>NC_132918.1:29785554-30095116 GCF_047675955.1 Chlorocebus sabaeus | reverse complement strand
CTAAAGTTGCTGAGGTCGATGGGGAAGTAATGGAATTTTGCATCTGCAAATGTGATCAGCCTCTGCAAGCCTGGCTTCCAGCAGAAATCCTCCTGTTGTCCTCTGAGATACTTTTTTACTGGCTGATTTTTTTTTAAAAAAATTAATGTAAAGAGGCTTCTTTGGATTGACCAATAATACTTTTCTTGTTACCTTCTCTTTTCCCCCTCTTGTAGGGGTGGCATGCCTTGATTTACAAAATGAACATTGGGAAAGTGTTTTGGTATAAGTTGTGTGTGTGTGTGTGTGTGTGTATGTGTGTGTGTGTGTGTACATGCACGTTTTAAGCTCCAAGGGTAGGAGTTACAGAACTGGGGAAAATGTGTGCATACTCTAATATCCAGAAAGACTGCTACTTTTAAAGATGACACTTGGAGAGTTAGGATAGAAAGTATAAAAGTATGTGGCCAAATCATAATGCCTGACAAAGTGATGGCTATTAGACTGTGTTTTTATGCAGGTCTCTGCATCCTCTATCTAATTGACTAATGACTGAAACAGATTCATGTGTGTAGAAACCAGATGAGTCAGTGGGTATATTAGGCCATTCTTGCATTGTGATAAAGGAATACCGGAGGCTAGGTAATTTATAAAGAAAAGAGGTTTAATTGGCTTACAGTTCTGCAGGCTGTATAAGCATGGCACTGCATCTGCTTGGCTTCTAGGAAGGCCTCATGGAACTTTTACTCAAGGCAGAAGGTGAAGTGGGAGCAGGCATGTCACATAGTGAGAGAAGGAGCAAGAGAAAGGTAGGGGAGAGGCGCCACACACTTTTAAACAACCAGATCTCAAAAGAATTCACTCACTATTTTGAGGACAGTACCTAGCCTCCCTCATGAGGGATCCACCCCCATGACCCAAACACCTCCCACCAGGCCACCCCTCCAGCATTGGGGATTATATTTCAGCATGAGATTTGGGGGCTGGGGAGTGGGGAGTCATCCAAGTTCTCAGTAGGTTAGTGCTTCTTGATGCTATCTATGTAAGGATAGTGCTTAAGCATATTTACAAATAGCAGGTATTAAGCTACTTTACCTGCTAGTTCACTACGTATGTATTCCATGCCTTGCTTGACCATATTTACCAAACCTTAAAGTCATGACAACTGATCTAAGAATAGGGGTGTGGTGTTTATATGGACAGTGTGACAGTGTTTAGAATTGGGACTATCCTGTGGAATTCATACATTGACTAGGCATTCAATAAGTTCATATTAAATGCCTACAATATACCAGGCATTATGTGGGTGCTAAGGATGCAGTGGTGACAAAATAGGAAAAATCCCTTATTCTCTAAAACAGAGAGATAGACAATAAATAAATAAAAAGTGGTGGAGGTTAGATAATGTTAGGTACTAGGGAGTAAGGCATAAAAAGGGGCAAGCAAGTATTGCTGGGGGTGGGTAGAGACTGCAGTTTTTGGTAGGAAGTGAGCATCATTCACACCTGGGACACATGATCATGGTACCACCTATATGTTCTGCCCGGGCACAGCTCTCGAGTCTCCTGCATTATTTCCTTAGACTCCACAACCTGCTCAGACCTCAAGAAAAGAGAACCTTTCAGCGTATAGACATAGGTAGAGCCACGAAAAGCTAAACCAGAGCAAAACACCCCAAACACCCTTTATTTATAGTAGATTGCCAAAAATCAGCCAAAACTACTAAGTAGCAAGTATCCAAATGTTCTGAGAAAATGCATAATTTTTAAAATAAAAACTCCTAATTCAAACATTTCCACCTGGATCCCTGTACCTCCAACAGGACGGCCATTCTTAGTTAAGGAGACCAAGGATTACAAACAAGCAATAATTTCAGGGCAAGGAAATCACACGGTGAGAACATGATACATGTTGTCATTGACACAAGGAAGAGCAAGCAGTGGAAGGCTTTGGTCTTGGTATTCCAGAACATGCCCTGTACTTGCTGCTTGCCTCTGCCTGTTGTTTCCCCTACCCCTTCCTTGGGTTTCTTTTACCTGGAACGCCCTTCTCCTTGTTTTTGTTTAGCAAAACTCCACCCTAGGTAAACAAGACCTAAATAAAAAGACCTAGATAAAAAAACTCCACCCTTGATAAAAAACAAACAAACAAACAAACAAAAAAAACACCTAGCCTTTTATGTCTGTTTCTGTGGTATATGGCACCAATGAATGCTCA
This sequence comes from Chlorocebus sabaeus, assembly GCF_047675955.1. Classification (NCBI taxonomy): domain Eukaryota; kingdom Metazoa; phylum Chordata; class Mammalia; order Primates; family Cercopithecidae; genus Chlorocebus; species Chlorocebus sabaeus. Next base: position 30,092,920 of record NC_132918.1, on the reverse strand, counting down.
GTAAATATGTAATATGTTAATGAGAGAATCAGATGAAACAAGGGAGCACGACTGGCATATATCTTCATTTCTCTGTCCACAAATAGCTGTCAGAAGTGACATTTCCAGGCTTTGTCCCATTTCTGACTTAAACACTCCCTCTTCACACTCTTCTGATTAAAACAAAGCAAAACTGTGGTGAAGGAGGCTGCCAGACAACTCACTCAACTTCCAGAAAGGGAAGCTCTTTTGCGTTCATGTTTTTGAGTGGACATCAGATACAATTTACTCTTTTCCCATCTACCTTTAAAACATGGCTGATTTCCCCTTATCAGGGCCTTCTGTTTCCTTTCTGCCTCACTAACTCCCTTCTCATCCTGCAGGTAGACAGGCTGGAACAGGATTTCATTTGTAGCCTGTCAGCTCTTCTTGTCAGCTAGCAGAGATATGGTTGAGCATTAAGAGGGGTTGGGAGGTAAAGTTATTAAGGGAGCAGCAGCTTTGGTTTATCAGGAAGTGGGAGGTGGGGGATGAATACACAGATATTTTCCAGGTCATTAAAGACAGCAAAAATCCTGAGCTTTGGTCCCATTGGCATGCCTTTCCTGGCCTGTTCTCTAACACGTGAGGGTGTCCTTCACACATGCTGCACCTCGGCTTGCAAAGGTACAGCCTGGCAGCTGCGTCTTAGCCATGGGAAACAAAGTGGATTGGTCTGTCACATAAACAGAGTTGAAATCCTTAGGGCAGTTGAGAAAACAAGAAGAAATCCCAAAGCTTTGGTATGATAAATCTTGGCCTTGTGAGCTGTCTTTGTTCTCTGCTTAGGCATTTCTTTGGGTGTTGTGGTTGTAAAAACAAAACCTAAAGATTTTCTATTGTTACTATCCTTCTTATCATCCTTATAGTCACTGGTATACCTACTATTATGGAATGCCAACCCTGAGCCAACTGTGGACCCTGTGCTGTACATGGATTAGCTCATTTAATCCCCTAATAATCTTACCAAGGAAGGGTTGACTCTGAGCTTTTAACCATAATCTAGTACTACATCAGAAAGAAAAAGGATGTATATAGTTCCATCATGGTGAAAATGTATTAGTAGCAATGACAACTAGCATGCATCCTAGTGGAGTCATTTGTTTGAGGTAGGTTAAAGCCATGAAGGGAAGCCTTTTGTAAACTGGAATATTTTACGTTATTCCCACCATACCCTGAAAGTTTAGAATTTATTTTTCTAAATGGATTATAGAAGTTTGGATTAATGGAAGAGAAACAAGTTAAATCATGATTATGCTTTGTTGCTCTAAAATCTGAGAATTTTCCATTTTTTGGCAAATTTTATGGTCTCCAGATTGGTATGAGATGATAGGTCAGAGTCTATCCTTAGTCTACCATTGCACGTGCTGTAGTGGAGAAAACTAAGACCTAAAAATTGTACTCAAAGTTTTCATTTTTCTGTTGAATATTGATGTTATGTTTTCTCATGCAATTTTAAGACTACTTTAAATAGTTTAAAAATAGTTTTGTATGCTTCTTATAAGCATGAATAAGATTACAGCAGTAGTAGACTTGAGTATTTAAGCACTATTTAAAGCAGCTTTCTAATTGTCCACTTTAGCACAGATTATAAATCAGCAAAAACATTTTCTGAATTCCATGCTAGGAACTGTGTTAGGTGTTGGGGATGGAATTGTCGGGGATGGAATTCAGCTGAACAGTACCAACTGCAATCTGCCCATACCTTGGACAGCACCCAAGAGGGTTTAATATTGGATGCATCAGAATGCTCTTTATACATGTTCCATAGTTGCTAGGGAGAACCCAGGTTTTTCGTTGGTGGACACATATTTAAAAACCAATTTGTGTATGGCCTGTCTTAATTTTTTAACTAAAATCGGTGATGAGTTAGATGTTCCCAACACAAAGAAATGATAAATGTTTGAGATGATGGATATGCTAATTACCCTGATCTGATCATTAAACATGATATGAATCAAAATATCAAAAAGAAATTAGTGATGAGTTGGGACAAGGGAGTATTAAGTATAATTTGAATATGAGCTGATGGCAGTAGAGGCTTTGTTCATATATATTTTCCTTTTGTCAGTAATCCTTTTTAATGCCCCAGTATCATGATCTAATTTGAGTGGAATTAAGCTTAAACAGTTCAAAATTATATAGTTAAGACATTCTGTTTCAAATATTATTCCAAGTTAATCTAAGCCAACTAGCATGACCTCTGATACACAAAGGCTGGTACAAAAAGGATTTTGAGGAGCAGGTGGCCGGGGCCCTCATGGGAGTTAACAAGATGTCTCTTCCTGCTCACCCCTGACCACTGGGTGCCCCGAAGCCAATAGTCTGTTAGGCCAGCTTCTAGAGTCTGAAAGGCTGTTTGTGAGGAGCTCAGGATTTGTGTGAAACAATGAGCAGAGGTGTAAGAAATTTAGATTTGAGTTTCAACCATGTCCTATTTAGCACCTGTGTTATCTTAAGAAATCTTCAGCTCTCTGAGTTTTGGTTTTCTCATCAGTAAAATGTATATGATATGCCTGATGTGTTTCAGGCATTGCTGGCTATCTCTCTTCAGTCCCTAGTAATCCCCAGCTGAGAAATGGTGCTAGACCGGGTACCCTGTATTGTTCTACAAGTAGTATTAATGAAGTTAATGATAGTCACTGGTTTTTATATTGATTGCAGTTTACAAGTCAGGTGTAAATTCAATCTACATTTACTTATTGAATACCATCTATGTAGTAGGCTTAGTAGAATAGATTAGAGATGTAAAGATGAGTATGTGTTCCTTTTATTCAGGGAGCTCACAGTTTATTAAGGAAAGAGGATGTTGAGTTAACTAACTAGAATATGGTGAAATGTTTTACTCCCTGAATGGATACACTGCTATGTACAGTGGCGGTGGAGGAGAAGAAACAGGACTCTGCTTGGTGGGATGGGGAACTCAGGCCAGGCAAGGCTTCTCAGAGATGTCATTTAGGTGGGCCTTGGGATATGATGGAGTTCAGAGAAAGAAAGGTGGAATGGAAGGGGATTCTAGGTGGAGGTGATAGCCTGGAGGCATGGAGCTGAGAGAGTGCCTGGTATACTCTTGGAGTTATGGGGAATCTACTGTGGCTGGATTTTAAGGTATTTGGGATTGTACAAGTGAGACTGGAAATGTAGTTTGAGACATACCTTGTTCTTGTTTTTAATTTTATGAGTCCTAAAAACAATGTTAATGCATTTTTTCTTATTTTGAAATGATTGTAAATTCACAGAAAGTTGCAGAAATGGCACATAGAGTCTCTTGAACCCTTCACTAAGCTTCCCCCAGTGATAATGTTCTCAATAATTTCAATAAAAGATTAAAACTAGATATTAGCATTGGTACAATAATGTTAACTACACTGCAGAATTTACATTCACTTTTTACCAGTATTTTATTATTAATTTTTATTTTTAAGTTCCAGGATACATGTGCAGGATATGCAGGTTTGTTACATGCGTAAATGTGTGTCCTGATGCTTTGCTGCACCTATCAACCCATCACCTAGATATTAAGCCCAGCATGCATTAGCTGTTTTTCCTAATGCTCTCCCTCCCTCGACCTCACCCCATGACAGGCCCCAGTGTGTGTTGTTCTCCTCCCTGTGTCTATGTGTTCTCATTGTTCAGCTCCCACTTGTAAGTGAGAACATACGGTGTTTGGTTTTCTGTTCCTGTGTTAGTTTGCTGAAGATAATGTCTTCCAGCTTCATCCATGTCCCTGCAAAGGACATTATGTCATTCCTTTTTATGTCTGCATAGTATTCCATGGTGTGTATGTACCACATTTTCTTTATCCAGTCTATCATTAATGGGCATTTACGTTGATTCCATGTCTTTGCTATTGTGAATAGTGCTGCAATAAATATAAGTATGCATGTATCTTTGTAATAGAATGATTTAAATTCCTTTGGGTATATGCCCAGTAATGGGATTGCTGGATCAAATGGTATTTCTGGTTCTAGGTATTTAAGGAATCACTACACCATCTTCCACAATGGTTGAACTAATTTACATTCCCACCAACAGTGTAAAAGCGTTCCTATTTCTCCACAACCTCACCAGCAGTTGTTGTTTTTTGACTTTCTAATAATCTCCATTCTGATTGGCGTGAGATGGTATCTCATTGTGGTTTTGATTTGCATATCTCTAATGATCAGTGATGTTGAGCTTTTTTTCAAATGTGTGTTGGCTGCATAAATGTGTTCTTTTGAGAAATGTCTGTTCATTTCCTTTGCCCACTTTTTAATGTTTTTTTTTCTTGTAAATTTGTTTAAGTTCCTATAGATTCTGGATATTAGACCTTTATTAGGTAGATAGATTGCAAAAATTTTCTCCCACTCTTTAGGTTACCTGTTCGCTCTGATGATAGTTTCTTTTGCTGTGCAGAAGCTCTTTAGTTTAATTAGATCCCATTTGTCAATTTTTTCTTCTGTTGCAATTGCTTTTGGTGATTTTGTCATGAAATCTTTGCCGGTGCTTATGTCCTGAGTGGTATTGCCCAGATTTTCTTCTAGGTTTTTATAGTTTTGGGATTTACACTTAAGTCTTTAACCCATCTTGAGTTAATTTTTGTATAAGGTGTAAGGAAGGGGTCCAGTGTCCAGTTTCAGTTTTCTGCATATGGCTAGCCAGTTCTCCCAGGGATTTTTTTTTTTTTTTTTTTTTTTTTTTTTTGAGACGGAGCCTCGCTCCGTAGCCCAGGCTGGAGTGCAGTGATGCAATCTCGGCTCACTGCAAGTTCCGCCTCCCGGGTTCATGCCAATCTCCTGCCTCAGCCTCCCTAGTAGCTGGGACTACAGGTGCCTGCCACCATGCCCGGCTAATTTTTTGTATTTTTAGTAGAGACAGGGTTTCACTATGTTAGCCAGGGTGATCTCGATCTCCTGACCTCATGATCCACCCGCCTCGGCCTCCCAAAGTGCTGGGATTACAGGCATGAGCCACCACACCTGGCCTTAAATAAGGAATTCTTTCACCGTTGTTTGTTTTTGTCAGGTTTGTCGAAGATCAGATGGTTGTAGAAGTGCCGTCTTATTTCTGAGTTCTCTTTTCTGTTTCATTGACCTGTTTTACCAGTTTTTACATGCATTTGTGTGTGTGTGTGTGTGTATGTGATTGTGTGTAGTTCCATCACCACAAAGGAATTTCCTTGTACTCTCCATTTGTATTCATATCCCCTATCTTCCCAGAATCCACTAATCTTTTCTCCATCTATATAGTTTTGTCATTTTGAGGATGTTATTAAGTGCAATCATATAATATGCACTTAATACTCAATATGTAACTTTTGAGATTGACTCTTTTCCCTCCACTAAACATAATGTCCTTGAGATCCGTCTAAGTTTTCTCCTGTATCAATAGTTTGTTCCTTTTCATCTCCGTGTAGTATTCCATTGCATGAATATGCCATAGTATGTTTAACAATTCACCTATTGAGTGACATTTGGGATGTTTCTAGTGTTGGGTTATTATGAATAATGCTGTCATGGACATTGATGGACAGGTTTAGTGTGAACACAGGTTTTTATTTCTCTGGGATAAATGCACAAAAGAACAATTGTTGGGTCATAAGGTAAGTAGTTGTTTAATCTTAGGAGAAACTGACACTACTACTACTACTACTACTACTACTACTACTACTACTACTACTACTTCCACCACCACTACTACTACTACTTCTTCTTCTCCTCCTCCTCCTCCCCTTTCTTCTTCTTCTTCTTCTTCTTCTTCTTCTTCTTCTTCTTCTTCTTCTTCTTCTTCTTCTTCTTCTTCTTCTTCCTCTTCCTCTTCCTCCTCCTCCTCCTCCTCCTCCTTTCTTCTTCCTTCTTTTTTTTTTTTTTTTCAGAGTGGGGTTTGAGTGTTTGGAGGGAGTACCAAATCCATGATGTGAAGCTATTTGTAGTTTGTTTTAGACATGGATTTGCATCCTGCTCTGAAAGCCCATTGTATAGTTCCTTAGCTCTTAAGCAATGAGTATCCACATCTCATTGTGTTTTTGATATTCTCTATAGTGATTCTTGCTTCCTTACTGAGGCTGTGATCTGCAAGAGCCAGTCATGGGGTTAAGCTATAAAGTATTTTTAGAATAACTCAATTTTTTAACTTGTATTTCTAAAATAACATGAAGGAGATACATAGCTCATCCCAATACTTCATGTAAATTCCCCTGTTTCCTCCCTATTCAGCTGCCCTCACACCTGTAGCTTTTATTCCCCTTCTGTAAGATACTCCACCATCATCCATGCGTTTTTATTTCTCCTCATCTGCCGTACCTTCTTACCAACCAATCTCTTATCTTGTCCACTTCTCTCTACCACAGATTCCTCCTAATAATTTCTTCTTATTATTTTTGCCTTTTTATTCTATTGATCATGTTGCCATCCCTAGCCCCACCACTTGGCCGATTCTGCATCATAGAAACTAGCTTGGCAGCATATTATCATGGATGTGAATATATTTTTGAGTAGAGAATATGATCAAGAGTTCTATAGTGTCTTTCCAAAAAAATTTTTTAGAGACAAGTCTTTTCTCCCAAATATTTGTTTAGTTTGGAACATCTATGCTCTTACTGTAAATTACAGTGACATTTTCCAGGGGGTATCTAGTGATACCCTGGATAATCTGCTTTTTGATCACATCCCATGACTTCTTATCCTTCTCTCTTCTGGCCAGAAATCAATGTGTCCATTTTTTTCTAGGCCAGCTAATATTCAAGGATTGAAATATCTTTTCAGGTATCTTATTAGTTGGAAATACGTGATTGACTCTGACTGACAGATAGGAATCTGTTGCGCTCAAGCAGTCATCCCAAGGAAACTAAGCTCTGAAGGCTTCCAGAAGTATTTTTAAGAAGCAGGAAGCTGCTCTTGAATTTATTGCTATTCTTTGGAAGGAAAGGAAGAGAGAGAGAGAGAATGAGAAACAGAAAGAGAGACAGACAGGTTAGCAGCGTGAATACTGGGCAGGGGACTTCAGAACCTTCCACTCTTACTGATCTTGTGGCTTTCTAGCAAGAAGTCTCTTATGCCTTTGAGCAAGTCATTTTACCTTATAGCAGCTCAGTTGAATTGTTCAGTCTCTAAAATTTTGGCATCAGATACAGATTCACAGATACAGAGAGTGTAAATGAGTTGCCTGAAGTTACGTGATTTACCCATGGCAGAGCCAGCACTCACCCCCTCCCCCACCTAGGTCCCTGTAGTTCCTGCCTTGTATATGGGTAGTAGATTATCTGAGTGTAAGTTGGACACTTTCTGTGTTTTTTGAGTGGACTCTTCATTAATCCATCTTTAGTCAATCAAGGACTCCTTGTTATTACTTCAAGTGATAACATTCTAAGAATTTTTAGGTTCTTTAGACTAGTTGGTTTCCTGTTTTTGACCTGTTGGTGAATTTTTACCAGTCTCATGTGACAAAGATTGTGGAAGCTTTAAAAAATGTTCTCTAAAATCTTAATGCAAATTGGTATTCTACTTCTCTTCTTAGAGACATTAGCTCCACTGGAGGAAAAAGATACAAATGCCTATTTCATCTTAAAAATAAATTATCTTGCCTTACAATATAAAACAATATTTTCCGCATTGAATTATTTGAGTTCCACCTTGATATTTTTTTCTTCTTTGATTGCCCCCCCACTGTTATTTTGTTAATATTTTTCTTTAAATGGACTTACTTTATTTTACTTAAGTATATTTTCAAAATTTGATAACTGTGAACTTACAGGTTGATTTATTATGTTGTTTCCAATTCACTTTAAAGTAATAAACTATATATAAAAAAAACTTTCTTGTACCATCTGAAACCTTCTCATGTGTATTGTATATACAATACTTTGGGAAACTGCATAAGACCATCTGGGTCTACTGGTTGAATGGTAAGAGAAGGGAGTAATAAAAAAATAAGAAACAAAAATGATACTGTTATAAGCTTATAAGTCATATGGGTAATAAATTAGAATGGAAACATGAGTTTGTAAAGACAGATAAATGAATTTCCTTGACTTCAAGCCGCTGTTATTGTCAAGATAAAGTTGTGCATGTAAAGAAGGAAGTCTAACAAAATTACATTCCATTCTGGGACTTAAATGCTTGCCCTTCCTTCTTTTTTATGACTCTTGCTTTATTGAATAGCACTGGGGTCATAAGGCCCCAGTAGATGTAAATGCTATGCTGTACATCTTGTCAGGAAGGCCAGCCTTTGTGTCAGGGGGAGGAATGCTTGTCCTTGTTGCAAGAAGGTAAAACGGTCAGAAGCAAATGAGATCAGATTTAGATTGCCAAGTCTCGGGTGGGACCCTTGGAGGTCAGAACACAGACAAAATGAAACAGGAAAGCATATTTAAGAGGAAGAGATGGGTAGGGCTAGCATCATGGTCATGCAACCATGTGAACTTGTGATTGCACAAGTTCCCATGCCTGGAAGGGCCCTGAACTTGGTTTAATGCTCTGCTGTCACTGTCTTGAAATTCTATTTAATTTTTAAATAAGGAAGCTTGCATTTTTATTTTGTATTGGGCCCTGCAAATTACGTAGCCAGCCCTTGGTGTGGGGTAGACAAAAGCTTATAGAAGACTTTGTGGTTTAGGTTCATGGGGTAGAACTTGAAGAGTGAGAACTAGATAGTAAGTTGCAAAAAAGGAAAAAGTTTCAGCTACTAACTGGTGGCGTCTCTTCTGATTGACCTTAGTTCATAGATTAAAGAATTTAACATTGGACTCCAGGATTCTTTTTGCCTTAAACTCCTAGGCTGGCTGACTAACTTCCTTCCATAGTTATGGAGTAGTAGAGGGAATGGCAAATTATATCTGGAGGACATGGACAACGAAATGAATAGATCTCTGAGAACTTGAGAAAAAATTATGTAGTAAGTTTGTTCCTGACGTGTTAAATTGTAAAACCAACTCATAGTGGGTTAAGTAGGGGCTTGCATGTAAATATCCACAAAGGGTGGCTGTAAGACAACAGAGAGTGGTGGACAGTAGAAGTGATGGTGGGCACCCAAGGAAACACAGCATGTTTAAAGGAAAATCTGTATTGAAGTTCAGCCTGTTATTGCCAAGTTATGTTCCGTCATGTTATTGTTCCTTGTAGCTAAAAACCTTCCAGGTTTTTTAGGAGTAGCTGGAAATCTGGATTTTTGACCGTGATATTTTTCAATTAAAGAAAAACAACTATGTGGACTATGTCTGAGTTGAATTCATTTTAATCCTTAAGTGGACTTCTAAAAAATTTCTTCTCTAAAGATTAGTATAAGAAGTGACCATTCAAATTACTGTTTTAGGGAGGGAGTCATAGCAATGTGAGACCATCCCTAGTAAGGAGATGGAATTAGAGTAAGAGTTGCCAATGGATACTGAGGATTATGATACAGAAGGAGCTCTAAATTTTTCCATATTGGAGGTTCTTGGGGGTTAAAAATGGGCTTGCCTTTGAGGACTTACGCCACGGTTTGAATGTGTCCCCAAATTTCATATATTGGAAACTTAATACCCAAATTTATATGTCGATGGCATTTGGAAGTGAGGCCTTTGGGAGATAATTAGGATTAGATAAGGTCATCAGGGTGGGCCTCCCATGATAGGACTGGTAGCTTTATAAGAAGTGGAAGAGAGACCTGAACAGAACTTGCCTTCTTACCATGACCATGGGATGCCCTCTGCTATGTTATGACATAGCAAGAAGACCCTCACCAGATGCTGGTGCTATGCTCTTTGACGTCCCAGCTTCCAGAACCATTATCTAAATAAATCTTTATTGTTTATAAATTACCCAGTCTATGGTAATTGGTTATAGTGACAGAAAACAGACTAAGAAAACTTATTTGGAATTATGTTTGCATAGCAAACTCACTGTTTTTACTTAGATTATATGATGTAGTCATAAGAAATAGCCAACCTTTCTAGTACATTTTTCCCACACCTTAGATAAGATTGAAAAAGCAGCAATTGCCCATCTCTAGGAGTGGGTGGAGGGACTCTTAGGGCTGCTGGAGTCTAAGGGGAAGTAAAAAAAAAAGGTTCTAACACCCCAGACCAGTCTTTTGCCCACCACTCTATGGTTTATTGTTAAAACAAGGTCATCAGTATTATGGATACAATCAGGCCTTCTTAGCCTGATATCATTAAACATGCAGTTCATTTTGTGATTTCCCCCTGATTGTGTGCTCACCTTCTGAATATGATTTGACTTCCCAACTGGATTGGTCAGAGGGAGGGAATGGGTAGGTCCTGCAGTTTAGAATATAGGTGTTTCTGTGACTATTTATTGTTAATTATAACTTAATAAATTGACATTCTAGTGTTAAACAGCAGTCTTGTGACTGTGGTCAGTGAACCTGCCAGTGAAATTTCAAATCTCTTTGGTCAGCTGACACACTCAGTTTTGAACTTGGACAGCTCAGAACCAGACCCTAGACCATAGCAAACTGGTCAAGTAATGAATGTTATTTTGGGAGCCCCCTTGGAAAGCCCTTCCCTAGGTCACATAAAAAATATATCTCGAATGTATGCATCTTTCCTATTTGAATTTCTTTGGTAATCGAGTTGAGACATATGGTTTATAAAAGTCATGGAGTAGGGAGGGATAGTCCCATGGAAGTGTTAATAGGATTTCAGATAATTTTGGAAAATGCTGATTTAAGTGAAGGTAACTGATTTCTTTCTAAGAGGACTTTTCCAGAACGTTTAATCTTCTAATGAGTGATCCAGTAGGAACACATGGTAAGTAGTGTTTCTCAACCTCATTTGCTAATGGTCCTTTTAAAATGTTTCCATGGCAACACTTTTGGAAAGCATCATGAAATATTTACCAAGTACAACCTTAAGTATACAATGAAATTGAGATATTTCTGGAATTTTCCTGGTGTCTAGTCAGTTTTGGGAAATTTGTGCTGAACCCCAGTTTGCATCGGGTTTCATAAGACCTACCACAGGGTTCTGGAATCCACAGGAATGACCATTTGCTCACTAGGTATCTGTATTAGTGAGAGTTCTTCAGAGACACAGAACTAATAGGATATACATACAGATGTACATATAGGTATAGATATATGAGCTGAGATTTATTAGAGGGATTGGCTCACACAGTTATGAAGCCTGAGAAGTCCTACAGTAGGCTGCATGCAAGCTGAAGAACCCGGGAAGCCAGTGGCGTGGCTTAGTTCAAGTCCAAAGGCCTGAGAACCAAGGCCTGGTGTAACTCTCAATCTGTGGTCGAAGGCCTGAGAACCTGGGGGTGCTGCTGGTATAAGTCTCCAAAGGCTGGAGAACCTAGAGTTCTTATGTCCATGGGTAGAAGAAGATGGGTATTCTGTCTCCAGGCGGAGAGGGGGAGAAAGAGAGAGATAGAGAGAGAGAGAGAGAGAGAGAGAGAAAGAGGGAGAGAGAGAGAGAGAGAATGAGAGAATTTGCCTTTCCTTCTATCTGGGCTGTCAGCTGATTGGATGGTGCCCACCCACTTTGGGTGATGGAGGATCTTTCTTACTGAGTCTACTGATTCAAATCTCAAATCTCTTCTGGAAACACTTTCACAGACATTTGCACAAATAATACTTTGCTAGCTCTCTGGGTATCCCTTAATCCAGTCGACACCTAAAATTAATCATCACAGTACATGAACCTGGAATTGTCCCAGTGTAGAGCCAAGGCAGAAATGGACCATAGTAATCTGGGATTGGGAATCTGGATCTACATATTGTGAGTCATCTTGGAATTGCCAGAGTTCAAGACTTTTGTTTTTTTTTTTTTTAATCTGTACATATCTTCTCCTGATAGCTTACTTCTTAAAAGGGAACTTCCCAGGTTAAACATGCAATGCTTATTAAGGCCCATTGCAGAACCCGGCTGTGTTCTCACAGATAAGACTCAATGAGCACAATGGTTAAATCTTTATCTTTAAAGAGATTTTTTTTTTCAGAGGATTGGAGATTAGATTATAGACTAATATGTTTTTATAGACATTCATGCTACTTTCTTTGATTCTAGAATAAGGAAGAGGAATGCAGAGCTACATTTCTTAATATGAAATGGCAATTGCCAGTACAGCTCAACTGTATATTTTCAGTGTGTAATGACAACATTAGGAGGAAAATTGATTAGTATTTTTAAAACAGCAGGAAAATTATTTCTGCCCAAGCATTGATTAGCCTTTGAATGGACTTTCTTATAATTCTTTTCTTCCATAGACTGCAGGGTGCAGCACAGTCATATTTTATGCAGAGTCAAGCAGAGAAACCTACTTGCTGCTGTTAAACTTATTGCTGCCTTTTTCAGCAGGTGCAAATAACTTTGTCTTCAGTAGTTACACTCTCCTGGCTTGATAATACATAAGGACTTCTTTGTTTTATTTTGTTTAAAGAGACTAAAGAGACTTTTGTCTTATGTGAAATGTGAAAATGGTGAAGTGTTGAAATTTTTGATACTCCAAGCTGGTACTTGGCGTATGAAGAATTCATCCAGGTGGAAGAGGGTAGGAGGGATGCTGGTGCCATTAGCAGAGAGGGCTAGACCAGAGCATGCCTGCTTTTTCAACAGTGAGTAGATCTGTTTGGCTCTAAAAGAGGACTCATGATAGGGGGTAATGGATAATGGGAAATAAAGCTAGAGAGGTAGGTTGAATTCAAATTGGGAGGGGCTTTGAATGCCAGGCAAGGGAAGTTGGACTTTATTCTGTAGCAAATGGATAAACAGTGAAGGTTCTTCGTCAGGAATAAGAAGAAAATTGAAGAAATGGCTTTGTAGTTTAGTTAGAGCAGAAGCCGCATACAACTCTAAACCCAAGTGCCTTAGGTGGAAGATAAGGGCAAAAAGAACTGTATGCAAGCTCTGTCTTCACTTCTGATGAGATGCAAGAAGTAGTCAGCTGCTTAAATCTCTTTATTTTTCCTTCTCTCATTTAAGGCTTGTATTAAATCTCTTTTTCAGTCTTAAAATGCATTAATTCAAATTTGACCTTCCTTACTGTCTGGTGGTTGAATATCCAAAGCTATTTTCAGTTGTTCCAGATTGTCACAGGTTTTGATGTCTAAGTGCCAACTGGAAGGGCCAAACCTGGCCTGCGGAGGATTGTTTTTAAAATCTGATTCTAAATTAAGCACTTTGAGGCAGAAGAAATGAGATGTGGCCTAGTTCTAACTCACCATTTAGCTAAATGTATATGTATTTTTTTCTCTGCCTAAATATTTGCCTGACTCTTTTAGACTCAAAAAGCTCAGAGCCAAGAATACTTAGATTCTCTTTCACTCTCACTTTTTCTGATAGTTTTTGGCTTTTACTATGCTTAAAAAGTTATAAAGGAATGTCTCCAAATCTAATTATTTTTTTAAAAAAAAATTTGTTTTAAATTCCTGGCCTTCCTGCTATCCTGTATCTCACAAATTATTAAAATGGAATTGAATTTATTTCTTGAAGGGAGAGCTACTGATAAGATTTAGACTTTTAAAAATCTAATATTAAGTTCTAAACAATAGTGTTCCTATTAGCAACAGAAATTGTGGTTATCGGGAAACAGAGTATAGTGTAAGCTTTAGAGCAAGCCTGTGCAACCCGTGGTCCCTGTGCCATATGCAGCCCAGGGTGGCTTTGAATATGGCCCAACAAAAATTCGTAAACTTTCTTAAAACATTATGAGATTTTTTGTGTATGTGTAGCAGTTCTTAAGAAAAGCTCATCAACTATTGTTAGTGTAGTTTATGTGTAGCTCAAGCCAATTATTCTTCCATGTGGCCCAGGGAAGCCAAAAGATTGGATACGTCTGCTTTTGAGCCAGAAAAACCTGTTTAAAATTTCTCCCTCTGCCACTCACTACTTAGGTGATCTGAATGTATTACTGTGACTACATATCCTTATTTTGAGTTCCATGGGTACAACTTAAAGCAAGTTCTTTTCTCTTTATATAAGTGGACTCTTGTCTAAGACTTACAGTGATAGACTATGGGTAAATACACAAATAGAATTTTAAGGATATCCTTTATCCTTCAGGGTTTCTGAGACCTGCTGAGATACAGAGGAGAGAAAGTGGAGAGACTCCATGGGCAAAAAGGGACTTGAGGGTTATCGCTTCTCAAGGTCTAGGTTCTTATTCTCTCTGAGCCCAGCTTCTTCATCTCTAAAATGGAGAATAATATTTAACTTATAGAGCTATTATGAAGGTAAAAATAGATAATTTAGCTTAATGCTATATATATGTTTTAAATACTTGTCTTTTGTCAGATACCGGTTTGTAAATCTTTTCTTGCCATCTGTAGATTGTTTCCATCCTCTTCACATATCTTCTGCAGAGGAAAAGTTTTTAATCTTAACGATTTCCAACTTGTCAGTTTTTCCTTTTCCTGGATTATGCTTTCAATGTCATGTCTGAGAAGTCTTTGTCTAGCCTAGATTATAACAATTTTTTCTATGTTTTTTAAAGAGCCTTATTGAAATATAATTAACGTACTGTACAATTCACCCATATAAAGTATACAATTCAGTAGTTTTTAGTTAGGTTCACAGAGTTGTGCAACTGTCATTCTGATAAGTTTTAGAACATTTTCATCACCCCAAGCAGAAGCTTTGTACCCATTAGCAGTTATGCTCTATTTCTCGCCATCTTCCTTGTCCCCCAACCTAGGCAAATACTAATCTACTTTCTGTCGTTGTAGATTTGCCTATTCTGGGCATTTTGTATAAATGGAATTTGTGGTCTTCGATCACTGGCTTCTTTCGCTTGAACTGTGTTTTCAAAGTTCATCCATGTTGTAGCATGTATCAGTATTTCATTCCTTTTCATTGCAGAATAATATTCCATTGTATTAATATGAATATATAAGATTTTATTTATTCATTAGTTGATGGACATTGGATTGTTCCCACTCGTTGGCTATTATGAATAATGCTGCTATGACATATGTTTCTTATATATACAATATGTACATAAAAAGTACATGGTGCATATGTTGGTGTATGGTTTGTAGAAATGCCTATTCAGAGTCTTTGTCCATTTTTTTAGTTTTAATCTTTTTATCATTGAATTGTAAGATTTTAAAAATATATTCTGGATATAAGTCATTTATTAGATACATGATTTGCAATTTTTTTTCCATTCTTTGTGTTTTCATCTTCTTGATGATATCATTTGTAGCACAAAAGTTTTAGATTCCATTGAAGCTGAATTTATCTATTTTTTTATTATTATTATTTTTGGTCTCTTGTGTGCTGTTGTGTCTAAGAATCCATTGCCTAAGCCAGGGTCACAAATTTACTCCAATGTTTTCTTTTAAAAGTTTTATAGTTTTTACTGATACATTTAGGCCCAGTGATACATTTTGAATTGACTTTTGTGTATGATGTAAAAATTTCTTATGCTTTCTTCTAAAAATTATATAGGTTTGTGTTTTACATTTAAATCTGCTATCCATTTGAGTTAATTTTTGTAAAAGGTGTGTCAATTATGCTGGTGTAATTTGTTGAACATAAACTAAATTTTTAGGTAAAAATTTAAGTGCCCCATGTGTAGTCAGACTTCAAGCTGGTTTTTCTTCAGAGAAGGAAGTACGTTTGAGAAGGGATATTCCACTTTATTTAGACTTTAAAGAAGAAAATGAATAGAAAGTAGAAGTATTAAGAAACTACGAAAAGTGTACCACCTCCATTTTTCCGATTGCAAAACGAAGATAGTTTTTATAAAGGTGCTTCATAATACCACTTAAAAGATTTGCGAAGAGAATAGTATTTAATGAGATTATCTTCCAGTAAAGAAAATGGAAAGGTTTCTCACTGAAGGTGAAAACACATATATTATTTTAAAAGTTCTGAAGTCTTCAAGCTAAAATAATGTACTATAATAAAAAAAACTTGGTTTTTCATATTTCAAGTCTTTTTGTCTGGATTTTTGTTCATTCATGGCTTTTATTAGGTTTGTGAACAGTTGGCTGACATGTGGTGAAGTCACACCTCATTAATAGAATATAAATTTTCCATGTGGTTCTGTTGCCTCTTTGCAGTTATTTTGCTTTAAAACAAACTTCTGTTTCTTAAAAGTCGGGCCTTTCTGTCTTGGGAAATCTCTGCAGATACTTTATATTTGTTTTAAATTACACATTGTCTCTTAAGTTTTACAGTCATGCTTTATACTTCATTGTGTTCCTTAAAAATGTTGTATTATTAGGTTGTTCACCTTGATAGATTATTTCAAAAAATTGTTATTACATTGAAATCAGCCTTTAAAAGTACAACAGTCTTCTGTTATCTAGATTAGATGGATAACTGAGGATTAGCATATATATGGAAGATCGATCACCAGTTAAATTGGTTGGTTAGTTATAAAGTATATGTTGACAGTGTACATAGTGCTTTGTGATACTTTGAAAAAAAATTTAATTGACATATAATTTTATAATTAACATACCATAAACTTCACCTTTTAAAGTGTACAAGTTAGTGCTTCTTTTTAATATGTTCACAAAGTTGTGCAACTGTTACCCCTAATTCTACATTGTTATGATATTATTTGTTAATTGCTTATTATTTATTTATTTTTTACTACTTTTGTATGTGTAGCTTACTTCAAAATATATTTGAGGTAATTTACAGTAAGAGACTCATTATAAGAGGGCCACTATGATATAAGAGGTCAAAAACATTAATAGAAAGAAAAGAATACCAAAAACTCAAACTGAAATTAATGTACTATTGCTATTAGGCAAAGCATAGAAATCTAGAACTCTGAAGCTGGAAGCATTTTTTTCTTCTATCGTGGTGCCAAATTTCTCCTAAGAACTTGCTTTTCTTAAACAAGTCAAATCACACTGTTTCTTCCCTCTTTAAAGCTCCCTCTTGATTCTCACAGCCAGAAGTCATGTTTCATATTAATGTTTGAGACTTATTCAGGGTCACATATATTGAAACTGGTGGCTAGGTAGGGATGTTTTAGGGGGCAAACATGGCACATCTTCTCGTAGTATCAATGTTTCCTAAAAAATTTAGAGAACTAATATTTTATATTAATTTTAAAACATTGCTTAATGTAAAAAATAGATACAGAGTGGAATGAAGAATTTGCCTGAAATCAATGCAAGATTTCAAATAGATATGCTCAATTGTGATCTCAGCTGAGAAAAAATGAAATGAAAATAGAGTAGAATAAAGAATTTATCTGAAAGGAATGCAAGACTTCAAATAAGTATTGTGCTTAATTGTGATCTCAGTTGATAAGTGTGATCGCAAGAACCCTTCTACCCTTCCTAGTACCTATTTTCTTTTTGCCGGTAGTGATGCTGCCTTGGAAATAACTGCAAACTGCATAAGTTCTGGCTTACCAAACCAAACACATACATCCTGGGACATACCAAAACCAAAACAAAACAAAGCAAAAACCTCAGAAACAAAACAACCTAACAAATGCCCAAACCTTATTTCCAAATCCTTAGATTGGTATAAAATCCCTCACAATATGCTAAACTTCTCTCAGATTGGAACCAATATTGGGCCTTTTCCAGATTCTTCTTGCCTGGAATACTCACCCTGCTTCCTGCCCAGCCTATCAGATCCCCACTCTTTCCTCGGGTCTCAGCTGTGAAATTTCTGTATAAGTGTCTGTACTGCTATGTTCTCTAGGCATTGCGTTCCTGACTCTGTCCTCTGTTGCTGTAATTACCACAGTGAATTATTACGGAATAGAGGGCAGTCTGATTAGGCATAGAGTACGATGGTAATGGATGTATATTCCTTCTTAACTGCAGACTCCTCAAAAGCAGGGTTCATCTTTTACTCATCTTTGTATCCTTGGTGCTTCCTATTGCTCTTGACACATAGTACATATTTAATAAATGTATTCTTGAATTAATGAATGAATTCTGAATGATAATAATTTGTGGAGTATAGTAATGCAGATAATTTTATTTGGGCTTAGTAGGGTTTTTTTTTTTTTTTTTTTTTTTTGTATTTTAGAATAAATGGTTTTCTTATATTTCTTATTCCCTTTCTAGCGCATCCCAGTAAGGCTTCTAGCACTCATCAGTGTACTGAAACTGCTTTTGCTGGGTCAACAACAACCTAGTGTCCAAATCTAGTGGACTTTTTTTTTCCCATTGCTTTCTTAATGGAGCTTTCCATTGCATTTAACACTATTGTAACTTCTTCATTTTTGAAGCTCCTTACTCTCCTATTTCTGAAACAGTGCCCTCTGCCACATCTCGTTATATCAACTATTACATGTCAACAGGCTATTCTTCTGGCTGCTTCTTAAGTGTTCATTAGTGTCCCCAGGTTCTATCTTCCACTCTTGTCCTTCTCTACCTTGTGCTGAGGCATCTCCCTCTGTACTCTCCCTGTGTCTGTTCTGTGACCATAATCCTTAGATTGGGGTCCTTAGTTCAGTCTCTTGTGTGAATATTCTTCTCATCTCTGCAGCTGCCTCCTTGGCATTGCCACCAGAATAGTACAAAGCTTCACAAACGTTTTCTGTCTAAAATGAAATTCCCCTTCTTTCCTGCTAAACTAATTCTTCTATTAACATATTCTTTCTCTCATTTGATGAAAGTATACCATCTACTCAATTACTGCAGCTGGAAATCTGGCAGTCCTTTAGGATCCTTCTTCTTTACTGTGCCCTTCAAATTAACCATGAAAACGTATCATTTTTTCCCTTATGTATTTCACAAATTAATTTTATTATCCAAAGCGATGGCCTTCTCTCTCCAGTAGTACTGCAGAGTGGAGAGTGCATTTGGGGAGTGGAGAAACTGATACTGTCTAGCCCAGTGACCTCATTTTGAACCTAGTAATTCAAGACTTATCAGTTAAATGGGCATATATTAAACACTAAATAATCAGTGTTTTCTGGTCTTGGCATTTCCAGAAGCACTCTGTCTTTTTTCACAACTACACATGCACTATTTCTTGGTTCATGCCTCATAGTTTCCCTGCTGGCCTGTCCTGCCCTAGGATTCTTTGGACTACCCTAGACCTAGAACGACTTGGGTCTTTTCCAGAGCCACCTTAGGGAATGTTCTCCAGAACTTCTTTCACATTCAGCATTCCCTGCATCCAAGTAGCAGCCAGAGGACTCTGGCATGGCTAGGAGACCTGCATTCTCTTTCTTATTCCTGAACTTGGGCTGCAATCTGGGGATGATTAGGAAAAACAAACCATGCCTTGTCTTCCATACAATCACACCCAACACTCATACTTCGCTTCTGGCCACTAAAATATGTGGAGGTTTTTCCTACACAGCCAATTCTCTGACACCAGCTGAGTGTCCTACAATTCAACTCAATTCTGACACTATCTACCCACAGGTTAAGGGCTTAGTCCCACAAGACTGCCCTTACTTCAGACACTGATCACAAGTCCAGATTGTCACTTATACTCCTCAACTACGGCTATCAATCAGAGGTTCCCATGACCCCGTCCTCAGGTTTGATCGTTTGCTAGAATGCTGCACAGAATGCAGGGAAACACTTTACTTATGTTTACCTGTTTAATATAAAGGATACAACCCAAGAACAGCCAGATGAAAGAGATTCATAGAGCAAGGTCCAGGGGAAGCATCTATACCTCTCTAGGAATGCCACCTGCCTAGCACCTCTGTGTGTTAGGGAAGCTCTCCAAACCATGTCTTTTTGGGTTTTTATGAAGGTTTCATTAAATAGTCATTGTTGATGAAATCATTGGCCATTAGTGATTTAGTCAGCCTCCAGTCTTGCCCCTCTCCCGGGACTTTGGGGGTTGAGGCTGAAATTCCAACCCTCTAATCACATGGCTGGTCCCTCTGGCAACCAGCCCCCATCCTGAGACTATCCAGGAACCTCCAGCCACCAGTCATCCAATTAGTATACAAAAAGGAACATCATTTTGGAGATTACCAAAGGTTTTAGAAGCTGTGCACATGGATACTGGGCAGAGACCAAATATATATTTCTTGTTATGTCACGGCAATTACAATTTTTTCCTGGGCTGGCAGGGAATAGGTCTGCTTAGCCAGCTCTCAGTCTTCAGCTCCATGTCATGACTACCATTGATTCCACAGGGGAAGAATCTTATTTCACTTTAAGGATGTTGCTTCTTTTTTTGGTCATTATTGTTTTTCTCTCTTACAGTTTTTTGGTCATTACTGTTTTCCCATACTTGTCAGAGAGCAATCCCCCCAACCTCGCCACCCTGTTTTTTATCTCCTGTCAGTCCCAGTGCTAAAAGACATCCTTGTAAATATGGTCATTTTTATACTTTTTAAATTTTCTTCCCTCTGTCACAAAAGATTTGAAATATTATACCACTGTACGACCAGATAGATGTTAAATTTCAGTTATCTTGTAGGCAAGAGTTTTTTTTTAAAACAGAATTGTGGGGTGATAGGATCTCATTGTTTAGAAAACCAGAGGGGTAGCTCCTGTCATCAGTGATGATTAAAAATTAAAGGTAGTGTCTGCTTCTGATTTATCTGTATTTACTTAAGTAGATGTGTTTTTGATTGTCTATCACCTAGGGTTAAAAAAAGGGCACCAAATCAGAGATTCTATTATTTTCTTTGAAAAGTTGAGGGCTATGTCCAAACTTGAGGCCAAACTATGTTGAATATAGGTAATTTAAATGCCTGATTTGTTAGGAGTAAATTACCTCTGCCAGCAGATTCCGTGGCTGCTTGGCAGGGGTAATTTGCTCCATTGCAGTGTTTTCTAGTTGAGGCAAATTATTCCTTTTAGAAAGTTAGATCTTCGTGGAGAAAGTAAACATTTCATCTTTGAGAAGGAAGAATAGCTTGTTAAAATATTGAAAACATTTGTTGAACATCTAACATGAAGCTTTGATAGGGGAAGAAAAGAGACACGTTTTAGAGAACAAGACTTTTTACAGAGAGTATGTCTTGGGTAAAGTGCTTAGCAGGAGCATTAGTTAGCTAGAGGGAAAGATCTGATACTTGGAGAATGAAGAGAGAGGCAAGCCAGGAAATGGGAAGGAAGGAGAAAGGTGGGAAGGTAACCAAGACATACTCTGCTGTTACTCCTTAGTGACCTTTTCCGAAGCCTGTATTTCCTGAGCCAAGACCTTCCATTGTCTTTCAAATATCAGACCTGGTTTTGCTCTTCATAGGAAACAAGTTCATTGCTGTTTTTGACATCGTGTCGATTTTTTCCCCTTAAAGAGTAGATAATTAGAACTTTGATGAAGAAAAGGACCTATGTTCTGTTTTATACATAATCATTTTCTGAATCATCAAGTGTAATTCAGCTTCAATCTTCAGGGCAAATGAAGATTACATAGGATGTATTAAACTGTGTGAATTTAATGTTCATGACAAGTATTTCATAAAGGAAGATGCTGGCCATTATCTCTCCTCAGAAGGAAATTGTTGATAAGAAACCATTCTGAGAAGTAAGATTTTTATGGCAGCATCAGAGTCTAGAGAAGCTGGAGCAGCTGAGCACCCAGGACGATCAGGACAACTAGGACAATTCAGTTTTTCTTGTGCTGTCTTTTGTGTTACAAAAACAAAAAATAAATAAATTTTTATATAGCCTCACTTCAAAAGCAATTAGGGAAAATATTTATTCATTAAAAGCAATGCTGTATTTTAACAAAGCATGTTAATCTTTGACAGAGATAGTTTATTAAAAAGGGATAGCAGTGAGAGAGCTTTCCCCCTTTTTGTTGTTTTTCCCCTCAAATAGAATCCTTACATTTGAATAATTTATTGATTCAGGACAGAGTGGGTTGGTAATTTTATCTTGACCTCATTCATCCAAAGAACCATATAACCCAAATACAAAAAGTCAGACTCTTATGCTTCAAAAACCAATGCTATTTAAGTAAATGAAGTTAATTTAACTCATTCCCTTTAAACAAACTGGCTGCAAGGGTCAACTTTTCAATGATTGTATAGTCAGCAACTATGCTTTTAATATCGTACTTTTCCGATTGTATTCTGTGGATGGTTGGTCATCTCTAAAGGTACTTCAGGTAGTTTACTGTAGAATTTATGTTTATGACACTGTATTTTATTTCTTCTAGAGTTCACCGAAAGCAGAGTCATTTCATCTTTTAACTGAAAACAGATATTGTTTAAGATGTTAGTTTCCTGTGGTTGCTGATATAAATTATCATAAACTTGGTGGCTTTAAAATAGTGGAAATTTGTTTTCTCACAGCTCTGGAGGCCAAATTTCAAAAATCAAGGTGTTGACAGGGTCCCACTCCATATGAAAGCTCTAAGGAAGCATCCGTTTCCTTCTTCCCCAGCTGGAGGTAGCTTCTGGCATTCCTTGGCTTGTGGGTGCATAATGCCAATCCCCTTTTGTCTGAAAACGCCCTCTGATTGCATTTAGGGCCAAAATTCTCAAGGCCCTTAATTTAATCACTTTTTCTTTTTGACGGTGGTGGGGGGCATATAAAGTAATAATCACAGGTTCTGGAGATTAGGACATATACACAATTGTTTTTGGGGCCACCATTCAGCCTACTACAAGTACTTTATTCTTTTCTATTGCTCCATAGATTTAGAATGTTCGCTCTACCTATCCTACCTGTATTAAGAATATATCATCATAATCTTTCTAAAATTTTCTATTTAAAATCTATTTTCAAGATTTTCTATTTTTTCTTAATTTATGCAGTCCATCATAGCATAAATAATTAAATGTAGGCTGATTACTGGGAAAGGGAAAAGTTTGTATTTTCTGTTCTATCTAGATAGAAAATCTGAAAGGGAAGATAATGATCTCATTGTTATTGATAGTTGACCGTGGTCAACTATAAAAGTATAAAAATACTAAAATTATTAAATATCATATTTATGGTCATTTGTTCGCCTGAAGAGTATCAGATAATAAGGGGTACATTTGAGTTATACTGAATGAGTGTTGAAACTGATTGAAAATCATTGAAAATAATTTATTTGGGGTTGAATTTTATCAAATAATCTATAAGGTGCTTACATTATGAGCAAGTTAGCAAGACAGTCTTGATACAAAGTATTTGTAAAAGAAAAGGTAGTTTCACTGGGCTTGTTTTCAATTTAATTCATTTTTACAGATGTCAACAAAATCTTTCACCTTTTTTTAGTATTCAGGAAGAAGAGAGCATATAAGGTCAAACTTTAATTAACTTTTCTTTGCCTATACTGGACTTGCCCTACACAAATAGGTACTTACATTCTGATCACAAGTCCCCACACATCGGTTGTAGGTAGCAATCTCAAGTTAGTGCATACTCAGCTAGTAAAGTTTACTGGACTTTCAGGTGTTCTTGGCATGCCAGGTAGGTGGTACCCAGTTATTTAGAGAGATCTTTCTTTTAGACCTCAGACATGTATTTTACGTATAAATTACTTAGGTACTTTGACCCCATCATGTGGTTCAGTTTGTTTTACAATGAAGACTAGAGCTTGGGGAAAGGTGGTTCTTGTTGCCCATACTTACCCGAAATTCAGAAAACTTATCTTGAAGGAGCAAGAGCCAGTTGGTATATTTCTGGGAACTGTCCTTAGACTCTTAGCTGGATAGTGTTTTCCTAGTCCTTATGTAAAAAAGGGTAAAGATGGTGGAATGTACAAGGTAAAGTGTTTTTAGGATATACATGTCTGGTTGCCTCAAAGGGCATGAGTACGGAACAGTGAAGGATACGGGTAAAACCATTCATTGATCCTAATCATGGAAAGCTTTGAATACCAGGCTTAGAAGTTTGGATTTTCTCAATGTGCAAAAATTGGTAGCATTTCTATATACCAACAACATCCAAGCTGAGTGCCAAATCAAGAACACAATTCAATTCACGGTAGACACACATACACACACACACACACACACATACACACACACACCCCCCTAGGAATACAGCAGATCAGGGAGGTAAAAGATTTCTACAATGAGAATTACAAAACACTGTTAAAAGAAATCAGAGATAACAAACAAATGAAAAAAACATTCCACGCTCATGGATAGGAAAAACTGGTATTGTCAAAATGGCCATATTGCCCAAAACAATTTTTTTTAACTATACTTTATGTTCTAGGATACATGTGCACAATGTGCAGGTTTGTTACATATATATACATATGCCATGTTGGTGTGCTGCACCCATTAACTGGTCATTTACATTAGGTATATCTCCTAATGCTATCCCTCCCCTCTCCCCCAACCCCACAACAGGCCCCAGTGTGTGATGTTCCCCTTCCTGTGTCCAAGTGTTCTCATTGTTCAATTCCCACCTATGAGTGAGAACATGCGGTGTTTGGTTTTCTGTTCTCATGATAGTTTGCTGAGAATGATGGTTTCCAGCTTCATCCATGCCCCTACAAAGGACATGAACTCATCCTTTTTTATGGCTGCATAGTATTCCATGGTGTATGTGTGCCACATTTTCTTAATCCAGTCTATCATTGAGGGACATTTGGGTTGGTTCCAAGTCTTTGCTATCGTGAATAGTGCCGCAATAAACATACGTGTGCATGTGTCTTTATAGCAGCATGATTTATAATCCTTTGGGTATATACCCACTAATGGGATGACTGGGTCAAATGGTATTTCTAGTTCTAGATCCTTGAGGAATCGCCACAGTGTCTTCAACAATGGTTGAACTAGTTTACAGTTCCAGTAACAGTATAAAAGTATTCCTATTTCTCTGTATCCTCTCCAGCACCTGTTGTTTCCTGACTTTTTAATGATCACCATTCTAACTGGTATAAGATGGTATCTCATTGTAGTTTTGATTTGCATTTCTCTGATGGCTAGTGATAGTGAGCATTTTTTCATGTGTCTGTTGGCTGCATAAATGTCTTCTTTTGAGAAGTGTCTGTTCATTTCCTTGGCCTACTTTTTGATGGGGTTGTTTTGCTTTGTTTTTATTTCTTATAAATTTGTTTGAGTTCTTTGCAGATTCTCGATATTAGCCCTTTGTCAGATGAGTAGATTGCAAAAATTTTCTTCCATTCTGTAGGTTGCCTGTTAACTCTGATGATACTTTCTTTTGCTGTGCAGAACCTCTTTAGTTTAATTAGATCCCATTTTGTCAGTTTTGGCTTTTGTTGCCATTGCTTTTGGTGTTTTAGACATGAAGTCCTTGCCCATGCCTATGTCCTGAATGGTCTCGCCAAGGTTTTCTTCTAGGGTTTTTATGGTTTTAGGTCTAACATTTAAGTCTCTAATCCCTCTTGAATTACTTTTTGTATAAGGTGTAAGGAAAGGATCCAGTTTCAGCTTTCTACTTATGGCTAGCCAGTTTTCCCAGTGCCATTTATTAAATAGGGAATCCTTTCCCCATTTCTTGTTTTTGTCAGGTTTGTCAAAGATCAGATGGTTTTAGATGTGTTGTATTATTTCTGGGGCCTCTGTTCTCTTCCACTGGTCTATAGCTCTGTTTCGGTACCAGTACCATGCAGTTTTGGTTACTGTAACCTTGTAGTATAGTTTGAAGTCAGGTAGCATGATGCCTCCAGCTTTGTTCTTTTGGCTTAGGATTGTCTTGGCAATGTGGGCTCTTTTTTGGTTCCATATGAACTTTAAAGTGGTTTTTTCCAATTCTGTGAAGGAAGTCATTGGTAGCTTAATGGGGATGGCATTGAATCTATAAATTACATTGGGCAGTATGGCCATTTTCATGATATTGATTCTCCTATCCATGAACATGGAATGTTCTTCCATTTTTTTGTGTCCTCTTTTATTTCATTGAGCAGTGGTTTGCAGTTCTTCTTGAAGAGGTCCATCACATCCCTTGCAAGTTAGATTCCTAGGTATTTTATTCCCTTTGAAGGAATTGTGAATGGGAGTTCATTCATGATTTGGCTCTCTGTTTTTCTGTTATTGGTGTATAAGAATGCTTGTGATTTTTGCACATTGATTTTGTATCCTGAAACTTTGCTGAAGTTGCTTATAAGCCTAAGGAGATTTTGGGCTGAGACGATGGGGTTTTCTAAATATGCAATCATGTCATCTGCAAACAGGGACAATTTACTTCATCCCTGGGATGCAAGGCTGGTTCAATACACACAAATCAATAAACATAATTCAGCATATAAACAGAACCAAATACAAAAACCACAGGATTATCTCAATAGATGCCCAAAGCAATTTACAGATTCAATGCTATTTCTATCAAACTACCAATGACATTGTTCAAAGAATTAGAAAAAACTATTCTAAAATTCATATGGAACCAAAAAAAAAGAGAGTCTGAATAGCCAAAACAATCCTAAGCAAAAAGAACAAAGTCAGAGGCATCACGTTACTCAATTTCAAACTATACTACAAGGCTATAGTAGCAAAAACAGCATGGTGCTGGTATAAAAACAGACACATAGACTAGTGAAACAGAATAGGGAACCCAGAAAAAAAAGCTGCATACCTACAACCATATGATCTTCGACAAAGTCAACAAAAACATGCAATGGAGAAAGGACTTCCTATTTAATAAATGATGCTGGGATAACTGGCTAGCCCTATGCAGAGGACTGAAACTGGACCCCTTCCTTTCACTATATATAAAAATCAACTTAAGATCAAATAAAGACTTAAATGTAAAACCTAAAGCTATAAAAACCCTTGAAGAAAGCCTAGGAAATAGTATTCTGAACATAGACTCTGGAAAATATTTCTTGATGAAGACACCAAAAGTAATTGCAACAAAAACAGATTGACACATGGGACCTAATCAAATTAAAGAACTCTGCACAGTGAAAGAAACTATCCATAGAGTAAACTGACAGCCCACAGAATGGGAGAAAATATTTGCAAACTATGCATCTAGCAAAGGCTAATATACAGAATCTGTGAGGAACTTAAATTAATAAGCAAAAAAAAACCCATTAAAAAGTGGACAAAGAACATGAACAGACATGTTTCAAAAGAAGACATCAACACATGTCCAACAAGTGGATAAAAAGTACTCAACATCGCTAATCATTAGATACAAATCAAAACTACAATGATATACAAGTCAGAATGGCGATTATTAAAAAGTCAAAAAACAACAGATGCTGGTGAGGTTGCGGAGAAAAGGGAACACTTACACACTGCTGGAGGGAATTTAAGTGTTTCAGCTATTGTGGAAAACAATTTGGTGATTTCTCAAATAATTTAAAACAGAACTCCCATTCAACCCAGCAATCCCATTATTGGATTGTATTAGTCAGAGTTCTCTAGAGGGACAGAACTAATAGGATAGATGTATATATAGACAGAACTAATAGGATAGATGTATATATAAAGGGGAGTTTATTAAGGAATATTGGCTCACACCATCACAAGGTGAGGTCCCACAATAGGCTGTCTGCAAGCTGAGAAGTAAAGAAACTAGTCTGAGTCCCAAAGTTGAAGCACTTGGGAGTCTGATGCTTGAGGGCAGGAAGCATTCAGCATGAGAGAAAGATGTAGGCCAGAAGACTAAACCAATTTAGTCTTTCCACGTTCTTCTGCCTGCTTTTATTCTGGCGGCACTGGCAGCTGATTAGATTGTGCCCACCCAGATTGAGAGTGGGTCTGCCTTTCCCAGTCCACTTACGCAAATGTTGATCTCCTTTGGCAGCACCCTCACAGGCACACCCAGGAACAATACTTTATATCCTTCAATCCAATCAAGTTGACACTTAATATTAACCATCACATGGGTATATACCCAAAGGAATATATACTGTTCGACTGTAAAGATACATGCATTCATGTGTTAATCACAGCACTATTCACAATAGCAAGGACGTGGAATCAACTTAGATGCCCATCAACCATGGACTGGATAAAGAAAATGCAGTATATATACAGCATGGAATACTACACAGGCATAAAAAAAAACAATGAGATCATGTCCTTTGCAGCAGCATGGATGGTGCTGGAGGTCATTATCCTAAGCAAACGAATGCAGAAACAGAAAACCAAATACCACATGTTCTTACTTGTAAGTAGGAGCTAAACAATTGAGTACACATGAACACTAAGAAAGGAACAGACACCAGGGCATACTTGCGGGTGGAGAGTGGGAGGAGGGTGAGGATTGAAAAACTACCTATCAGATACCATGCTTATTACCTGGTGATGAAATAATCTGTACACCAAACCTTCATGACATGTAATTTACCTGTATAACAAACCTGCAGGTGTACCTGAACTACAATAAAAGCTAAAAAAATAAAGAAATTTGGATTTTCTTCTTTCTTTGATCCTCTCCCTCTCATTTAATTCTTCTCCCTGTTTATTTCGCCTTAGATGGCAGTGGATTTATTCAGTTTTTGTAGTTGATTGTTTAATAGTAGTTTAGTCTCTATAGTTTTAACCAAATTTCTGACACTTCTTTCCAAAAGTATATTTTGATGTTTGATTCTAAATTTCCTATCCTTTACTTGCCAAAAGCCACAAACAAAAAATCCAGATTTTAAATTCTAAGTTTCTACCACTTTAAAAGAAAGACGTTAATATTCCTGATGTTACACTTCTTTTTTTAAAAAATGCCTTTTGTTTCCAGAAAAAATATGGAATTTTTTTTTTTGCTTCCAAAAGGTCATGGTTTCTTCCTTCTAATTACATTCTTTAAAATTCTGACAGTGTGGGCTTTGCAAATTATACCACCATAACTCTTGAATGTGCTTTTCATAAAATTCAACACATT
Source organism: Chlorocebus sabaeus (assembly GCF_047675955.1). Lineage (NCBI taxonomy): Eukaryota > Metazoa > Chordata > Mammalia > Primates > Cercopithecidae > Chlorocebus > Chlorocebus sabaeus. The sequence continues at coordinate 30,064,333 of NC_132918.1, read as the reverse complement.
TTATATTTAGCCTCCAAAGTCCTTATGACTTAAACCATTATTCATACAAACTACAGGTTTAGAATCAAGTAAACAAAATTCCTGCTTTAATTTACAACTACAGTTGTTTTTTGGTTGTGTTTCTGGTTGGATAATCCAGATCAGACTTTGTGACTAAGAGCTGTAAGTAAGGTGGCTGCCTTAAAATATAATGCAAAAACAGTCTTTTTGCCTTTTTGTCTTGCAGTTGGGACTATATGGTTTTCTGAACTTCATATGTATAATAGTCCTTTTTTGTGTGGACTCCATTCATTTATATTCTAGTGTTTATTCATTCTTTCATTTTGAGTATCTATTCTATATTAGTCTTGTGAATATAGAAGTGCAAGGCATGATCCCTGCTCTTAAAGAGGTTAAAGGCTTATGGGAGAGGCAGGCATATAAACAAATAATTATAGCCTAAAATAATAAATGCTATTGTAGTGTAAGACAAAGTCTTTTTTGTGGCTTAAACTCTCTAGCCCACATTCCTCAGCTAATTATTTTCTTCTGTGGATTTTCATCCTTGTATCTCAATCTCTTTTTCAGATATATGCATATCCATATTGCTTACTTAACCTTTTCTGCTTCCAGGTTTCCCATTTTGGGTGTGGAAGCCTTTTGCAGTGACTATGTCCTGTCATGACTCTTTTGGTAGCCCTCTCCAGTATTCCAGCTTTGCCTTTAAATTTTAACAGAGAAAAATAACGTATCTCATTCTTGGTGAAACATTTAGGCTGCTTAGTTGACATTTGAAATGGCAGAGTCTATTGTTCTAAAAGGAAAATTGTCCATACTGTATAATGTGGACTATTGATAGAATATGGAATCAGGCGTGTCTTTTTATGTATTTATGAAGTAAAGCGGTGGTTCCATTTTAGCACAAATAACTTTTAAAACAAAGTTATTTGAAATTTCTCCCTCTCCTCCCCTCCCCTCCCCTCCCCTCCCCTCTCCTCCCCTCCCCTCCCCTCCCCTCCCCTCCCCTCCCGTTCCCCTCCCTTCCCTTCCCTCTCTTTCTTCTCACTCTGTCATCCAGGCTGGAGTGCAGTAGCATGATCTTGGCTCACTGCAAGCTCCACCTCCCACATTCAAGTAATTCCCCTGCCTCAGCCTCCTGAGTAACTAGGATTACAGGAGCCTGCCACTACGCCCAGCTCATTTTTGTATTTTTAGTAGAGACGGGGTTTCACCGTGTTGGTCAGGCTGGTCCTGACTCCTAACCTCAGGTGATCCACCCGCCTCGGCCTCCCAAAGCAAAAGTTATTCACTTCAAGTGCCGTGAATCACAATAAGTCTTATTTCCTTATTTTTATATTTGTTTTTATAGTGAAAGGGACTACATTACCCTCAATAAAAGGTGGACAATTTCACCCTTTACTTATTAGTTATATTTTGAGTAAAAATACAAGGTTTACAGAGTGTTTGCTAAAACAATGAAGCACAGGTAAATAAAATTCAAAAGTATCTACATGGGTGGTGTTAATTTATCTGTTTAAATTCTGAATGGATTACTGAAAACTTGAGATATAGTCCTAACTCTCTGACTTCAGTTTTTTCATCTATAATAAGGTGTTTTTATGGTAGACATTTGTTTTGTCTGCTCAGCTTCCATTTCTCCCTGTACTTGAAAAAGTTCCTACTTTCAAGTATTGGGTCCAACCCAGTCTGTTCCCTTTTATCCAGGAGTGAGCATGTGACCCAGTTTAGGTCAATGAATCTCTACTTCCCGTGGCCACTGGAGTAGTTAGGGTGGGTAGGCAACCCAGGATGGATGGATCAGAAGTCAACTTCTGGGCTTTGTCTGGAACTATTAAAGAAGATGCTTTTTTCCCCTATAATATTCCTAAGTAAGTAGAATAGAAAGCTGGAATTGTGTGGAGGTAACTGGAGATGGAGCCCATATGGAGGAAAGCAGACCCTATCTACGCATGAATCTAACACTACCCTTTCAGGTGTTTCTCCAGTAAAGGCTTTTTTGATTGTTGTTGTTTCCTTATGCCAGTTTGAGTTGTCCTTTATTATGTCACATGTAAATGAGAGAATCCAGGCTAATTCAGTTGGGTCAGTTAACCTTTAAGGTCTTTCCAGCTTCTACATTCTATGATTCTTTGCCTTCTTTTATTTCATGCAAGTTAGATTACTATGATTGAATGACGTTAGGCAAATAATAACTGGATATTCTCAAGAGGAATAACTTCTCTATCTGGGAAATATCAGTGTATTTCTCATAGGAGTTGTCAAGAATAATCGTTCTACATTTTGATCTCACTTGTGTTTATTTTATGGCATACTTCACCTTCTTTGACTTTTGCCCACCCCTGGTCTAGCTGTATTCACTCCTACTAGGGCATGTAAAGTTAAAGAAAAGAATGAAATGCAAACATTGCTTGATATTAAAATGATAAGCAAAATTTATTTCCTTCTGAATTGTGTACACATGACTCTTTTCTGAGCCACCCTCACCTGTGGGTCAACATGTGCATTTTGTGAGGATAGCTTTTTAAGAACATGGCGTGAAAATGGAGAACAAGGAAATACCTGGGAGCTGCCTGATAAAACTGTATTTGTGAGAAGGTTTATGAGGTAGTGATGTCAAATAAGAAGAACTTGGCCAGGTGCAATGGCTCACGCCTGTAATCCCAGCACCTTGGGAGGCCGAGGCGGGTGGATCACAAGGTCAGGAGATCGAGACCATCCTGGTTAATGTGGTGAAACCCCGTCTCTACTAAAAATACGAAAAAGTTAGCTGGGTGTGGTGGCGGGCACCTGTAGTCCCAGCTACTCGGGAGGCTGAGGCAGGAGAATGGTGTGAACCTGGGAGGTGGAGGTTGCAGTGAGCCAAGATCGCACCACTGCACTCCAGCCTGGGCGACAGAGCGAGACTCCGTCTCAAAAATAAATAAATAAATAAATAAATAAATAAATAAATAAATAAGAAGAACTTGGATGCAGAAGCCCCTGGTGAGTCCTGGCTCCACCCTTTATTTAGCTGTAACCTCGATCAAGTTCTGTAAACTTGCCTCATCTTTCCAATGGTTGGGTTGTTGTGAGGATGATGTGATACGAAATGTGAAGGCAGTTTACATGTCAAACCTGATGAAGAGCTGAAATTATGTAGGAATGAATGAGCCTAACTACTTTAGTGAGTGTCATTGATGATTTGTGGAAGAAGCAAGAGACTGGGAAACATTGGGAGATAAGATTACACATGTAGATAGTTTCAGATTTTAAAATCTGTACTGAGGAGTTTAAACTTATTTAAAAATAAAGAAGCAAGTTTCAGTCACCACGTCCAGATGCCTTCCTCCAAATCATTTTTAAAACTTTGTTCTTTTCTTTTCATTCCCATAACCAGTACAAACTCCTGACTCACCTAGTAGATTCTAATATATTCCTCAGCTAACATCCTGTTGCCATGTTTATTGTCCTAAAAATAATAGACCCTAATTACACGAAGAAGGCAACTGAATGTGGTGCCTGACAGACTCCAGAGAATGAAACAGGGATGTGTAAAAATGTACCTCAAAGACTGGGAAAATGGTGGTATTATTAACGAAAGGAGGGAGATGGTAAGGGACCCACGATGAAGTAATAAGGAATCATTGCACAAGAAATTGCCGATTTAGGATTAGCACTTAGATAGTGGAGTCCCTGTATAGATTTGGAAGTTACAAAGCCAGAACTTTATATCTCAAAGCATTCTGCCTTAGGTTGGGCTGCTATAACGAAAGACCATAGGTGAGTGGCTTAAACAACAGACATTTATTTCTCACAGTTTTGGAGGCTGGGAAATCCAAGATCAAGGTGCTGGCAGATCTGGTGTCTGATGAGGTTCCTCTTCCTAATTTGCAGGTGGCTGCCTTCCTGCGGTATTGTACCAGGTAGAGAGAGGTCATTTCTCTCTTGTCCCTTCCTATAAGGGCTCTAATCCCATTCATGAGGGTTTCATCATCATGACCTAAATACCTCTCAAAAGCCCCACCTCCAAACACCATCACATTAGGGATTAGGGCTTCAATATATGAATTTTGGGGAACACAAGCATTTAGTTCATAACAGGTCCTTAAGACATTGTCTGGCTTTGACTTTTTCAGATAAGAGCTTCAGAGTAGAAAGAGGTTTTTCATATAAGAGGTTGAAAGGTTCAAAGTGGAAGGTCACATAGTATGTCATTAGTAGCACACCTGGGAATACAACCTTTATTTGCTGACTCCAAGGCCAGTTTCTTTCTTTTCCACTGTGCAGCACCTCTGTGGCATTAACCCAGAGACTACAATGGAAGTTGTATAGAGTAAGGATTATAATGAGAAGCAACTATGTGCTAAGCAGAATATAGTGTAATGTCCTACTGTTGCCTAGATACAACTCTGAAGATACTGATAGCTTTAACATGAGAAAGCCAAGATGTTAGATCATTTAGACGGGATGGATAATAGGGAAAAGCTAGATTATCAAGTGCTTGGCAGCTGATATAAATAAATACTAAATAATTCTTATGCCAATTGCTCTTGAAGGCATTATAGTGTATTTATTTATTTAGAACATGAATTTTGATGCCAAACAGTACTGTGTTCGATTTCTGGCTCTGTTACTTGCTATCTGAAATGCCTTTGAGCTTCAGTTTCCTAATCTGTATAGCAGGGGACAATAACAACCAACCACCTGATAGGGTTGTTGTATATACTGATGATGGTATTAGTTTCCTACTGCTGCTATAAATTACAAAAAAAAAAAAAAAACAAAAAAAAACTAGTGGTTTAAAACAGCACAAGTTTGTTATTATGGTTCTGGAGGTCAGATATCTGAAAATGAGTGTTATGGCATTAACCAAGGTGTTAGCAGGCCTGTGTTCCTTTTGAAGGCTCTAGGGGAGAATTTGCCTCTTGTGTTTTCCAGCTTCTAGAGACTGGCTAGTCTTTTGGTGCAGCCACCTTCCAGCAATGGCATCAGTTCAACTTTTGCTTCCATTGCTAGATCTCCTCTGGCTGATATTCCTGCTTGTCTCTTATAAAGACCTTTGTGCCCACCTAATACATTGGGACCACCTAAGTAATGGAGGAAAATATTCACATCTCAAGACTCTTACCTTTATCACACCTGCAGAGTCCCATTTGCCATGTAAAGTAATGTATTCACAGGGGTTAGGGTGTGGACATATTTGAGGGGGGCCATCTGCCTACCACACTGATGATGATGATGCTAATGAAGATGATGAGGAAGAGTAGTTGCTGTTAGTATTTCACTCATTCCCAAAATTACTTTTAGTATTTTGTCAAAGAAAATAAATTCTATCCCAAAACATGTAACAAGAGCAAGGCTGGCCTGATCAGGGGATTGAGCTTCTGATTTGATAAAAGCTTCCTCACCCCTTCAGTTGAAAGTGGTTTCCTTCAAATAGCTTCCTGGAAACTCCTGGACAGTGCACATAGGTCCCTTTCGATTCAAGCACTGAAATGCTAGCAAAATAAAGGTATGTTTTCTGCAAACCAGCTATCAATCTAGCACAAGCGACTATTAGGAGAATCAAGGAGATGCTGTGGGGATGTGGAATAGGACACCTGGGTTTTGATTTAAAGTAAGTTAAAGGAATTGCTTATAGCAGAGAGTTAACATTCATATTGGAAATTTTGAGCAACCTGTTTGACTCAGGTCCCGGTGAGAGGGCAGTCTTACACAGGAGATGTACAGAAAGTTTTAGTGTCCATCCCTAATCCTAGATACACACACACACACACACACACACACACACACACAAAATTCTGAAACCCTAATACCACCAAATCCCCAGTGAGTTTCAATTTTCAATGAAAACTATGGATAAAAATGATCATATTTAGGAGTGTAGGGGGAAAAAAGCTTTAATAAACTGGCAGCAGAATAAAATGATTATCAGTTTTTTGAAAGCACTAGTGTAAAGAATACCTCTCAGTTTAATTTTCCTTTTAATTTATTATAAATTATAGGTCTGCTTAGGAGAAAAATAAAAAATCAGACTGCCATTTTCTTTAAAAACGCAAATCAGACAAATCGTTACACAGCAGGATACTCTGCTAAAATTCTGACAGCCACTTATTTGCTAGCCTTTTTCCGACACAATACCTGTGTGGCTTTTATTTTTCCAGACTTTCCACTGACACATTTTCACATTTTGGATGTTTCTGTCCAAAACATGTCACATATTTTGTCATATGTATGACAAATAGAAATTGGAATTTTTAAACTTCAAATACAATACCACATTAAACTAGTGATTTTACAATGAAGATGATAGAATTTTTTAAATACAGACTTGGAGACCACATTCAAAACACTTCATAGCAAACAAGTGGCCCTCAGTTATCTGGTCTTACCTCAGCTTTCTAGCCTTCTTTCTCACTTACTCGGCCCCTGGGATACTCATTGCTGTCTGCCAGCCAGCTAAATTCACTCTTTCCTGCTTAGCACTTGTTATTCCTCTTCTTCCACTAAATGCCTTTAGTTATTAAATTATTGTTTCCTACAGAAATTTAACCTCATCATTTTTGCTGTCTGGAGAAAGCTTTGTTGTCATCACTCGGTGGTAAGAAGGTTGACTTTCTCATGAAAGCTCCAACCCTAGATCTTAGGTTTTGATGTAAGTCATGTGCTGCTGTGGAAACTGTCTAGTGCCTGTACAGTGTGATCTGAAGTTACTGGACTGTGAGGGGGGCCCTTACAGATTCGACAGCTATCAAGTATGTTGTGCAGTTTGATCTTTAACAGTTTAATATCAATATTGGGCTCCTGGTCACACAAATAAGCCTAGTTCTTCAAGTAAGCTGTTCTTTCTGCCCGAAACCTCATGTCCCACTGTTCTGCTTGAGCACTCTTCTCTTCCAGGTATCAAAGGCTAAATTCTAGGGCATGCATAGTCCCCTGCAAACCCCTTATGAATCTGAGAATGCAGGTATGAACCTTCATTCTGAGAGTAAGTTAGCTAGTCTACATGAATATTTGAGATGGAAAAAAACATCTAGGTGGATATAGGTAGATTAAGTAACCCTGGGTAGATAAAGAGGCTGATTTTAGCAGTGCCTGAAAGACTCTTGACAAAACACCTCAGAATCTACTTCCATTACTCAGAACATTTTATTGTATTTGTTACCTCTCCGTATTGAATTGTTGGGGTCTCACTGAGTCTTTTTGAAAAATCTTGTCCCAAAAAGGTCTTAGAACGTTATTCTCCCTTGTCCATCTGTTTTTCTTTTCTTTTTTCTTTCATGTCTTTTTGAGACAGGGTAGCACTCTGTCACCTAGGTTGGATTACAGTGGCATGATCACAGCTCACTGTAGCCTCCACTTCCTGGGCTCAGGTGATCTCCCCCACATCAGCCTCCTGAGTAGCTGGGACTATAGACACTTGACTAATTTTTGTATTTTTTGTGTAGAGACGGGATTTTGCCATGTTGCCCAGGCTGGTCTCAAACTCCTGGGTTCAAGCAGTCTGCCCACCTCAGCTTCCCCAAATGCTGGGATTACAGGGGTGAGCCACCACACCCAGTCACCCTTGTCTTCCTTGACTACCATCTGCTTCTATCCTAGAAGAACATGTGAAAGGATATATAAATGAAAATTGGAGTTCCAGAGTAACTTATTTGTCTCCATTTAGTCACGTTGGTTTCAGATCTTTATCAGTTCTTTCACAAATATGTTTTTGAGCATCTATCACCAGGTGCCAGATATAAATGGATGAATAAGACATAAGTCTTGTGGTCATGGATAACCATCACTACTGACATGGCACCATTTCCCCAAGAGATTCTTTCTGTTTCCAAAAAGGGGCCCAAGGCCCCGTCCTCATCTGGGTATTAGACAGAATGCTTTATTTTCAACAGGAAATAAACGGAAGATGGTTGTAGAAATTTCTGGGTAAAGCATTAGCCAAGATTTTCTAGGAAGTTTATACCCTGTAAGTGGGTAGAAAAATTAGGTATCTAAACTTCAGATAAAAGTCCAACACTTTAATCTACTATGTGTTGTCTGCAGATGAATTCAGCCACCTGAGGAAGTTTATACAGGTTAGTAAAAACTAGCCAAACAAGAAATGTTTTTGTTTTAGCAAAATTTAAAAATTCTATTATTTTTGTCTTGGCTGTAATTTGTTTCTAATTGTATCCAGTTTTTATGCCAAATATCAGAAAACAGAGAGCTGAGGCATTCTGGGAAAGTCAATAATTGAGGCTTAGTGGCTTCAGTATAATGACTAACCAGGAAGACTGACTTTCTAGAAAGATAAAGTCTCAGAAGAAACATGATCCAGATTTATGAAATCATGAAGTATGCAAATAGGGCAAATATGAACGTGTTCATCAAATCCAAGAAACAATTTAAAGCTTTGAAAAAGTAATTTTAGGGTAGATGGAAGGTCCCAGGAATTATATTTTATTGTTGACTTTAAGGTCTATACTATAGGATTGACTAATATAAACCACTTTAACAAATATATTTTGCTATTATAGTAATTAGCCCCTTTGGGTTAGTTTCAAAATTATCTGCTTTAAGAAAAAAAAAAATTAATTGTCCTGGTGTGGTGGCTCACACCTGTAATCCCAGCACTTTGGGAGGCCGAGGTGGGCAGGATCACAAGGTCAAGAGATTGAGACCATCCTGGCCATCATGGTGAAACCCTGACTCTACTAAAAATACAAAAATTAGCTGGACGTGGTGGCGCGCACCTGTAGTCCCAGCTACTTTGGAGACTGAGGCAAGAGAATTGCTTGAACCTGGGAGGCGGAGGTTGCAGTGAGCCGAAATCATGCCACTGCACTCTAACCTGAGCAATAGAGCGAGACTCAGTCTCATAAATAAATTAATTAATTAATAAGTTATAAGACAAATGGGTCTTTTAGCAGATTTTCAGATATAGAGTAGGAAATTCTTTATTTCAGTGAGTGATACAGATTTATCTAGTTAATATGCATTAAGTAGTGGTGATAGACTTATAGTAGGTTATTAAAAATCAAGTAATATTAAAATATGTGTCTCTTAGCATCAGAAGTTGTTGTGGAGAACAATTTTATTTTTGCCTTAGAATGTAGTTTGGTCTATCTGTGAAAGACCAAATAACCAAGTCGACAACTGTCCGTATTGAGTAAGGCCTCTCAGGTTATCCTGGACCATTGAAGCTGCTGCAGTTTTTTTCTCCCCCTATTAGACAGAGGAAATTTTTCTCATGTCAGTGCTCAGAAAGGTACTTGGCTAATGCTCTTCTGAATTTCAGGAGAGTAAAGCCTCCTACTTAAAAAAAAGAAATCTGCTGTATTTAATACTATACAGACACACTTTTAGCTTTTAATATTAATGGGGTGATTTCCCTTTATTCATTTTATAAATTATGAAGGTTATTTCAGCTATTTGCTAGATCTTACCAGGCTCAAGACAGTAAGGGCATACATAGTCCATGAAAACATAACAAACCTTTACAATTTCATTCTGCTTTGTTGGAAAGATCCATGTCCCATGTACATTTTATGACTTATTCACATTTCCTTTAGAAATATTCAGCATTTAGGACTTAATTCTTACTATTTTAGATAATAATGTGCTCATAATGAGAATAATACTACTAAAATAATGATATATATCATCACATACTAGAAGCATTAAAAGTCTTTGAACTTTGAGATTTTCAGCTTAGAATCACTTTAATGGAGCTCTTAAAAGTCAAATGTGATTTCCATGGGACAGTACTAAGGTGTGATAATGGTAAACCATCTGTCCTAAAACAACGAACTCATTCTCCCATATATTTTAGATACTTTATTTATGAAATATTTTGAGCAATTAATATGACATCTGATTATCTCTCTTTGTAATTCATAATCTCTTGAACTAATCTTTGGACTCAATAGATTTCTTTCATTGCCATTTTATGTATTTATTATTTTTTTGAGACAGAATCTTGCTCTGCCACCTAGGCTGCAGTGCAGTGGTGCATCACAGCTCACTCTAGCCTTGACCTCCTGGTCTCAAGCAATTCTACCTCAGCCTCTTAAGTAGTTGGGACCATAGGCATGTGCCACCACACCCAGCTAATTTTTATTTTTTGTAGGCACAGGGTCTCACTATCTTGCCCAGTCTGGTTTTGAACTCCTTGGCTCAAGTGATATACCTACTTTGGCCTCCCAAAGTGCTGGGAGTCTTTATATATTCTTAGAATCAATTTATCTTACAACTTTAAAAAGAACTGAGAGGAAAGATGATCAGCAAATAATATGCAGTTACTGGAAGTTATTTGATTGTTTTTTGAATTTTTAATGAACTCTTAAAACGACCTTTAGCCTTAGTTGATTTAACAGAACTCTTAAAATCACATTCCCATTTTCTATTTTGGCCTAAAGTGAGTTCCAAGGTTTTTTTTTTGGAATTAGAGAAAACAGGCTTGTGAAGTTTTCAGTATTACTATCCTTTTTTCAGGTTTTAAGTATATATATCTAAGTGTTCATCTGGGTTCTCTAACCCCCTCCTCTATGCTGTTATGATGTTACTAAAATTTTGTCAGTTATAAGTAACTTTACTTGACACTTTCTTCACATTTTCTGGCTTTCTTTCCCTGCTTTTTCCTTATATGCTTAAATCTGGAGGAAAATTTTGTCCTAAATAATATATTTTTTAGTCAATATTGCAAAGACAATTGTAAACCTCAAGTTTTTGTTAATGAAGTACTTGAAAATAAGATTTTTTATGTTTTTGCTATTATGGTTAGAAAATAGCGATAATGTTTTAATGAATGGCTGGTGAAATGCAGCGGGCACAGTGCAAGTTGGTGGCATGGTATCATTGTAAAGGTTAAACAGCTGTGCTGAAAAGAGTCATTTTGGTTTAGTCCTGTTAATTTGGAACTTTTTTTGGTGGCTGAATTCCAGGACAGATTGTCTATGACACTTTAATATATTTAACATATTTTCAAAAACTATCAGAACTCAGGCTAAATAACCTAAACCACTTGACTTCATACTGGGTTACATTTTGCTTGCTGATAAAAAACCTTAAGTTGGTTTTTAAAAGAACAGGCTGCCGGGCGCGGTGGCTCACGCCTGTAATCCCAGCACTTTGGGAGGCCGAGGCGGGCGGATCACAAGGTCAGGAGATCGAGACCGTGGTGAAACCCCGTCTCTACTAAAAATAGAAAAAATTAGCCGGGCGCGGTCGCGGGCGCCTGTAGTCCCAGCTACTTGGGAGGCTGAGGCAGGAGAATGGCGTGAACCCGGGAGGCGGAGCTTGCAGTGAGCCGAGATTGCGCCACCGCACTCCAGCCTGGGGGACAGAGCGAGACTCCGTCTCAAAAAAAAAAAAAAAAAAAAAAAAAAAAAAAAAAAAAAAAAGAACAGGCTGGTCTGCAAAAAGGTGATGAAGAAATATCAGCCTTTGATGGAAGTTGAGAAGTATTATATAAACCTTAGACTGATATTGTAGAATGGCTTTTAAGACTGAAAAATTGTAGGCATCCTGTTTTAATCCTCTGTAACCCAGCCACATACGTCAAACTGAGCACTCCTAATACCTGATACTTTAAAAAAAAAGAGTAAGAGAGCTGTTTTTCTGTGTACAAATACACAAGTGCCACCTAGTACCTATCCCTCTATTCCCCCTTCCCTGGTCTTAGGGAAGGAGGGTCCTGGCATTTTCCACCTGGAGAAGTAGGGGCCTGACAGCAGATGCAACATTGGTGATTTCCTGGACTGTGACTTGTCTTCAAGGCACCCTGTCAAGACTTTGGTGTTGGGGAAACTAGAGAATTAGGTAAAATTTCAGGGCCTCACCTGTACAACATGGTCATAACATTAATACCAGCTACTCTGATATCTATCAGATCATTTATTAGATCATTATAATCAAGCCACTGTAGTAATTAGGAGCCCCTTGCTCTGGTGCAGGGCATAATAATCGCTAGCAAACCATTAGTTGATGACATCACAGTAACCTGAGACAGAGAGGTGGGAACTGTAGTGGACACTTAAAGCAGCATTGCTGTGTCTCTTTGGTCATTCATGAATGACAGTTCCCGGCAATTCATGAATGTGACACTTCTCAGTCATTTCTGTGTTTTGGCAGGTACTGGTGGCTTTAAAGCCAGGGAATCAAAGTCCTTAAAGTTGTAATTAATTTTCCTGAAGCTGATAATTAGACCTACTGCGATCCTTTCACATAAGACAGGTCTTTACACACAATTTAAGAAAACAGAATAATTAGTAGAAAATGATTTCAATTGTCCTCTGTAATAGTTCATTGAAATAAGTGTTGTAGAGTGGTTTTAGCTCTTGGCAAATCGCGAAACAATAATAATAATAAAAGAGAAGACGGCTGTGTGGGAAAGAGTAGTTATTTTTAAATCTTGGTAGACAAATGGGACCTGCCCACTTGTCTATTGAGCACATCGCTGTAATTTCTCAGAAATTAAATAGCATGACCCTTTGATTGAATCCAAAAGTGGAAATTTAAATAGGTAACTTCAAAGTAATTGGCTTGAAATCCAAGAATCTATTCTGGGATGCCTTAGAAATTTTTAATCCCTTTTCACCTCAGCCTTAAAATATATATAAATGTCAAGGCTTCAGTTTCAAAGTCTGCTGTTGTACTCCTCTAAACTATTTTCTTTTAATTGGCACTGTTCAAATCCTTTTTGGAATAGGATTTGAGCTTGAGTGAGAAGAGAAGATAGTTTGGGAGAATCAAGAAGTATATAACAGTGGGATCTAAAAATCTAAACAAAAAAAGGTTAAAGGGACAGATCTGATCTATTTCAGAGGAGCAAGAGTAGAAAGGTGATACATTATCAAAAAGGTCTTCATGCACATGAAGTGTTCTAGTCCAGACTTCGGGGATTAGCCGTTCTTCACCTGTGCTAAGAGCAAAATAAAAGGAAATTATTTTGAGAATGTAGCATGAAGATACTAAGATTAGAGAAGGAATAATTTTAAAGTACATGTTTATTAACCCAAGAACCTCAGCCATCTAAACAAGAGTAAATATGCCAATAATTCTACCATCTTAGTCTGATTAGGTTGTGAAATATTGAATCTTCCTTGGGTAGCTTTTAAACTGATATGGGATGGTTGGTATGTTTTATGGCTATTTCCAGTCCTAAGACTGAGTGATCCACTTCATTTCAGCAGGCTCTGTAGGTATTATGGGCTTGTTTCCCTCTGTTTTTTCCTCTGTTGTCTCCTTCCCTTTTTTTCTTATTTCATGTAATATTTAAGAGTATTTTACATGTAGGTGTCATTTATAATTTTTTTTCTTACTAAAGTATTCCTTTTTTATTATGGTTCACATTGTAATTCAGGTAGCATAATTAGAACATTTTTATTGAGCAGAAAATGACCGCTTTTGTATTTTAATTAAAACATCTTTTTTTTCATTATTTATCTTATCCAGTAGTCATTGAACACTAAAGCTATGTTATGTGCCACACAGATCTTCTCTCACTTTACTCAGAACTATCTTTTCCTGAGAAATAAGTCTTTGCCCAAAGCAAGACGCTCCTACAGTGTTGAAAGGTGATATGGGCTTTTAGTGTGCACTGTAGCTAACAGCTGGCAATCACTCACCGGTTTGAGAAGTACGTATTGGCCATTTTCTGTCAGTTTTTGGAGGCAAAGAGAAGAATTATCTAAATTTTGGAGGAGAAGGGTTTAGGGTGTTATTTATAGCATCCAGTTAGCCAGAAGAAATGAATGAACAATTATTCGGTGTCATTGACCCAAATATCTTTTCTAAAATAATCCGTTACTATTTTCTTCTTCTTTTTGCTACTTTTTTCTCCCTCTTTCATCTCTTTAAAACTTTGACAATAACAACAACTGAAGCTCTCGAGTACCTCTCATATACCCCATACTAGGAACTGGGGATATAGCAGTGAACAAGACAAACATGTCAGGTCCCCTGCTCTCAGGAAGTTTAAATTTTCTCCATTATTTTGTGCTCACTTATATAACGGGGAACAAACCAGAACTAAATTTTGATTGCATTTTAATTTATTGTTAAATAATACAAGAAAAACACTAAATATACTACTAGTTTTAGACATTCAAAATTTATATAAAGATATTAGGGCTGGGTGCAGTGGCTTACATCTGTAATCCCAGCACTTTGGGAGGCTGAGCCGGGTGGATCACCAGGTCAGGAGTTCAAGATCAGCCTGGCCAACATAGTGAAACCCTGTCTCTACTAAAAATATAAAAAAATTAGCCAGGCATGGTGGCTAGCGCCTGTAGTCCCAGCTGCTTGGGAATCTGGGACAGGAGAATTGCTTGAACCTGGGAGGCAGAGGTTACAGTGAACTGAGATCGCACCACTGCACTCCAACCTGGGTGACACAGCAAGACTCTGTCTGGAAAAAAAAAAAAAAAAGGATATTAGTTATACTGTTCATGATGTGAGGAAAATCAAAGTTTGTCAAGTAACTTTGTATTCAGAAGTTTGTGAAGTATTTAGATAGAGTCTTTATCCCTAACATGTAGGTAATGTTAAAGATGATTTTTTAAAAAATCATTGTGCAAAATTTCCTGCCATATGAACAGTTAACTTGGCATGGACTCTTTTCTTCCCACTGTTACAGGGTAGCTAACTTCCTGCTCCCAGTAAAGCTGAGGCAAAGAGAGACTTTCTGTTGCCAAGGCTAAGGGGAGAAGTATTCTAGGTTCTAATGAGCACGTGGGCATCGCTCCCTTATAAAAGTCATGATATAAACACAGTACTGCTTATATTCTATAGATGATATTAATGGCTAGAATCAGCTGCATAAATTTCTGGGCTAATTAGAAGTTTATATGCTAACCTGGAAATTTAATCATTGTTTGGAAAATTTTTTTTCTAAATTCAGAATGGCTGACCTGTAGGTAGACTATGGAATATTACCTGTCCTTGCACTGGGTATATACAAACCCATTCTCTGTGAAGAGAACAAACACATTTCTATTTGTGGGATATCCATAGTGTTAGAATTGGACTTTGCTCTAGTAGAATTATTATTATTATTATTATTATTATTATTATTGTTTTTGAGACAGATTCTCACTCTATCGCCCAGGCTAGAGTGCAGTGGTGCAATCTTGGTTCACTCCAACCTCTGCCCCCCGGGTTCAATAAATTCTCCTGCCTCAGCCTCCTGAGTAGCTGGGACTACAGGCACATGCCACCATGCTTGGCTAATATTTGTCTTTTTGTAGAGATAGGGTTTCGCCATGTTGGCTAGGCTTGTCTTGAACTCCTGACCTCAAACAATCCGCCCACCTCAGCCTCCCAGAGTTCTAGTAGAATTGTAATCCTAATTAATTTAATACACATCACTATGAGAAAATGGACATGCATCATGGATTGAGGATTTGGCCTTTATTCCAAATTAAAACCTGATTATTAACCAGGCTCTAGTCTTATCCTTTGCTGACAGAAAATGGGATGGTCTTTTATATCAAAATTGTAGAGGGCTACTAATTTTCTGTCTATATCAGACATTTGCTAGGTTTTTGGCTACCCAGAGTCTGAACCTCTGTTTTTATCTGGCGTGAATTCTTTGTTATGTGGGTTTTTGTGGGAGGCAGGATTCCTCTTCAAGAAGGGGTCAGATCTTCTTGTCTTTAGAAGCTAGGCTGCAGCCATGTGAATTAGGTTCAGCCAATCACTATTACTCACCCAGAACTTTGAATCTTGAGCGCATAACTCAAAGATGCAGAGACAGTTTATTCTTCTTAGCAGTGGTGATGTTGAGAGTCTAGCAACATCATTGTCTAGTTGCAGTAGTGGTGATGAGAAAGATGTGTTAACCAGACTCTTCTATGGCTGAGTCCCTGTGTCCTAGCCTCCCTTCAGCCTCCCTTGCTTCTGGCTCACTTCCAGGTTAGGCTTCTAGCTTTTCCTTCAAGATATTTCGGTATCCTTCAAATATACTTTTTCCCTTTAAGTCTACCAAAATGGATTTCTATTGCTTGTAACCAAGAACTCTGACTGGTACACTGTGTGAAAATTAAGACAACTGTGGCAGGTTATACTTTCCAAAAATTATATCACCAATATATATCCTATCCTATATGCTCTTCTTACAGTGTGGTTTCACATCCCTCCATTGAGAGGTAGAGGGCTGTGTCCCCCCCTGCTTAAACCTGTGTGGATGAATAGAATGTGTAGAATTAATAATGATGTGTGGGTTCCAAGGCAAGGCCTTAAAAGGTGTTATAGCCTCCTCCTGGTCCTCTTTCTTTCTTGTGACATGTGCCTTGGAAGCTGAGTCCAGGTACCCCGAATATGCCATATTAGAGAGAGCACATGGA
Source organism: Chlorocebus sabaeus (assembly GCF_047675955.1). NCBI lineage: Eukaryota > Metazoa > Chordata > Mammalia > Primates > Cercopithecidae > Chlorocebus > Chlorocebus sabaeus. Next base: position 30,048,026 of record NC_132918.1, on the reverse strand, counting down.
AAGACTGCACAGAGTTAGAGGGGTATGCCAGAGCAACCCCAGCTGTTCCAGTCCCCAGCTGTCTGAGTTTTCCCAGTGTAGGCAATAGGACAGATATGTGATCGAGCAAGCTGTCAGATGGCTTCTCAGCCCCAGCCTTGCAGGTGGCCTAGCTGACATAGAGTAGAGCAGAAATAAACTCTGAGCCCTTGTCCAAATTGTAGATTCATGAACAAAATAAACATTGTTATTATTTTAAGCCCCTTTGCATTTATTTTGCATATATTATGTGATATCTATCTATCTATCTATCTCCAGAATGATGGCTGTTATAAATATGCAAACTATAACACCTAAATTGTAATCTCTAGCATAGAATTATGTATGCCTTCAGACTCTTACAAGGCCAGATTATTGATATGGAATGTACTTATTTAGTTTCACATTTTTGAATCTTACAGTTAAAGAGAGTGGCCTTTGGGCTATTATAAAATTACTTGGCTGGAATAACATTACAGAGCTTTATTGTTGTTAGAAACAAGGCTATCTTCCATATCAAGATGTTTAAAATACTAGTTTTCTGAATATTTATAGTTGTGTGACAGCTAAATCCATTAATTCCAAGATGTTGCTTGGTAGTCCCCTGTGCAAGTAAGTCTCTAAATGTAAGTTCATTCCTTCTATTAGGATCCTAACACATCTTTTGGGAAGCAGGATGAAAATTCTACTTTTCTTTTGGATTTGGTATTCCACCTAATACGGGGATTTGGAGAGAGCTTTAGAAATTAAATAAAATAGCTAGAAGTTATTGAGGATTTACTATGTGCAAGGCACTATGCTAAGTGCCTGCAAGTCTTCTCATTTAATCATTATAACAATCGTATGAGGTAGATTTTTATTACTCTTCCTTTTTTATAGGTGAAGAAACACATTTAGGTTAACTAAAACTTGCCCAGGTCACATAGCTGGTAGCTGGGATTTGTATCCAGGGTTATACATGACCCTAAGGTCAGTGTGTTCATAACCATCATGCAAAATGGCTATGAGTAATACTTCAGCATTTTATCTCCTACCTTCCTCTGACTTGTCCTGGATTATCCTTAAGACTCTTGACATTCAATGTAATATACAAACTCTAGCCCTTTTCACACATTTTTCTTTCAGAATCAAGCATGCCTTCTCTTATTTGCTGTAAGTCCTAGTCTTGAAGAGTTTTAAGGGACTCCACCAAATCTATTAGGAAGAGTGTGCAAACATAAGCTTTATGGGGATTTTGATGACTTTGGTGGAACCTTCTTTCATCAATTTCTTGGATCAAATCTGCTTTTTGTAGGAATTGTACAGGTTGTACATCATAAACGATTCAAAATAACCTATCCTTCATGATGACACCAACTGTTGAGTGTTTAAAGTAGAAAATTCCTACCTCTAATGCTTCAGATTTGAGCGACTTACGACAGTAAATCAAGGGTTTGAGAACTTCTGAGAGAAAAACTTGAAGACCATTCTGGTTTTGTGTGTATGTTTGTGTGTGTGCACTCTCCCTGCCACACTTGTTAGTGTGGAATGATGGCAAACTGTGCTGCCGTAGAGTTGAAGAAGAACAAAGAAAACTGTATTGATGTTGAATGAGATCCTGATTACTTCAGTGTTTTATATGTATATCATGTCTTGCTTCATCAGTATAGATAATTTATAGTAAAAAATTGGCGAACAAGATGTTAGAAGAAATTCATCTCTGTGCTCCTCAGCAAAGCCCAAATCTCTCTGAAAGTGCTGCTGTTACTGCAGACACTGTGCTATTACTATATGAGTGGCACCACTGAATTCTACTTTAGAGGAATTGATTTACTAGCAAACAATGGGCCCCTGGAAACTCAGCACTCCCATATACTCTGCACTGAGTTACTAGAAGCCCTTTTAATACAGAGTCTCTGTGTGGGCACAACTACAATGCTACAATGGCTGGAACACCATATTGCGGGGGGCCATGTGGGGGTGGTCATTTTCCCTAACGACACAGAAGGGAATGAAAAAAGGCTTCATGTTGTTTTAGAGTCTTGCACACAGCAGCCTGAGCCTAGCATGTGACAAAAAGCATTTGCTATTTTTATATCCTTTGGGAATGACATCTGTACCTAGGCAACCAGTCATAGGCTAAGAATCTCCAACAACAAGGAAAAGGATAGTTTTACTAATTAGCCACAGAGAAAGGGACATTGCCACATTCTGGAGAGTCTAGGTTTGCAGGAATCCAGCCACGGACAAGGCTTTGCATTTTTTAAAAAGTCTGATATTTGTTTTGGTGTTTCACTGCAGAGACCTAGATTTAAACTGAATACTCCTCAAAGGTCTATTTATCATTAGCCTTGTGTGTCATGGGTACAAATATATCTTCAAACTCAGTTCTGTAAGAAATAATAATAATCAAAAAAACTTTTTTGAATAGCTTGATTTCCTGCAGAGAACCAGGTTGGAGAAAAATTTGGCTTTTGCCATTTTTAGTTCTCATCTCCAAGCTCATGGCAAGCTAAGTTTTTCACATCTCCAAATTCATGGCAAGATGTGTACAATTTATTTCAGCTGAGATGCATCTTGCCTCAGTGTGCACATCCTCTTCAGATCTGACAGCTTTCTGTTACTTTCCAGTTATGCCTGGCTCATAGAAATAATTTTGTTTTTCAGGTTAGGTACCAGGTGCCACTGAAGCAGCATCATTGTCTGGTGTAAATATCTGAGGTTTGTTGTCTCATGCCAAGGAAATAGAATACGCAGACACATGAGAAGTTGGTTTAGGAGCGCAAGTTTAATAGGCAAAAGAAAGAGAAAGGAGAACAGTTCTCTCTCCTACGAGAGAGGGACTCCCAAGTGGGACATCTGGCCCAAAGTGAAATACACTGGATTTTATAGACTGACCTGAGGAGGTGATGTCTGATGTACATAGGGTCCAAAGATTGGTTGGACAGGTGTGATCTTTACATAACACATGAAGAAGCTGGCCACCCCACTCTAATCTTCTTATTAAGCAAATGGGTTTTCTACTTGGCCAGTGCTCTATTGTCTGCTCCTTACTGTACACGTGGTTGGCAAGGAAGAGGGAAAATGGAGCCACCATGTTGAACATGCCTAGCCCCAGGTAGTCTTTTCCTGTTGGCACAGCTGAAGGCATTCACCTGTGTAAGCTTTCCTATGTTGGCAGCTCGATTTTACAGGCTACTCTTTGTTAGAGAAGCAATGATTTGGGGGCTGCTTTTCATTAAAAGGGAAACCTTACCGAGGACTTCCTTAACCTCACTATCTGCCTAAATAATTTAACTCCTATAATCACCATTTTCACCCTGCAGGCCATCACGCATTGACCCAGCTATAATTCAGCTCACACATGCACTGGCATATGCAAACAAAGGCTGTCTTAGCTTTAATAAGGATTTGGGTTCAGAGTTCTACTGAGAAGGCATGGAATAGTAGTTCAGGGTTGGTATGTCAGTCCACTTGGGATGCTATATCAAAAAACCATAGACTGGGGTGACTTACACAACAGACATTTATTTCTCATGGTTCTGGAGACTGGGGAGTCTAAAATCAAAGTGCTGGCTTATTTAGTTCCTGCTAAGGGCCCTTTTCCTAGCATGGTTGCTTTATGACTGTGTCCTCACATGGTGGAGAGAGAAATCACACGAGAGCCAGCTCTCTGGTGGTCTCTTCTTATGAGGGCACTAACTTCGTCTTGAGGGCCCCACCCTCATGACCTCACCTAAACCTACTTACTTCTCAAAGGCCCCATCTTCAGATACCATCATACTGAGGGTTAGGGTTTCATCATGTGAATTTTGGGGAGACACAAACATTCAGTCCATAACAAGGCCCCTTTCAGATTGGCTTGAAGAACCTACAAGATATATTAATTGGAGAAGTGGGAGAAGCCGGTACTCTTAAGTGTACAGCCCCTTTTTTAAAATATCAGGTATAGATTATGGAAGGCACCAGTGACCCTTTCCATCATGATATAGAATATCTTTGCACATTCAGTTTAATAGGATTTCTGCTGGGTGCTAACAGAACACATCTGAACACATTTCATTTATTTATGCCTGATTGAAGAATGCCCCTGTTGTTAGGTCCTCCCTAGGAACCATGACTAAGCTCCAAACATTTATTAAACTCAGAACCTGAATTATTAGCAACTGAGCAACTAGTTCTACTTTGCTTGAGGATAGTGAGGACACCTTGTGTGCAAGGAGAAACATTTGACTTTTATGCTTTGAATGTAGCAAAGAAAAAGAAGGCAAACAAAACATTTTCATATTAAAAGTTTGAAGGTTATATCCTGCCACAGGGGTAACTAAGAAACTTTCCCATGTATATGGCCCCTACTGGGGGCTCCTGAGAAAGAAATGCTAGCTTTTTTCTTCCCCACTCTCTGTTCAAAGTCACCAAGCCTTTGGGGGAAATATTTTATACAACTTTTAATTTGTTTTCAGTTGGATTACTCAAATTCTGAAGTTGAGCAGTTCCATCCCAGGAATGAAGAACCCTCTGTAAATAGGATGAAGGTCTTTTTACCCTAGATTATAATTAAGGGGAATAGATATCTCAAGTGGAGGGAAGTGTCATTAAAAAAAGGACTTTCTCCAAGGTCCCCCTCCCCAGCTGCTGTCATTATAAATGCTCATTATGTTTTCTTTTGTTATTAGCTCTATGAGAGGTACTGGTGGGTGATGGACAGCAAAGAAGACAAGGGAAGAGAAAGAATTTTTGTCCCAAAGGATCCTGTAAAATGAGTGAGAATACATACATATGAAAATTTTCAGTAACAATTTGGGTGACATATGATTAAAAGCCAGAATAAATTGGCAGATAGTAAATTCCTTTAGGACATTGGTCAATCAAATCAGAATCCCATTGAATGCCTGTTAAAACACAGATTTCTATGTCCCACACCTAGAGTTTCTGATTTTGTAAGTCTAGGGTGTGTGCAGCTTGATAATTTGGATTTCTGGTAAGTTTTCAGGTGGTGTTTATGCTGCTGATCTGTCCTTTTCTCCAGTCTGTCACAGTGATACAACTTGAGAACAGCTCCTGTAGGAGACCAGAGACTAGAGAGGTCTCCAGTATGATTGCCGTGTATTGAGATGGTGCTTCCTTTCATCACTCACCTGCTGCAGTTACCCATGTTTCTCTTTTCTGGCCCCCATTTTATGAGAATAGCTGGTAGCACTCTTAAAATGTCCACTTCTGTAAAAAGTGCTACATGGTAGCACTTCTGATATCATAAGCAGAGAGTGTGCCCTTTTCTATAATTAGGTAATTCTCTACAGAGAGAGGAAATTATATGATCTTCTTGGCAGCAGTAGGAGGAGAGGAACAATATTCTTGTTTTTGCTTTGACCATTTTTTTAAAATCTTTTAACCATTACCCTACAGCATTCACCCCTACATTCCCTAATGTACATTAAGAATTAGGAATTTTCTGTAGCCAAAAGCAAATAGGAAACATGAGTTTTCAGATTCACAACCAATTAAGTTAAAATTAGGGAAATGGAGAGGAGAAAAATTGAGAAATGATACAGGGTGAAGAGTTCAGAAAACAAGCCTTTTGGGAAGGAGTTATTTGGTGCTTTTGAGAAGAGCATTTGCTGATTGAGTATACATATATTTCTAGAGAAGAAATGCAGTAACATTTTCCTATGCTGCAGATGAGGCTTTGTCATGTTTTACTGCAGTGAGGTGGGAGGTTTCATAGCTGTTAAATTAGTAGCAGTCCAAACTGTCATACTCCCAAATATGTGTTCCTACCAAATAATATTACTGATAAAATAGCATTCTGTGGTTAAAAAAAAAAAAAAGTAAAGGAATCCTTACTTAAATTTCTGTTTCTATCAAATACCAATATGGGCAGAATAAAAACTTTTCCTAAAGTAGCTGTCCTTTGCTGAAAGCAGCTTCTCACCTGCCAAAAGTTTAACATTGACCCAATCAAATTGACTTTCAGCATCTTGAGCAGGGACAAGTTAGTAGAATCTCCTGTTTCCGCCCCTCTCCACCCAGATTTTGCAGTTAGTTATCCTTTTTCCCAGTTTCTCACAGTGATACACGTTCACCCCTCTTTCAAATGGTATTAGGATATAGTGGGATATAATGAAAGTGGAGTTTTTGTGATATAGTGAAACTCTGTTTATTTCATAGGACAGTAGATCTTTGTTTTATTTTATGGTAATTTTTTAAATGGTTGCATGTGTGATTCTTGATACAGAGAACAGCTTGTGATTTTTCCCACTTTTTCAGCAGCATTTAAAAAATAAAACTCTCTAAGGTAATGTTCTTCTAACTTAAAGAATATCAATGCATACATATATTTAGGCACTACTGTACTATTATGCTGCAAAGATTTTAACTACGGGAGTTGGGAAATAATCTTAATGTGAAGATACATGTTACATGATGTCAGTTATTATTGTTCTATTGTTACTTCCAAGATTCAGGACTTGGTTCTGAGGGAGGGACATTTCTTTTAAATGTTTTCTTCCATTTTTTTCATGATGGAGAGATGACTGAATTACTGTATTGTCAATTTCTGGAAACTTGAATTATCAGTTTTTTTCTAATTCAGCATAGGAACAGTGCTAGGAGAGAGGACAATGTGAGAAAGTATGTCAAGCCTGATTTGTATATTATACTTCTCTTGGCCAATATATTTAAAAAATAATTTTAAATACACCTCCCCCATCTTTCTTAAGATGGTGGAATCCTCCAACATGTCTCCAGTTTTCATTCTTTTAGCACTAGACTTTTAGTGATATCAGAATTTGCATCTGCTTTTGACTATTCTCCCTGGGGTTTAAAAAATAGTTATTTCTCCTATTCTGAATTCTCGATAGGGTTTTTATGCCATTGGCCTCACTTTCTAGTAATGTGTGTCTTATCTCCCAAGATGCTCCTCGGAGTGGTCAAGTAAGAGGTATGTATTCCGGCCCCCGGCGCGGTGGCTCATGCCTGTAATTCCAGCACTTTGGGAGGCCAAGGCGGGCAGATCACGAGGTCAGGAGATCGAGACCATCCTGGCTAACATGGTGAAACCCTGTCTCTACTAAAAATTCAAAAAATTAGCCAGGCATGGTGATGGGTGTCTGTAGTCCCAGCTACTAGGAAGGCTGAGGAAGGAGAATGGCGTGAACTCCGGAGGCGGAGGTTGCAGTGAGCCAAGATCGTGCCACTGCACTCCAGCCTGGGTGACAGAGCGAGACTCCATCTCAAAAAAAAAAAAAAAAAAAAAAAAAGGTATGCATTCCATATCATTAATCTTTGAATAAAGGGAAGGAGGAAGATCTGCCTCATATACCTGGTTGAATACCACTTAAAACTTAATCTTAATTTCTCAAGATTCATGAATAGCACTTTCACTAGTGGTTGATGTAATCTATTTCTTCTGCAATTATTTATTAGAGCAGACAGCATCCTAGAGGACAGGAAATATCTGATTTCTGGATTCTTTAGAACCTTTCCCATGCCACCTCATCTGGCACAGAGTAAGCACTTAGTTGAAGTTTGAATTAATGAAGGAATAAATAAATGAGCATGTAAAGCTTTGAGGTCAATATACATATTTTAGTTATAGGATCAAGATAATTGTTAAACTGTAATAAAAAGCAGAACTTTTACTTTAGTTTCATTAGTTTTTGAGTAGATTCTACAATCATGTTACGTAAAATCAAAAAGATATTGTATTAGTTTCCTAGGGTTGCTAAAATCAGGCCCACTCTAATCCACTGTCATATATCTCATCTTCACTTAATTACATCTGCAAAGACTCAATTTCCAAATAAGTTCATATTTATAGATATGAAGGTTAGGACTTAAACAGATCTCTTTTTGGGAACACAGTTGTGCTCACTGCAGATATAAAAGTATATAAACAAAAAGTTTCCCATTCACCGTTGTCCCCAGGTCACACAGTTGTCCTTCTCAGAGGTCATCAATGTTATTTTACTTTATTTTAAACAACTTCAGCTAGTCAAAAATGATTCTCACTTTATCCAATAAGAGCCAGCTTGTTCTTACCTGTTTCATTCATCAAAACTTTTTGTGTTTTAGTCTTCAAATTTATCCCACGTCCTCAGCTGGGTTCAGGGATGGGGAAAAAAGGCGAAATGTTCAAGTAGACACTAAATATAGTAAACCTGTATTAATCATTGAGTGAAATATATTCTACATGCATGTAACTCCCTCATTAAATGTCAGACATTATGTGGGTAGCACTTAGTCACTCATTTGCTGGCACAAAGTAGATTGTTGCTAGTTTTAAATCCTAGTAACATTAAGTCTTACAGCATTTTGTTGTCAAATTTTTTACTTAAATACATGTTATTAAATAGTTTGGGAGTAAATTTGTTGTTATGTTTGTATTATATTGTGAAAATGATGCTGTTAAAATAAAACTTTTTTACCTGACAGTGCTATATGGAATTAGATGAAATTTATGAAATGTAGTTGCATTCCATGATACTTAACAAAACATATGTAATATCCTGTGTCTTAAAAATGAAATATGTGTGCAAAAGTTATATATAATGCTGCATAGTAGCAAATTAAGTGATCTGAAAAGTCCTGCAGTAAGCACCCAGTTTAGCCTACATTTTCCCATAAACTCTTCCTTTAAAAACAACCACATCCTGCATTACTATTGTTTTCCAGAATATACTTTGAGAAATGAAGGTCTACAAGCTGAAGACAGAGTCAGAACATTGAGTCAGAAGCCAGGCAGTGAATTAGGGCAGAAAAATAGAACTTTTATGCTGCCTACCTGCAGTGGGAGATGACTTAGGTCCTTTTTGTTTCCATAGGATGTGGCACAGGACATGGGGCGAGGGAGAAAGAAGTTAGGGGAAAGAGACTGGGTTTTGGGGTCTGGGCTTTGGGGCTAGGCAGATTGGGTGTAATTCCCAGCACTGCCACTGACTAGTTATATGATCTTAGACAGGTTGCTCCATTTTTCTAAGCCTACAGTTCTTTATCCTCCAGGAATTTGAGACCAGCCTGAGCAACTTAGTGAGACCTTGTCTGTACAAAAAAATAAAAATAAAAATTTAAAATTAAAAAACATTATCCAGGCATGGTGGTGGGCGCCTGTGGTCCCAGCTACTCTGGAGGCTGAGGTAGGAGGATTTCTTGAGCCTGGGAGTTTGAGGCTGCCACGAGCTGTGACTGAACCACTGCACTCCAGCCTGGGAGACAGAGTGAGACCCTGTCTCAAAAAAAATTTTTTTTTCTTCATCTAAATATGGGGAAGACACAGTTCCTATCCCTAAAGAATTTACCATTTAATTGGGAGATAAGATAAGAAGACCTATGGTTATATAAAGATAATATGATTATTGCTTTAAGAGATACACAGTGTGATTGGGAGTTTTAAAGAAGGGAGAAGCCAGTTAGTTGTGGACAATCAAGAAAGGCTTTTTGGAGGAGCTGGCATTTAGGTGTGTAGGTCTCCATGGGTTAGTAAAGCTTCAACATTTGGAGACTTGATAGTGGGGAATGCATTCCAGGTATTAATAGATCAAGAAGCAAGAGCAAAGGTATGGAGATGGGAAAGGAAAGACATTTTAAAGAATAGCAAGTGGCCTCATTTCTCTGGAGACAGTAGAAATGAAGCAGCCATTAAACTTTGTGGCCTATGTGCTGTAAGGGACCCAGTGGTACTGAAAGTTTTAACAGTGCTGATAGTGGGGTTTGAGTAGACTAATGTATTTAATAATCGCTTTGACACTATTACCAAGTAAACAACCTTGTACTTGAGTAGAATTTAGCTTTTGCTGGATGGTCCCTGTCCTAAGGTGCTGGTACACATGCTTTAATCTGGCATAGAGCCCACATACAATGGAATGGGGCCATTTTCATAAATATTTCAGGATTTCTAAATTATCTGCCCCGAACAATGTTGAGGGAAAGCTTGGTAGATGAATAAGATTTTAAGACCACTAAATAAAGTAAAGCAGATTTCTTTACTCATAAACTTCTAAGAAAGTTTGCTATGCTAACGAGTAGTGTGAGTCCCATGGAGGGAGATTTAGTGTGTGGGATTCTCTGAACTTGGACCTCAGAACCTTCTGTTGTTCCCTGATCTCATACTAACACCTCCTCAAAAGATGTTCTCTTCTCATGTCTGAAGTCAGTGATCTTATTACCTGTGGAGCTTTTTCAGAAGGCAAATTCTATAGTTCTTTTCTTTACCTTTGTCACCTTCAAGCATATTAGACTCTTGGTGTGTAGGGGAGGGATAGGTACTCAGTAGGATAGAACCTCTCACTCCCTATCTTCACCCCTTCACTGACCTGACCTAAGGTATTAGAAATCATTCTGTCAGTCACATGAACAATTAAGGCCCACTCTAAATCCCAAGTTGCTCACTTTTTTTAGGTAAGAAAACCTTTTTTAAAAGCTGTGAAGAAAAATATAAATACTTTTATGTAAGCAAAGGCAAAGGTTATAGATTGCCGTAGAATAGTAGCAGATCATTGGAGAAGAGTATAACATGCCTAGACTATTATGAATGCAGTAGGTAGGCTGTTCTTGCATTGCTATAAATAAATACATGAGGGGGGCAAGGCCAAGATGGCCGACTAGAAACAGTGGTGATCGGAGGCTCCCATTGAAAAGAACCATAATAAACATGTGACTCTTTCACTGGCAACCAAGATATCCAGGTTGTCTCATCAGAACTGACTAGACTCTGGTTGGCATGATCCATGGAGAGGAAGGAAGAGAGTGTGGTACGGTGGCCCACCTGAGAGCCACACAGGGCAGGGGAGCCCCCAACCCACAGTCAAGGGAGGCAGTGAGTGAGCATGCTACCTAGCCTGGGAAACCGTGCTTCATCCATGGAACTCTGTCACCTATGGATCGGAAGATCCCACTCGCAAACCCACACCACACGGCCTAGGGTCCCAACCCTGGAACTGCGCAGATTCTCAACAGCCTCTCAGCGGGAATCTGCTTAAGCCTGTGGAGCTCCCCTGGGGGAGGGGCAACCAGCACCACACCTGTGGCTGCCTGCTGTGTAAGCCATTTGAGCTCCTTGGGGGAGGGGCCACAGGCAGCACTGGGACTCATAACTGCCTAACACGCTAAGCTCCCTGGGTGGGGGAAAGGCATCATTCATCTCTATAGCTCCAGGCCACGCTTTGCTTTTCCCCTGCTGGAGCCAGTGAGGCTGGACGGCTTGGTCCCAAAAGGTGTCCTTCACAGCCCAACACACCACCTGTGGCAGACTGCAGCCAGAAAGCCTCTTCTGGCCTGACGGTGACTCATATTTCCTTACTGGGCGGGGCTCCCTGCAGTAACTCCAACAACTCCTGCCGGAGGCTCAGGGACAGAACGGGGATCTCCCTGGGCCTGTGCCCCTAGTGGGAGTCTGTGGACCAGCAGACTTAGCTTTTCTTCCTGGTAGTTCTGAGGAATCTGGGCAGCCCAGATGAGTGGGTTTCTCCCAGCGAAGCACACCCCATCCACAAAGGGACAAAGTACTTCATTAAATGGGTCCTGTTCCCTGTACCACCTAAACGGGTGAGACCCTCCAACAGGGGTTGTCAGACACTCTATACAGGAACAATCCTACTGGCATCAGGTTGGTGCCCCTCGAGGACAGAGATCGCAGAAGAAGGATCAGGCACCCATCTTTGCTGTTCTCCAGTCTGCTTGAGGGACACCTCCAGGCACAGGAGCGAACCAGATGAATAGGGCCTGAAGTGAATCACCAGCAAACCGCAGCAGCCCTACAGAAGAGGGACCTGACCATTGAAAGAAAAACAAACAGCAACAACAACTGCATCAACAACAACAAAAAGTCCCCACAAAAACCCCATTCAAGGGTCAGCAAACTCAAAGATGGAAACTAGACAAACTCAAGAAGATGAGAAAAAATCAACAAAAAAACGCAGAAAACCCAAAAATCCAGAGTACCTCTTTTCCTTCAAATGACTGCAACGTCTCTCCAGCAAGAGAGCAGAACTGGATGGAGGATGAGGTGGACAAATTGACAGAAGTAGACTTCAGAAGGTGGGTAATAAAAAACTACACTGAGCTAAAGGAGCATGTTCTAACCCAGTGCAAAGAAGCTAAGAACCTTGATAAAAGGTTAGAGGAGTTGCTGACTAGAATAACCAGTTTAGAGAGGAACATAAATGACCTGATGGAGCTGAAAAACTTAGCATGAGAGTTTCATGAAGCATAGACAAGTATCAATAGCTGAATCAATCAAGCAGAAGAAAGTATATCAGAGTTTTAAGACCACCTTGCTTAAATAATGCATGCAGACAAGATTAGAGAAAAAAGAATGAAAAGGAATGAACAAAGTCTTCAAGAAATATGGGACTTTGTAAAAAGACTGAAACTATGATTGATTGGAGTACCTGAAGGAGACGGGGAGAATGAAAACAAGCTTGGAAACCATCATTCTCAGCAAACTATCGCGAGAACAGAAAACCAAACACCGGATGTTCTTACTCATAGGTGGGAACTGAACAATGAGATCACTTGGACTGGGGAAGGGGAACATCACACACTGGGGCCTATCATGGGGAAGGGGGAGGGGGGAGGGATTGCATTGGGAGTTATACCTGATGTAAATGACGAGTTGATGGGTGCTGACGAGTTGATGGGTGCAGCACACCAACATGGCACAAGTATACATATGTAACAAACCTGCACGTTATGCACATGTACCCTAGAACTTAAAGTATAATAATAATAATAATAAAATTAAAAAACAAAGCAAAACAAAACTAAAACAAACAAATAAACAAAAAAACACACTTCAGGATACATCCAGGAGAACTTCCCCAACTGAGCAAGACAGGCCAAAATGCAAATTCAGGAAATACAGAGAACACCACTAAGATACTCCATGAGAAGATCTTCCCCAAGACACACAATCATTAGATTCTCCAAGGCTGAAATAAAGGAAAAAATGAAGGAAAAAAAGCCAGAGAAAAAGGCCAGGTCACCTACAAAGGGAAGCCCATCAGATTAACAGTGGATCTCTCAGCAGAAAATCTACAAGCCAGAAGAGATTGGGGTATAATATTCAACATTATTATTATTATTTTTTTTTATTTTTTATTTTTTGAGATGGAGTCTCGCTCTGTTGCCCAGGCTGGAGTGCAGTGGCGCAATCTTGCCTCACTGCAAGCTCCGCCTCCCAGGTTAACCCCATTCTCCTGCCTCAGCCTCCTTAGTAGCTGGGACTACAGGTACCTGCCACCACGCCCGGCTAATTTTTTTTTGTATTTTTAGTAGAGACGAGGTTTCACTGTGTTAGCCAGGATGGTCTCGGTCTCCTGATCTCATGATCTGCCCACCTCCCAAAGCGCTGGGATTATAGGCATGAGCCACTGTGCCCAGCCTCCAACATTCTTAAAGAAAAGAATTCTCAATCCACAATTTTATGTCCAGCCAAACTAAGCTTCATAAGTGAAGGAGAAATAAAATCCTTTCCAGACAAGAAAATGCTGAGGGATTTCATTATCACCAGGCCTGCCTTGCAAGAGCTCCTGAAATAAGCACTAAATACGAAAAGGAAAAACTGGTACTAGCCACTGCAAAAACACACAAGATATAAAGACCAATGACACTATGAAGAAACTGCATCAACTAGTGTGCAAAATAACCAGATAGCATCATAATGACAGGATCAGATTCACCCTTAATAATACTAACCTTAAATGTAAATGGGCCAAATGCCACGATTAAAAGATGCAGACTGGCAAATTGGATACAGAGTCAAGACCTATTAGTATGCTGTATTCAGGAGACCCATCCACATGCAGAGACACACAAAGGCTCAAAATAAAGGCATGGAGGAATATTTACCAAGCAAATGGAAAGCAAAAAAAAAAAAAAAAAAAAAAAAAAAAAAGCAGGGGTTGCAATCCTAGTCTCTGACAAAACGGACTTTAAACCAACAAAGATCACAAAGGACAAAGAAGGGCATTACATAATGGTAGAGGGAACAATTCAACAAGAAGAGCTAACTATCCAAATTATATATGCACCCAATACAGGAGCACGCAGGTTCGTAAAACAAGTTCTTGGAGACCTACAAAGAGACTTAGACTCCCACACAATAATAGTGGGGTACTTTAACTCCCCACTGTCAATATTACTCACATCAATGAGACAAAATTAACAAAGATATTCAGGACTTGAACTCAGCTCTGGATCAAGTGGACCTAGTAAACATCTACAGAACTCTCCACCCTAAATCAGCAGAATATACATTCTTCTCAGTGGCACATGGTGCTTAATCTAAAATCGACCATATAAGTAAAACATTCCTCAGCAAATGCAAAAGAACTGAAATCATAACAGACAGACCACAGACCACAGTGCAATTAAAGTAGAACTCAGAATTAAGAAACTCACCCCAAACCACACAATTACATGGAAATTGAATAAGCTGCTTCTGAATGACTCCTGGGTAAATAATGAAATTAGGGCAGAAATAAAGAAGTTCTAAATAAAGAGGAAATAAAGGAATAAAGAAGAATTAAAGGATGGAGAACAAAGAGACAATGTACCAAAATCTCTGGGACACAGCTAAAGCAGTGTTAAGAGGGAAATTTATAGCACTAAATGCCCACATCAGAAAGCTAGAAAGATTTCAAATGAACACCCTAACATTACAATTAAAAGAGCTAGAGAGGCAGGAGCAAACTAATCCAACTGGTAGCAGAAGACAAGAAATAACTAAGATCAGAGTTGAAGTAGATAGAGACATGAAAAACTTCAAAAAAATCAATGAATCTAGAAACTGGTTTTTGAAAAAATTAACAAAATAGATAGACTGCTAGCTAGACTAATAACAAAGAAAATAGAATAATCAAATAGAAACAATAAAAATGATAAAGGGGATATCACCACTGACACCACAGAAATACAGACTACCATCAGAGAATACTATAAACACCTCTACACAAATAAACTAGAAAATCTAGAAGAAATGGATAAATTGATGGACACATACACCCTCCAAAGACTAAGTCAGGAAGAAGTCGAATCCCTGGATAAGACCAAGAACAAGTTCTGAAATTGAGGCAGTAATTAATAGCCTACCAACTAAAAACAGCCCAAGACCAGACAGATTCACAGCTGAATTCTATTACAGGTGCAAAGAGGAGCTGGTATCATTCCTTCTGAAACTATTCCAAATAGTTGAAAAGGAGGGACTCCTCCTTAACTCATTTGGTGAAGCCAGCATCATCCTGATACCAAAACGAGGCAGAGACACAACAAAAAAAGAAAACTTCAGACCAGTGTCTCTGATGAACATTGATGTGAAAATCCTCAATAAAATACTGGCAAGCCGAATTCAGCAGCACATCAAAAAACTTATCCACCACGATCAAGTCAGCTTCATTCCTGGGGTGCAAGGCTGGTTCAACATATGCAAATCAATAAATGTAATCCATCACATAAGCAGAACCAAAGACAGAACCACATGATTATCTCAATAGATGCAGAAAAGGCCTTGATAAAATTCAACATCCTTTCATGTTAAAAACTCAAACTAGGTTTTGATGGAACATATCTCAAAATAACAAGAACAATTTATTACAAACCCACAGCCAATATAGTATTTAATAGGCAAAAGTTGGAAACATTCCCTTTGAAAACTGGTACAAGGCAAGGATCCCCACTCTCACCACTCCTGTTCAACATAGTTTTGGAAGTTTTGGCCAGAGCTATCAGGCAAGAGAAAGAAGTATAGGGTGTTCACATAGGAAGAGAGGAGGTCAAGTTGTCTCTGTTTGCAGACAACATGTTTTTACATTTATAAAACCCCATCATCTCAGCCCAAAACTCCTTTAGCTTATATGCAACTTCAGCAAAGTCTCAGGATACAAAATCAATGTGCAAAAATCACAAGTATTCCTTTGCACCAACAATAGACAAGCAGTGAGCCAAATCATGAATGAACTCCCATTCACAAATTGCTACAAAGAGAATAAAATACCTAGGAATACAGCTAACGAGATGTGAAGGACCTCTTCAAGGAGAACTACATACCACTACTCAAGGAAATAAGAGGACACAAAGGGAAAACATTTCATCCTTGTGGACAGTAAGAATCAATATTGTGAAAATGGCCATACTGCCTAAAGTAATTCATATATTCAATGCTATTCCTATCAAACTACCATTGACATTCTTCACAGAGTTAGAAAAAAAACTACTTTAAATTTCATGTGGAATCAAAGAAGACCCCATATAGCCAAGACAATCCTAAGCAAAAAGAACAACCTGGAGGCATCATGCTACCTGACTTCAAATTATACTACAAGGCTACAGTAACAAAAACAGCATGATACTATTACCAAAACAGACCAATGATACGGAGGTACAGAGGAGACCTCAGAAATCATACCACACATCTACAACCATCTGAGCTTTGACAAACCTGACAAAAATAAGCAATGGGGAAAGGATCTCCTATTCAATAAATGGTGCTGGGAAAACTGGTTATCCATATGCAGAAAGCTGAAACTGGACCCCTTCTTTACACCTGATACAAAAATTAACTCAGGATGGATTAAAGACTTAAATTTAAAACCCAAAACCATAAATACCCTAGGAGAAAAATGTAGGCAATAACATTGAGGACATAGGCATGGGCAAAGACTTCATGACGAAAACACCAGAAGTAATTGCAACAAAAGCCAAAATTGACAAAGGTGGTCTAATTAAACTAAAGAGCTTCTGCACGGCAAAAGAAACTATCATCAGAGTGAACAGGCAACCTCCAGAATGGGAGAAAATGTTTGCCATCTACCCATCTGACAAAGGTCTAACATCCAGAATTTACAAGAAACTTAAACAAATTTACAAAGAAAATTTAAAGAAAAAGACAACCCCATCATAAAGTGGGCAAAGAATGTGAACAGACACTTCTTGAAAGAAGATTTTTATGCAACCAACAGACATGAAAAGAAAAGCTCAACATCACCACTCATTAGAGAAATGCAAATCAAAACCACAATGAGATACCATCTCACACCAGTCAGAATGGTGATTATTAAAAAGTCAGGAAACAACAGATGCTGGCAAGGCTGTGGAGAAAAAAGGAATGCTTTTACACTGTTGGTGGGAGTGTAAATTAGTTCAACCATTGTGCAAGACAGCATGGCGATTCCTCAAGGATCTAGAACCTGAAATACCATTTGACACAGCAGTCCCATTACTGGGTATATACCCAAAGGAATATTAATCATTCTACTATAAAGACGCATGCACACGTATGTTTATTGCAGCACTATTTACAACAGCAAAGTCATGGAACCAACCCAAATGCCCATCAGTGATACACTGGATAAAGAAAATGTGGTACATGTACACCATGGAATACTATGCAGTCATAAAAAAGGAATGAGATTATGTCCTTTGCAGGAACATGGATGAAACTGGAAGCCATCATCCTCAGCAAACTAACACAGGAACAGAAAACTAAACACCACATGTTCTCACTCATAAGTGGGAGTTGAATAACGAGAACACATGGACACAGGGAGGGGAACATCACACACCAGGGCTTGTCAGAGGGTGGGGGGCTAGGGGAGGGATAGCATTAGGATAAATACCTAATGTTGATGATGGGTTGAAGGGTGCAGCAAACCACCATGGCACACGTATACCTATGTAACAAACCTGCACGTTCTTCACATGTATCCTGGAACTTAAAATAAAATAAAATAAAATAAAATGGAAATATACGAGGCTGGGTACTTTATAAAGAAAAGAGGTTTAATTGGCTCACAGTTCTGTAGGCTATACAGACATGGTGCTGGCATCTGCTTGGCTTCTAGGGAGGCCTCAGGAAGCTTTTATTCATGGCAAAAGGTGAAGAGGGAGCAGGCACATCACATGGCAAGAGCAGGAGCAAGGCTAGGGGAGAAACCACACACTTTTAAATGACCAGATCTCCTGAGCTGTCACTCACTATTGTGAGAACAGAACCAAGACATGAGAGATCCACCCCTATGACCCACACGCCTCCCACCAGGCCCTACCTCCAACACTGGTGATTAAATTTCAACATGAGATTTGGGCTGGATAAATATCCAAACTGTGTCAGTGAATATATTTTAGAGTTTAAAAGTCTGTTTCTAAGCTTAACTTTGATATGAATATTTTAAACACACATGAATGTGCCTTCAAATCGAATTATACAATGTGTAAAAACCCCTTTGTTCCAGATTGGGGTTTCATATTATGAAATGTAAAAGAAAAAAAAAAAGAAAGAAATACATTATTTGGCTCAGAATTATCAAGAATCTGCTCTGCAACTAATATTACTTCTCACTACACATTTCTTTTTATTTCTCAGATTCCTAGCACTTTTTGAGAGATCAGAGAGAAGATAAAATTAAAGTTTTTACTACTTGTTATCTCTCTTGATGCAGGGGAGATTACAATTAATGATTAGATTCACAGAATTCATCAATAATAGAAATCATTATTCTTTTGGCCATACAACAGGATTTCTGTTTCTAATGTAAGTGTTTGGTATTTTTAACAAAGATCCCTATGTTACTTTTCCTTAATAGTTTTCAGTTGGAATGATATACATGCCATATATATATAACTGGAATTAGAATGTTATGTTGTACAATCATTGCATGTATAAATGTAATATAAGGTAGACCTAAGAAGGCCATCTGCAGTAATTCTTGGAAGCAAAATGTCTTAACTTCCTGATCAAGAACCTTAAAATATGTTGAACTTGCTTTCCTCTCATCATCAAATTGCACATACTTCCTGTTAGAAATGATAACATCTCTCCTTATTTTTGTGAGGGACAAACATTTTCTCTGTATGGAAGGCAGGGAACCAATACAGGGAAATGCCTAAAGGAACATGTATAAGTTGCCAGCATTCATACCTCCTGAGATATTTCTAAAAGCACCATAAATAGTATATAGTGAACATCTTCCCTCCAGCTGAGCTTTGAAATAGCTCACTCAGCATTTTTGTTAAACAATATCCCTGGGAAAACAAATAAACAAACAAAAAAAAACAATATCCCTGGGACATAAACCAAATAGCATTTTCTATTCAGTCTCATCTGTCATTTTCCTGATTTCACAACCAGCCTCCAGATGTCAAAATATGAAGGTGAAAGTGAATGAAATTGTTTTTCTATCAGAGCTCCCTAAATCAAATAGACCAAGATTATCCTGTACCCCCGATGCCCCAATAAATTGGTCCGTCGTCCCAAAGTAAAAGCTTGACCCCATGAGTTTCTAAATCATTTCCAACCTTTATTGTAGTTTAAAACAAAAAATTATGCTATACTTGAAGGACATTTTAGCTGAGTTATAAAATTTGCTTCTATAAATCTTGCCAGAGTAAAATGGGCCTTGGATAATCATCGAAACAAATACAGGTGGTCCCTGACTTATGATGGTTCAACTTATAATTTTTCTACTTTGTGATGGTACAAAAGCAATACCATTTAGTAGAAACCAAGCTTCAAATTTTGAATTTTGATTTTTTTCCTAGACTAGTGATATGTGGTATGATACTTTTACATGAGATATTCAACACTTTTTTATAAAATAAGGTTTGTGTTAGATGACCTTGCTCAACTACAGGCTAATATAAGTATTCTGAGCACATTTAAGGTAGACTAGGCTAGACTATGTTGTTCAGTAGGTTAGATATATTAAACGTATTTTTGACATGATATTTTCAGTGTATGATGGGTTTATCAGGATGTAGCTGCATTGTGAGTGAAGGTGCGGTTGTATTCTAAGATCTCTACAAACAACACTGACAGCCTATTGCTATTTTAATATCTCTAGGATTGCATTCTTACAATGTAGATGTAGATTCAGATTAGATTTAGACCATTGGTTTCTGTTTCTATTGCAACCACTTATTATATAATATGAATCTGGCTCCAAAGCATGGAAGAAACATGTAAAAGTGCACTGTCAAACACCATATGCAACTGCCAGCTATATTGATTTTGTGGCATTATCTATTCTGTGTGCATTTTAGGTTTTGAAGTATGCAAGTTTTATCATATTCTACTGGGGAAAATGGCTTATGTAGTCTTTTGAATGGCCCTTCATACACCACAAAGCTTAGGAATTCATAGATTCAAATAATTTTTAGGAAAGAAGGACTCCTGAATATTACCTAGTTGAGTTGTTTTTTTTTCAGAGGCCTGGAAAGGTAAGATGTCTTGCCTGAGATTACAAAGCCAGTTAGTGGCAGAGCTGAGTTAGGAACACTGTAATTCCCAGATACTCAGCTTATTATTTATTCTTCAATTCATTCTTTAGGAGTCTTTATTAGCAATATCATCAACAATCACAGAGCATGCTTGTTTTGCCCATTTTGGTCAGTGTACTCTTTGAGTTTTTTGCATAAAAAATATACTCAGTAACAAATCTGCCTTCACCATAATTTCCCATAATCAAACATCATGATTAATTTTAAAGTATGAATCTAATGATTTTGGCACTCTAGATTGTTGTGATATTTTACTTAACTTTGTACAAACTTAATTTATGTATCTGTTTTAATTCCTTTTTACTGAGCTGTATATCTTCCACCTTTTTATCCTATACCTTTTATTAAACTGTGCCTTGGAGAAGAAAATGGATTTTTCATAGCTTGTATTCTATGTTACAGCCACATTATTGCTTAAAAATAGAGGTTAGATGTAACCAGGGACATTACTGTAGTATAGCCAACTTAGAATTTCTTCTTCCATTGGTGAGCTGATGGGAAAAGCTCTTGACTTGCCATTGGAAAACCTGACTAAATTCCTGCAGTGCCACATTTCACCCATTTGTGGGTTTTTTTTTTGTTTTTTAGAGACAGGATCTCATTCTGTCACCCAGGCTGGGGTGCAGTGGCATAACAATAGCTCATTGGAGCCTTAAACTCTTGGGCTCAAGCAATCCTCCCACGTCAATCTCCTGAGTAGCTGGGACTACAGGTGTACACCACTGTGCCTGGCTAACATATATATATATATGTATTTATTTTAAATAGAGACCAGGTCTTGCTGTATTGCCCAGGCTAGTCTCAAACTCCTGGCTTCAAGCAATCCTCCCACCTTGGCCTCCCAAAGTAATGGGATTGCAGGCATGAACCACCATGCCTAGCCCATCTGCTGTTTTAATTTGGGTCATCACTAACCCCTCTGAACCTTTTCCATGATTGATAGAATGGGAATAATACTTGTCTATTATTTTGTGTCTTGGAATGTGACCCTCATAGCAGTTCTGAGAAATTTGTAAAGGAGTACTTTGTTTTGTTTGTGGTTCTTGATCCTTTGTTTATCTTCTTTTAATAGGGACATCAAGAGTGTCACCCCAAACCCCCAATATCTGTTAGTGAATAAAAAGGTGATGATGGAGAAAATGTTTTATAAATTGAAAAATGCAGTCTAAAGTGGTCTAATATTGTTACCAAGTAATCCCCAAAAGTTTTTAAATTGGTACCTAGGGATCAAGAAACTGCTTCGCTCTGCTATTTGTGGTGCTTTCTTATCTTTCAAAATTTTACCCTTCCATAAAGACACCTTTAAATGCTTGATTTCTCTTTTGTCTTTTCTGATTCATCTTCTCCCTACCCCAACATTAGCTTGGATCTCATGTTTGTTTATTTTTTTACTTAGTCCAGAACTAGAATGATAGCAACTTTAGGGACTGCTCTCATGAAGCATTTGAAGGAGGAGAAGGCCTTGCCTATGATAGTTGCTTAGTAATATCTCTTAAAGTGAGATTTAGGGAAAATGCATTTTTTTGTGTTGTTTATCAATTTCTTCTTTATAATTTTACTTTGAATTACTTATTTAAAGTTTGAATAATAGTGTATGAAAAAAATCTTTAATTTTTAAACGACTTCTAGTATACATTCTTTTATGGGCTGGAATTTGAATGGTTGAAAACAGTAGCATTTTAGAAGATTAAAATTTATAAATTAACTTATCTAAACATCTTTTTTGAAAACCTTCATTTAAAAAAATCTTATTTTCCATTTATATTTTTCTTTTCTCTCTAGGTGATCATATTTAAGTATTGTAAGTTAAGGACCTGGGCAAATAATTCCTCAAAAATTATATTAATTTATTTTTAAAAGGAAGTTTATTCATTTGCTCATGGCAAACCAACTTTGAAGATAAAAATGTGTTGCCTTAAAGACTGAAGACATGTTCAAAAAGAGTCTTCCTACCCCTTTTAAAAAGTAAATGCAGAAGCCACTGTGAGCAGTGATACTTCATGTTTTGTTTTCCAGTAGTAAAAGTGTTTTAAAATGATAAGTATTCTTTAAAATATTATGGTCAAAAAGAAAAGATATTTATTGGCTGGGAGACTTGTGCTTCTGATAGCTTTGCCTGGAGTTATGATGGAAATTTTGACAGAATCATAACTCAAGTTGACATTAATGGGAATCACTTCCTTATGATTTTGTGTAGCCTAATAAAAAGGCCATTTGAAAATTTTAGATAATCAGATGGTTTAGTGACCAAGTAGAAATAGTGCTTTATTTTTTGTGTGTTAATCTTTGAGTGCTTCCACTAAGTGTAGATTTAGTGTGTACCCTTCCTTTGACTGTTAGCACCTCTTACAGCTATAATGATTACTAGTCTAGTTGCAGTCAATGGCTGACATTTCTATGACTACTGATGCTTTTTTTTTCTTTTTTGAGATGGAGTCTTGCTCTGTCACCAGGCTGGAGTGCAGTGACGCGATCTTGGCTCACTGCAACCTCCACCTCCCGGGTTCAAGCGATTCTCCTGCCTCAGCCTCCCAAGTAGCTGGGATTACAGGCGCCTGCCACCACACCCAGCTAATTTTTGTAGTTTTAGTAGAGACGGGGTTTCATCATGTTGGCCAGGATGGTGTCGATCTCTTGACCTCGTGATCTGCCCGACTCGGCCTCCCAAAGTGCTGGGATTACAGGTGTGAGCCACCGTGCCCAGCCGACAAGTGACTCTTGTAAAGATTTATTACCAGATGATGACATTGCTCCTGATGTCTCTAACAAGGTGGTCCCCCTTCACTTTTCTTAGTCTTCTGCCATGACCCCTCCCTGTATCTGTATAGTGGAGGTGGTTCACATTAGTTGGTCTTTACCCTTAATTCTAACATAAATGAATGTGGAATATCACAAAGAGAACAAAAGTGCTAGCTGTATGCTAGCACTGGCTCTGACAGCTAACAAGCTTTAAGGCTTTGAGCAAAGGACTTCTCTCCAGATTTCTTTTTCCTGATTTGTAATATGTGCATTGGATTAGGTGATCTCAAAGATACCTCTGCCTTCTAAGATTTTATATTAATCAAAATTCATCTGCCAGAATGGCACTGTGATAATTAGATGGACTGCCAGCTGGATGCAGGGAAATAGCAGAGCTAAAAGCTCCAGTCTAAACTATCCCTGGTGAATATTCATTTTTGCATATTTTAATAACAATATTCTCAGTGTCTCACCTCTACCCAGTCACTCACTTAGCAAGACCCTTTCTTTTCCTTCACATTTTACAACTCTGTAATTTAACAAAATCCATTAGTACCAACAAAATTGAGTAACAGTGATATTTTAATATATGGCATATACCCTTAACATCACTCCTAGTATTTGAGAAACTAAATGAAAGATTTTTAACTTTGATTTTTAAGGAAGAAAAAAAAATCACCTTTCTTTAATGAGGAAAAAAGACCTCCAGTAAAGAATAATGCACCATAATTGTTATTCACTTCACACTCATTTATTTTTTTGGCATGCAGAGCCTCATATGTTCTTAAGCATAAAATGCAGGATGACATGTTAAATGAAGGGCCATTCTGGAAAATAAAGTAGACAAAATGACTTTACTCTCAAAGATAGATGTGAAGTAAAAACCAAAATAATAGCTTATTCATAACTATTTGGAGGTATTTCTTAAGTCCAGAAAGGTCAGAGGGAAATTGAATAAATGTCAACACTGTTTGTCAGGTGGGGAGACTCTCAGCATCTCCTGAGGAATTTAATTTATATTAATGAGAAGTGAGACCTGCTTAGGGCTCTCTCAGAGACTGCTCTGGTGTCAAATTTTAATGATTTAACTTCATGAAAAAGATTCCTAACAAGTTATCCAACAAGATAACCTCACGTAAGATTGCTTTTTAATTGTGAGGCCTCAATTACTCTGACCTCACCAAACCACAGGCACGTGTTGGGGCTTCTTGAGGACTTGCTTTACCAAGTCGATAACTTGCTGTCAGTTCTGGCCCTTCTAGGGGACCAGGTAAACCAAGTGAGATTCTGATGATAAAGTTCTAATTCAATTCAGCAGACATTCATGAAGACATATAACTGGGGAAATGTGTGAGTGACAATAGTAGGTACCACTTATGAACACTTAATGTGTGTCAGGCTCCTTACTCAATGTTTTATATGTTCCCAATTTCTAATCTTCACAACAACATTACAGAATTACAGATGTGGAGAAGGAGACTCAGAGACATTAAGTAACTTGCTCAAGATTATAAGTATTGCCAAATAGCTAGCAGAACCAGGATTCGTTAGGTCAGTTTGCTTCCCAAATCCATGGCTTTTCCACTACTCACCTGTCTTAGGTTTTTTTCTTTACTCCATCTAACGTTCCAGTGTTCATAATAGATTCCCTTTGTCTAGCTATGTTCCAGATACTGTGCTTGGTGTTTTATTATGTAAACTTACCAAATAGATGATAGTAGCCCCACTAATGAAAAAGGAGGGATGGAGGATTCAGCAGCTTGCCCCAGATCACACAGCTAGAAAATGGCAGGGCTAGAATTCTAACCGAGATCTAACTGATCTTCTAAACCTATGCTCTTACCATTAGAGAACAGTGACTTTAACAGTGCTGTGCCCTGAGTTGATACAGAAGTGTTAAAGCAGGGCCTGTACACTCTGATAGCTGAAAAGTCTACTGGGTTGAGATGGACATGGACTCAAGTGTCTGAAAAGCCAAGCAGAATAAATGTGAAATGAAGTGATTTTGAAAAGATGCTGGGGAAGTACAGAGGTAGAGAAGATTTATTCCAAATAGAAGGCACAGAATGATTTTGCCAATGAATTGGATTTTAAAATACAAAGAATGAAATAAAACACATTTCAGGCAGAGGAACTATTTACCCCTTGAGTACAGCTTTGGTCACTTCACTTAGATTTGGATGTATAGTGTTTTTGTTGTTAATTTCAAATAACTGGTAACTTTAGTTTTGGTTTTCTCATTGGTTCATGTCTTATTTAATAGTTGTCAGAATCTTCGTTAGTTTTTTTGTTATTTAGTAAGTTATTTTTATTAGTACTGCCTTTGGGTTGGAGAAGATAACTGAATCAATAGTTTATGAATTTATTAAGGGTTTCTACATGGCCTGTGAAATGACTGATTTTTATAAATGTTTCATGGATATTTGAAATGAATATTTAAATATAGATGAATTTTCTAAAGAGTGAGAAGGTAGAAACTTGTTTATTAAATTATTTGAATCTTCACATCTTTTTTCATGGTCTGAGATAACAAATTCTCAGGTAAGAATCCCCCACTTGAATTTTGGGTTCAAAGACTTTTTCTCATATTCTTGGTGTTTACCTCATGTAATTGATGATGTGTGTTTTGGTATATATAACTTTGTGATTATTATGTCTTCTTGGATTATACCTGTTATCAATATAAAATATCCATCTTTGCTGCATTTTTTTGCTTTAAATTCACTCTGTTATGAATATTGCCATAGCAAATTCTGTTTCTATAACAGATCAATTGTTGCCCACATTTTTCTTTAGAGTTGTCTTTTATATTAACAGGTTTTTACTCCATCAGATGGTCTTTTAAACAGTTTTACCAACAGACATTTATTTTGATTGCTCATATGATTGATTTTATTCCTACCATTTTATTTTGTGTTTTCTGATGCTTTTTTGGTATGTTTTCTTTTAACCTCCTTTTCTTTCTTTGACTTTATTGATTTTTTAAAAATGCTTTAAAACTATATTTTCTTTCCTGCATCAGCAGCCTTTTAATAAATACCTACATAGTTTATCAATATTAGAAATGAAAATATCCATAAGCTCCAACCGAACAAGAAAACATATTTAATATGCTTTGATTTATCCTTTTTTCTTCCCCTTCCTTCAGTGCTTCATAGGTTTTATGGAAATAATATGAGATTTTATTTCCACATCATTATCTATATAGGTGTACTTTACTTGTATGTTTTGTCTCTTAAAAATATTTTCTTAACTATGATATGAAACTTTATAGCCACATTATAGTAATTACATGTATTTAACTTTGAATTTTACTGAGTTCGTTGTTCACTACCATTTCATGCCTGCTATACACTCCTTTCTTGAGTTTTTGTTTGAGTTAATTTCTCATTTCACCACAGTATTGCAAGTAATTTTTCCAGAAAGCGTAAACGGGTGAGCAGTATGATGATACCATATCATCAGAGACCTCCATATTGCTAAATCTAAATGATAGTTCTTTGTCCTCACCTTACTTGAGCTCTCAGTAGCACCTGGCAAATGATTGCTTTCTTGTCTTCATTTGGCTTTTAAGATACCAGTTTCTTTTGGTTGTTTTAGCTCAATGGACACTATTTCTTGGCTTGCTTTTATTCATCTCCCCAGTTTTTTAATGTTAGGCTATCCCAGGGCTCATTCCTCAACTCTCTTTTCTTCCATCTACTTGTATTCCCTAGGTGATTCCATCTAGGTTTGTGGCTTTGCATATCATCTGTATAAATCCAAAGTTTACATCTTTAGCTCAGACCTCTCCTGTGACTGCATGTTTCCCATTGTATACTTTATATCTGAGACTTAACATGCTCCAAAATGAAGTCCTGGTCTCCCCACCCAAACCTGAACTTTCCTAAATATTATTATCCATCTATTGCTATTATTATGTAGCCTCCTAGTTGGTTTCTCTGCTTCCATCTTTGACCCTCTACACCCCATCCTCCAACACAGCAGCCAGTAAACATCCATTTCTTCAAAGGTTTACATTTTTATAATGGCCTACAGGATCTGCATCGACCTCATACTGTAAATTCATCTTCCCCTACAATTCTCCTCCTCACCAGTCATATTGGTCTACTTGCTATTCTTCCTTCACAGCAAGTGTTTATTTAAATGTCTTTGCCCATGCTCTTTCTTCTATCTGAATGCTTTCCCCCAGATTTCTACATGACTTCCTCCCCGACTTACTTCAGGACCCTGCGCCTAGGTCACCATATCTCAAGTGCTTGAATATGTCTCATATGATGTAGCTCCTTGGTACACATTTGTTGGTGTCTGTGGGGAAAGGAAAAATGTCTTTTGTCGTGTTTGAGTCTAGTATTTTACATCCTAATTCTTTTTTCTTAGAATTCAGACCAATTATTGAGAAACTTTTGGGAAAAATTGTTTATCTTTCCTCATAGGGCATGAAAAATCTCTTCTGTGTTAGTTTTGGGGGTCAGGCAGCTTTGCATTATCTGTTTTTGCATAAGTTGATCTCATTTGTTCATTTTGTCAAAAAAATCCTTTAAAATTTCTGATTGATGGTTTCCTAATTTTTCAATGCTATATTTCTTTTTCTAATTATTTTTGTTATTTCCATAGGACTTTTGAGAAGGATGGGAGGTAAATGTGTAGGGCCAATTCTGAATCTTTAAAATAGAAATGCATAAAATGTGCTTGGCTTTGTTCATTCACAACCATACCTATCCATTTGAAAAATTAAGCATTTTTCTGTTTGTGTGTGTGTATGTGTGTTTTAATTTATTAAGTCTGATTACAATGCTCACTTCTACATATGAATTTTCAGAGCCTCTTGTAATAGTCCCACAGCCTTAAAATTGGGAAACTGCTGCTATGAATATATAGCAGAAACATAGTCATTGGAAATGGTGGGCACACTGGTATCTCTAGAGTAAAATTCATTTTCATCTAAAGGAACTCAATCCTCTTGTTTCACATTTAGAAATCATCTTAGGTCATTCCCTGTTACTCTCATAGAAAATTCAGAGTAAGGAACACAGGTGCAGAAGAAATGGGCAGGCAGCTTTGCAGAGATGTTATCAAGATAACATTTTTCTTCACATTCTGTAGACTGTAGGGAAATGGTTTACGAGAGAGCTTAAAAGGTATTGTTTTAACAAAGATATGAGCTGTGCTTATTTATGAACCTATTTTACTTTTTCATTTTTGTTGTTATTGTCAGAACAAGGCCAGGGTTTTTCTACATCGACTGGATTTCTGGACCCACTTCCCACTCAAACAGTCCTATGATGCTGAGTGTCTCAGTCATTTCTTTTGAATGTTTTGTGATCCTTCTGAATATGGAGTTAGCATGTCATAAAAATGACTGTTTCTTTTCAAAAACAGTCTTATTAATTTCCTATGTATTTAGTTTTTCCTTCCAAAATTTTTAGATTCAACCATTAGACAAAAACGTCTTTTTACATCTGCTTTGTTAGTTGTGGACATGCCTTTCTACCCTGTCCCCCCATACATACACCCATTAAGATGTTCATCTAGCTCGACTAACACTGAATCCTGGAATCTGCAGCTACAGAATTGAGAAGATTTAGATCACATTTCAGTTACTCTGAAGAGAGAGAAAGGGCACAGGTTCCGGAAACAGGTAAGTTTGAACCCAGCCCTGTTACCTATAAACTGACTTGTGGGACCTTGGATAAGGTACATATCTTTAAAAAGACGGATAGTAATACACACCTTGTTAGACCGTTGTAGAGACAGTGATATGAAATCATTGCCCAAGGTTACGTATGGCATAGTAGCTGTGTCAGTCAGGGTTGTCCAAAGAAATGGAAGCAATAGTGTGTGTGTGTGTGTGTGTGTGCGCGCGCGCGCGCGCGCATGTGTGTATGTGTGTGTGTTGTGTATTAAGAGATTTATTTTAAGGAATTGGCTTATGTGATTGTGGGAGCTGGCACATCCAAATTCTGTGGGGCAGGCCACCAGGCTGGAAATTCAAGTGGGATTTCTTTGTTCCAGTCTTGAGTAAGAATTCCTTCCTCCTTAGGAAAACCCAGTTTTTGCTGTTAATGCCTCCAACTGATGGGTAAGACTCACCCTTATTATAGAAAGTAGTAACTTTTTCTTAAGGTCATCTGATTGTGATACTGATCACATTCTCAAAATACCTTAAAAGCAGCATCTAGACTAATGTTTAACCAAAACAGCTGATCACCATAGCCTTACCAAGTTTATGCATAAAATATACCATCAGAATATTTAATAAATGGTAGCTGTTATTTTTAAAGATGGTATTTTTCTATTACTTCAATTATTATTATTTTACTCCATAAACATCTCTTGAGGATCTACTATATACTAGGCACTGTGCTAGGTATGTGTGTGTGCACACATGGAGGTGGGGGAAATGGGGAGGGATAAAGGTGGATAAGTTATACCACCTGCCCTCTAGGCATCTATATTCCAATGGAAGATACAAGTCAAAGGGAAATTATAATGTATTAGAAATTGTGGATAGATATATAATACTATAAAATATATATTTATGCTTTTGTATTGTATTTACTTATATTGATACCTATATTGGTAAAATTCTATCTTTCTATTCATTCTTCCATCCATTTATCCATCTAATCTGCAGGACCTTGTTTCCATTTTTGCCTTGAGTTGAAGGGAAGAGAAAAATTGTCTTGGATGAAACTACTCTTGAATAAGCATTGGTTGATGTCAAGCAGGGGAATGAACCTCTACCATGATTATAATGGGTCAGGTAGCTTTGTTGTTTTAAAAAGGTATTTCTAAGTCTCTCTTCAGAAGCAATGCATAAGTAAAATAAATTTTCTATGTGAACCAAGGCTAAAGCTCCACTCTCCTGTAGGTTTTGTGATGTTGCTCTAGATAATATGTACCATTAAATTATGGTTCATTCATATAATAAAATATTATGGATCTGTTAAGTACTTTTAAAAGCATATTTGATGTTCTTTCAATTTGTTAGGTAGGGGATGTGACTGTAAAATATTAGTTAGTATAATCTTTATATGCATTGAAAAAGACTGGAAGAAAATACACCAAAAACTTTACAGTAACTATTTTTGGACAGAGGGATTATGGTTGGTTTTGATTGACTGCTGTATAAGTTTCTGTATTTCTTAAGTTTTCTGATTTGAATGTCTTTACTTTTATATCAGAAAAAAATGTGTGATTGAAGGGGAGCAGTTAAGTTTCTTCGATATAGTGTAGCCTAAGCAAGATACACAAATTTGTATAAAATAATTTGAAAGCTACCTGTTTTTTACAAAATGTCTTGGTATTTAATTACTATAGCACTTGGCATTACTAGATTCAAAAAAGGAAAGATAGGTACCATATATATATTTTCGCGAGCTTTTGAATTAATAGGAATGCATGAGAGAAGGTCTGCAAAAAGATAATCAGCTTTATTAAAACAAAAAAAAAAAATAAAACCAAAACCTCAAAACTTTCTGCTTAGAAATTGTAGGAAAGATAGATAATCAAAGGATCCATCTTTCACTTTATAAAGAAAAGATCTTTAGGGCATTAAAAAATTAATGATCCCAAGTGAACTGAAGGAAAGCTAGAGATTGGGAGAACTGAACATAGTGTGGATTGTAGGTTATCTACTCTAAGCCAATCCTTCTGGGTATGAGGATAACTGGATAGTGGACGTGGCATACCATCCAGCATTCTGAAACAGTGTTTTCAAAGTGTCGTCTTCTGAAAAGAGCTGCACCAACATCAGCAACACCGGGGAACTTTTAGAAAGGCCAATTCTACTGGGCAGGGAGGGAGGACCTCTTTGTTTAAGAAATCTTCCAAGTGAAAAATGGAATCTTCTGTAAACAACCAAAAGGGAAAAATAAAAGTTGTTCTCCAGGTGATTCTTTTCTATGGAAAAGGGTCTTTAACCTGTGGTGAGTTTAATCTTTTTACTCTGTCTCATCTTTGCCACATCTGGGTGAGGTTGCAAAGGAAACTGAGGCATAAAGAACTTAAATGAGCATTCAAGTTAAAAAGTAGCTACTTAAATGAATATTCTACTGCTAGGAAGGCAGTGTCAGAAAAGAATCACGTTTTCAAATTCTAGATTCAGAACTCTATCCACAGGAACAATACATACCCAGATTTTCCTATAAAGTGACAATTTGAAGAAATTAATCATGGAAGATTTTTGCTAATTTTTCTTTTCCTTTTTCTTTTAATTATTAAAAATTTAATAGATGTATTTTGTTGTTTGTACTGTTGTATCTCACTGCTGTTTATTCTTAGTTCTAGGTATTCTATACTGACAAAGCAAACATTTTGGGGGCCTTGTGGTGAGTTTAGGAAAACAAGACCCTCTAGTGGTTACTTTTAAACTGAGCACACTCTTACCTTCTGAGAGCTAAGACAGGGATCAGATGCAGTGGCTCCCACCTGTAATCCTAGCTCTTTGTGAGGCCAAGGTGGGAGGATCGCTTGAGCCCAGGAGTTTAAGGCTGCAGTGAACTATTACCGCGCCACTGTACTCCAGCCAGGTGGCAGAGCGAGACCACATCTCTTAAAAGCAAACAAACAAGTAAGACACATTGAGATTAGTGCTTTGAGATGTTTGATTTCATCTATATTTTGTTTTGAAAGGCGGTTTATTTTCAAGTAACTTTGGTGAAATGAAAGCTAACAAAAAATCAAGAACTTGGTGTTTAGAGAAAAAAAATTAGTTGAGATTTAGAGCAGTACATGTAGATCAAAAAAAGTACTGAAATACATGCCACTGAGAGCAAACAGGTAAGATGGGGCAGTGAAAACTCAGAACGTCCCAGAAGTTGAAATGAGTGGAAAACTCATCAGCTGAAGCATTTTGTAAGCCAGGTGAATCCTTTTTTTTTTTTTTTTTTTTTTTTTTAAAGCACAAAATGCATATACAGTGGACCCTTGAACAACATGGGGCTTGGGGTGCTCACCCCACTGCAGTAGAAAATCCAACTACAACTTTTGGCTCCTGAAAAACTTAACTCTTGATAGCCTACTGTTGACTAGAAGTCTTACCAATAAAACAAATGATTAACATATATTTATATGCTGTTCTTACAATAAGGTAAGCTAGAAAAATGAATATGTTATTAAGAAAATCATATAGGAAGAGAAGAAAATATATTTGCTACTCACGAAGTGGAAGTGGATTGTCATTAAGGTCTTTATCATCATTTTCATGTTGAGTAGGCACTAAATTATATTTTCTAAAATGAAGTGATTCTGTGATTTGGGATTAAATTGCTCTTTGAATGACAGAAGCTAACCAAAAGAAACATGATAATTATGGTTTTTTTAATAACAATACCTTTTCAAATAATTTGTTTTTAATTAACTCTCTTATGTGGCGTATAAGTTCTGCTCCTTAACATTTCTTTAAGTAGATTATAAAATTCTAAACATTTCCCCCTCTTTTTCTTCCCTTCGCTTTTAAATCTACCTTTTAAACTTTATTTTTAATTTGATACGAGACAGGGTGTGATTTTTAGAGCAGGATAAAATCTCATATAGCCTTACTGGACTTTTTCTCATATAAGCAAATAATCTCCATTTAAACAGATTTTCTGTTTCTGTGGAAGTGCAGACCACTGTCTATACTTCAGAAGCTTGTCCTGGACTGTGAAACGCAGAGTCGACATGATACCTTGGACAGAATTTGATTTAGGGAATTTTATAGACTGGCATAAGGAAGTAATGAAGCAAGGATATTGCTTTGATATCCTGGGAATCATTTGCTTCCTATTCTTCTTTACAGAGTAAGGTCTGGAGCTTCACCCTAGCCAGACATTTAATAAATTTTTATCCAGTAACATCATCATCATCATCATCATCATCATCATCATCATCATCATCATTTATTTAGAGCTTAAAATGTGCTAGATTTTACTAGGTGATTTATGTATATTATCTGATTTATCTTCCTTGCAATCCTGTTGCCAAAAGGAATATTATTGTCCCTATTTTAGAAGGGAAAACAGAAGCTCAGAGAGGTTAGCATCTTGCCTATTGTCACAGTTAGAAAATGACAGCTCTGGGATTTGAACCCAGGTCTACCAGACTTCAGAGCCCAAGCTCTTAAGCATTAGGCTGTAACACTTCACAAGAGATTTATCACAGAACCAGTAAACACACACACACACACACACACACCTTCAAAACATGATGTAGGGAGAAATAAAGCCATGATCCAGAGCTGAAAATTATCTTAGACACATGACTATCTAGAATACTGTATTTCTAAAAAGAGAAAGCTGAGGCCTAGAAGAATTATGGAACATGCTCGTGTTCATGCAACTAGTGTGGGGTAGAGCTGATCTAGAGCCAGTTCTCTTGACTTTTTGGGCAAAGTTGTTTCTATGCCCCTTGATGTGTCTGTCTTCCATGTAGATGAGTACTTGGTATAACCCAAGTGTGGAAGAGGAACAGATGGTAAAGAGTGTGACTGCAGACTCTTGTATTGGGAGGATGAACTCAAGCCAGTGGGCCAAATTCTTACTGACTTGCCTTCTTAATGTATCAGTGCTATATTATTGATAGCTGCACTTATAACTAGACCTTCTATCATGTTCAATTGCAATGTCTTATTATCACATGCACATTATATTATGGGGGGAAGAGAGGGAGAGAGAGAGGGAGGGAGTGAAGGAAGGAGAGAGAGAGAGAGAGAGAAACTATCTTTCACAATATGGGAATCTATGTTTCACGATATGAGTGGTTCCCTATGCTATTCCTGGATCCAGCCTGAGATGTGAGATGTGAACCTGCTGTTCCTCAGTTATATCGGTTGCCATGTGTGTCTCACGTTGTGAGCCTCTTGACATGCTGGGTGTGATTTTGGTGTTGAAAGATAAATTATTTTGTAAAATACGATCCAACTTATTCATTTGGTTCACAGCAGAAAAATAAAGATCTGCTCTAGTACTGGAGGAGGGACTGGCTGAGTTGGACTCATTGAACAATGTTACATTCTTTGTTTCTGTGACTTTTCTAAGGAATATTAAGGGTAGTTTTGACTGTGATTTGCTAATCTAACCTCTTATATGTTTATTATATGGAATTTATTTTTGCATTTCCCTACCAGTTCCAATATATAAAGTGCCTTTCTGAATAAATGTTCTTCCCATTGTGGCCCTACTTTGTTATGACTATCTAATTATAAAGAGCATATTCTGCCAATGGTAATTCTTATTATACTCTATTATATATACTCTCATTATATTCTCATTATACTCTAACCTGAAGCCTGTTCATCTTGGAACATTATAGTCTTACAGGTTGACACTGATTTATTGATAAGCTCAGAATATTAGCTTTCCAGTCTTTTGAATGCCCATCTAATAGTTCTGAGATATATATTTTATTTAACTAGTTTTTTGGTGACACCCCCATTATTAAAGTTAAGGTTGCATTTAAATCAGTAAGTTTTAGGTCTAGGACTATCTTTGTTTAATAGTCATAATCATAATCATATTTATATACATTGCAAGTGCTTTGTTTTAAATGATTATAACAAGTGATTTTCAAGAGACATATGCAGTTTATTTTAGTATACCAAAAGGAAGTCATAAAAATCTGCAGATTGAAATATATCTAGCTTTTTATGTTATCTTTCATTACTTCTTTCCCTTCCTTAGTTTAACACAGTTTTCTGTTCTTAAAATTCTAGTATTGGTTGACCCTATTCTCATTTGATTTTTGATGGGAAAAGTAGAACTAGACAAAACATTTTTTGAAAACTTTTTTTTTAAAAAATCATTTTTTCTAAGATTATTTTTCTTTTTATTTGAATGCCTTACATTTTAATTGCTCATTTAAACCTTTTAAAATCTTAGCCCTAGTTTTCCTTTATTCGTTGGTTTTAGCCTTTAATTTCTATTGTTTCTTTTTGGGCTTCTATTCTTTGAACAATTTCTAATTTTTGCTAGTTTTCTTTCTTTCTACTTCCTGCCCTTTCTTAACATTATTATTATTATTTTTTTTAGGAAAGACCTTGTGTTCTGATGCTTTAAAATTTTATATTTTTCCCTTGGTGCTTTTCTATTAGATTCTACAAATTGTATTTCTATAGAAGTGTCCATTTTAAAAAACAAGGTGAGGTGTCTGGATCAGTATGTATATTAGGTTATCTATTGCTGCGTAACAACATACCCTAAAAATTAGCAACTTAAAACAGCAATTTTTTAATTTTTGTGGGTTAAGAACCCAGGCAGGCCAGGTGCAGTGGCTCATGCCTGTAATCCCAGCACCTTGGGAAGCCGAGGTAGGTGGATCACGAAGTCAAGAGATGGAGACCATCCTGGCCAACATGGTGAAACCCCATCTCTACTAAAAATACAAAAATTAGCTGGGTGTGGTGGCGTATGCCTGTAGTCCCAGCTACTTAGGAGGCTGAGGCAGGAGAATTGCTTGAACCTGGGAGGCAGAGGTTGCAGTGAGCCAAGATCATGCCACTGCACTCCAGCCTGAGAACAGAGTGAGACTGTCTCACAAAACAAACAAACAAACAAACAAAAAAACAAAACCCAGGCACAATTTACCTGGTGCTTCTGACTCAATAGCTCTGATGAAGTTATAGTCAGGGTGGTGGCTGTGGCTGAATGCTCATCTGAATGCTTGACAGGATGGATTCACTTTCAAGCTCACTTATGTGGTTGTTGGGAGAATTTAATTCCTTGTTGGATATTGGACAGAGAGCCTGAATTCCTCACTGTTTGTTGGCTGGGGGCCTCCCTTGGTTCCTTGCCACATAAGCTTCCACAGGGCAGCTTACAACATGGCAGCTGGTTTCCTTTAGAACAAGCAAATGTGAGAGCAAGATAGAGTACTTAAGATGGAAGCCATAGTCTTTTTGTAACTCCAGAATAATCATTTTGTCCATCCTCTATTTGTTAGAGGCGAGTCACTTGGTCCAGCCCATATCCAAGGGAGCAATTACATAAATAGCAGGGGCTCAGATTATTGGGGACTACTTTAGGGGTTGCTTACCAGTGTATGTGTTTTAGAAGCAGAATATAATACATACTTACAAGGAACAAAAGCAGAGCTCCCATGGAACATGGAAGGCATGGAATATGGAAGGCAGTAGAAATACAAGTTCGAGATAATATCTTAGACTACAAGAGTAGAACGGTAGCAGGGCTTTGTAAAAATATAGTGAGAAATAAATAGTTTAGAATGAAGATTAAAGAAAACTTTCTTATCAATATTAATATTAATTCTGGTCTACATATTTTCTGTTCATTGAAGTACCTAGCTTTTTGAAAGTAGTTAAAACAAATCATATCCAAAACTAAGAATAACTATGCAATTTATGTTCAGGAATTTATCATAAAATTATTTTTAAAAACGTATCTGCATATGTTTTTCTTTTTCTCTCAAGTTTATTTTTTATTTTCTGTATACTTCTTCATTTCTCTTTGCAATATAGTGTTTTCCCTCTTGTGTATATAAGTGTTTTGCTGAGATTTTATCATAAACTCTCTAGCCAAATTCCTTTTTAAGTATTGTCACCATGTTTAATTAATACTAAAGCATGGCAGAGTTACAGATAATCAAAAAGGGATAATGAAGTGTTCCTGGGCTAGCAACAGTGGGAAACTATCACTACCCCAAGCATGTAAGGGCAAGAGGAGGGAATCATGTTCCTGGAAACTAGCAGGAGCTGAACATACGACGGAGGGAATGCCCAGCTGGAGCAGGAATGCAGCCACGGCTTGTGGTCTGTCAGGGAAGAATCCAAGGAGATGAATGCCCCAGCTTTGCTCTCCTACCCTCTGATCTCTTGTCTCCCCTTAGCCAAACCTACAAGAATCCAGAAGGTAAGGGAGCCCCGTTGATGCAGGCCGTGCAGGTCAGCCTCTCCAGGCAGAGTGTAGCAGAGAAGAGAAGGGGAGAGAATGATTCTGAAGGGGGCAAAAGGAGCATATTCAGCAAAGAAAGAAGTTTTTTTAATTCTTTGTATTGTCTGTGTTTGGATATTAGCCTATTTGAATGTATCCACTGTCTAACTTTAAAAGTTTTGAGTTTTTGTTAGTCTTTCTACTCGAATGACCCCATAATGGTTACAATCAAGTCTTCAAGAGACTTTGTTGTTGGTTTTCTTTTTTAAGTAGTAGGCTACGTTTATATTATGTTTTATTTATTATCAAATGCATGGTGTAAGAGTGCTTTTATTGTGGAAGTTTGACTTTAAAATGGCCTACCAAGAAGGAATATGCATCCTCATTACATTTGGAACTATAAAAACTAAATACGGTGTTGTTCACACAAACAAATAATTTTTGCTGAATAGTTGTTTATCAGTTTCTTGGAGCCTTGTTTTATAAATACTCATAAACTTGGAGAAAAAGTCTGCTTGAAAGAATTTGAGACTATGTGTAGTCTACTTATTACTACTTTCTTTTTTTTAAAGTATATGTTACATTTAGAAACAGATACTGTAACACAGAAGCAAAGATGACTGATGAGATTTTTTCACCAAATATTTATGGAAGCCTGTCCACTTAATGTGAACACACAGAGATAAATAGTATAGGCATATGGTGATTACCAAGACAGAGTCCTTGCTCTGGAACAGTTTACCACCAAGTAGGGTATTTAAGTGCATAAACAACTAACTGTAATGATGAGTAGTGTCCCATAAATACTGTCTTATAGGGACAGGCAATAGTATAGCAGTGCAGAGAGTGATTTCAGAGAGGCTAGTGTTTCAGCTAAAGCTTGAGTGGTGAATACAATTATGGTAGAGGACGGGGGAATTCATTTTGAGCTCAGGGAATGGCATGAATAAGGCACAACTGAATAAAAATACAAATATGAAGGTGGGGTAAGAATTGTTCAAGGCCGAACCTTGGTGAACAACATATACAAGCAGTGGCAAGAGTGAAGGGTATTCAGAAACATGGTAGAAGATTAGGCTGCCAAGAGAGAACAAACAGGGCTAGATTGTCAAGGTCCTGAGTGCTTTGTTAATAATTTTACATTTTCTACATAGACCTTAAAAACTTTTTTGTGAAGAGGAGATAAATAATAGTAAGGTAAGGGATCAGCTCAAGATGGAAGAGAATGGGGCAGAGAGGCTTTTGGTGATAGTGTAGGAGGAGTGAGGAGGAATTTGCATGAAGGAGGGAGAGGATTTGCCTGAAGGCCATGGCATGGAAAGGAAATGGAGAACATAGGTATAAAACATCATACATGCTGATGATAGACATGGGGGTTTCTTGATTTCTGTTTGGAGTAATTGGTAGAAGGTGAAGCTGTTACCTAAGAGACAATGGAAAAGAAAGAGCTGGCTCTGGAAGAAAGTTAACAAATTCAATTTTAGACTTACTATGTTTGAGATATTAGCACTGGTCTAATGTAGATGTCCATTTTGATCCACTGGAAATTTTGTCTGGAGCTCAGGAGTTGCCTGAGTTCAGGATAGAAATCTGGAAACATAAGCCTAAGATAGTTTTATCTTTTTAAAGCCGTGAAAGTAAGCAAGCCCTCTCTCAAGGAGGGAGTTTAGCATGAAAAAAGGGCCAAACAGAGAACTGCCTACAGAGAGGTTGCACAAAAGTCCATTTAAAAAGACTGAGAAGAAGAAATCAAAGAACTAAGAGGAAAATCAGGAACCACAGTTGTCATAGAAGCCAAGGAGTTGGGGAGTTTTTAGAAGATTTTAGAACAATGCGACATTAAGAACTATGTTTATAGCAACTTGTAAATTAGTCCTTTCTTTTTCCCCCAGGAGCTTTAAATTCTGCCCATGTGGGTGGGTTGAGGGAGTCTTCAGAGTTTGTAGAAGTAGCTCTGGGTTTGTGAAAAATGTGAAGGTGATGTACTGACCTAGTTAATACCCCTTAATCCTGGGAGAAAGGAAGGGGCTGTGGCTGAAGTATTTATTTTTTGTCATGATAGATCTTGTCATGAATATTAACTATTTACTCTTTGAAGTCACAAGTGAAAGAAGGGCCTGACTTCTGTTTAAGCATGTTGGAAGAACAATGATGCTTACTATGATGACTTCTCAATCTTGAAATATATTCAGAACTTGAAACTTTCTTTCCCTGCCCTTCCCCTTCCCCTTCTCCTTTCCCTTCCACTTCCCCTTCCCCTTCCTTCCCCTCCCCTTTTTGACAGAGTCTCACTGGTCACCCAATCTTGAGTGCAGTGGTGCAATCTTGGCTCACTGCAAACTTCGCCTCCTAGGTTCAGGTGATTGTCATGCTCAGCTTCCCCAGTAGCTGGGAATAAGGCATGTGCCACCACACCTGGCTAATTTTTGTATTTTTAGTGGAGATGGGGTTTTGCCATGTTGACCAGCCTCAAATGAACTTCTGGCCTCAAGTGATCAGCCCACCTTGGCCTCCCAAAGTGTTGGGATTACAGGCGTGAGCTACCGCGCCTGGCCAGAGCCTGAAACTTTCAAGCTTTCAGTTTAATTCCATGGCTTTTATTTTCTTTTCCATTTTAAACCCAGTTATTTCCTAAATCTAATTTATTTATTTTTGTGTACATGTCTTTAAAAGGTTTCCTAACAATTATATTTGGTAAATAAGTTCTTATTGTTTCTTTTAGTTGTGCTTTTGTTTATTGAGAGAAATTGAAATAACTATTTTTAAATGTTGCACCTTGGTTGCAGGCTGCCACAGGTAATCAAGATGATATGCACCATGGTAAGCAATTTCTTTTGGAAATTCAAGCTATTTCTTGAACTTGGGGATTCCGGAACTGAAGTTTGAACTTCTCTTACTGTATAAATTACTTTAACATTATGGTTCTTTTATACCTTATTTGGAGATTAAAGAGCTTGACCAAACAAGATAGGTTAGCATCCAGTCACCTGTAATGAGGAAAGAGTTAGTTTTCATGTGTGGTGCTTTGGGTATCAGAGATATGCATAGCTTCATAAATAACTGGGATTTTCATTGGTATTTTCCTACCACAAGTGTACTATTTTGATATTAACAGTCTCATCCTTTGGATCTCTTATGTTTGGCCAAATAGAAGTAAGAAATCTGAATAAAGGTTAATGTTAAGTGTGTTCTTGGAGAAG
This sequence comes from Chlorocebus sabaeus, assembly GCF_047675955.1. Classification (NCBI taxonomy): domain Eukaryota; kingdom Metazoa; phylum Chordata; class Mammalia; order Primates; family Cercopithecidae; genus Chlorocebus; species Chlorocebus sabaeus. Next base: position 30,007,954 of record NC_132918.1, on the reverse strand, counting down.
TATATGTCACTGTCAGAGTAATGAGATTTAGGGTGAGGTTGTATGTTATGTATCTCTGGTGCAGATTTTGAGGGGTAGCCAGACAGGTCACCAAACCTCAACCATAGCTATCTAGCACTGCCATAGGTTCTGCAGAGAGTTCTGCAGAGCAGACCTTCTTAGCAAATGCACCCTCCTCCTTGTGCTGGGCTTTGACCCCAGAGCCTTCCATGGAAGCTAGAGGTCTGGTGGGTTGGCCTCAACCACTTGTGAGTGGGTATTCGCTTTATCCTTCTGGTCTATGACTTAGACTAAAAGAAGTCTGCCTGGGCTCCTTTTACTAAGGGCTAATTTTTTTTCTTGGATTCTTGCCATTCCTATGCAATGAGAAAAACAAACCCCAGGGGGAGAAAAAGAGAGTATACTAGCATTGCCTTCTAGCCTAGTCCCTCACAAGACAGGAGTCCTGCCAAGCAAGACACAGCCTTTTCACATATGGGAAGAGGCAATTCAAAGGAGGACCAGTAACTTCTAGTGATTCAAATAGAGGAATCCAAAAGGAGCACACAGAGTGGACCCAAGAACTTTAACTGTCCCACGTCCTAACACGTGGACCATTTGGCATTGATTCCATACTAATGCCAATTCTTCTGCTTCTCGAAGTGATGGAGGAGGAGTGTTGAACCCTGAGAGTAGTTTGTATCTCTGCATTCAAGAGGGAAAACAGAGAAGCTGGTAGAAAAGGCTTCTCAATTTGTGAGATTAATCTGTGTTACATTAGAAGTAGTGAGAAAGGAGAGTTAGGATTTGAAAGGCTTGGGAAGACCTGAATAATGTGGATAATGGTGTGTGCAAAGCCATAAAATGTGTGGTTTTGATGAGGTTAGAATCGTACCTGAAAGCTGAATGGTAATTTAGAGATCATCTAGGGTATGTAATCTGCAAGCTCCATCGTGGGCCCAGGGAAAACCTTTCTGTGAGCTTTTCCTGAAGCTGTACTTGAGGCAAATACAAACAGGGATCTCTTTGCCATCTCTGAGCAAATTCATGCCTCCCACCTGCTATAGGTTAGGAAATAATCTTTTATATCTGTTGGTGTTGCATTTCAAAGGGCTTCGCCGTATATTATCACATCTAACTGCCTGTTAATCACAGAGGAATAAATCGTGGCATCCACAGAGTAAAGCCTCTGCCAGGGTATGTACTCTCCATACAACCATGGACCTGCCTTCTGTTAATAGGATTCTGTATTGGGAGAGCAAACCCTTAAAAGCAGGGATAAAGATACTAAGAGGTCTTCCTGTCTTTTACTAAGGTCTGAAATGCTACCAATTCTAGCAATTGACTTATCTGGGTCCCCTAGGACCTTCTATTAGAGTGTGAATATCCATGCAAAAGAGTTATGAGCTCAGATTGAAGTGTGTTGTGTAGAAATGATGAAGAAGCGGTAATTATAGCAGATTCATTGGTAGTTTTAGGTATGTACTAATTTACTTGGTGTTATTAAGAAATTGTGAAGTTTAGAGCATTGCTATAGTTACTGTGAGGATTAAAATGCTGAAAAATAAATGCTCCTTCCGCAAAGATTTTACAGTGTAATGGGAGGTCCTCCAGTGAAGAAAGGGGGAGACTTTGGAAACAGAATGTCTATAGGAAGTGATGAAGAGTGGTGTAGATAATCCTAAGCTTTCTTTTGTAAAAGTTGCATTTGATAACCACTTTGAGATGTTTACTTGGTGGCATTGCATTCTGTGATGGGGTAAGTTGAATATGAAACAGGTTTTCATGGGATAGATGAGATGCTTAATGGGATGCCCTGTGGACAAAAACCATGAAGATGGTATATGAATTTTTGGAAATAGATGAGGTGTTCCTGGGGCCATGATTAAAAGGAAGAAGAACAGAGGCTCAAGTAATAGCTCAGAGTTTTAGGCCTCCCAACAGCTAGAAGAATTGGATTAATGGGTTTTGAAGGAGATAATGAACAAAAAGTTAGATTATGAAGTCACAAAATAGGTAAATTCTTTATTCTGGACAACGAGCAGGAAATCTAGCCCACCTTGGAGTAGACAGTGAACCCTGATGTCAGAGGTCGAAGAAAATCTGATTTCACTATTTTTTAGTTTTGTTAGCATGAAACTGCTTTTTAAAATCAACTTTATTGAGGTATAATTTATCTGCAGTAAAACCCATTTTAAGTACATTTCAGTGAGTTTTGATAAATGTATATAGCTGTGTAAATACCACCACAATCGAGATCTAGACTTCATTACTCCAGAATGTTCCTTGTGCCCCTTCCCAGTCATTCTCTACCCTGATCCTTGGCCCCAGGCAATCACTGCCCTCTGTCATTATAGATATAAATTTGTCTTCTCTAGGATTTCATATTAATGAAATTGTATAATATGTACTCATATCTGGTGTTTTGGGAATTCAGCATAATGTTTTTGAGATTCATCCATGTCGTTTTTTATGTCAGTAATTCATTCCTTTTCATTTCTGACTAGTATTCCATTGAATATACTACAATTTGTGTATTCATTCAGCTATTGATGGACATTTGCGTTGTTTCCAGTTTTTTGACTACCATTAATTTCCAGTTTTTGACTACTGTTAATTAAAGATACACATATCTTTGAGTACTCAAATATGTACATCTTTCATTTTTTCATTTTTCTCCGGCGAATAGGAGTGGGATTGCTAAGCTGTATGTTAAGTATATGTTTACCTTTATAACAAACTGACAAACTGTTTTCCAAAATGGTTGTATCATTTTTTTTTTTATTCTTACCAGTAGTGTATGAAAGTTCAAGTTCTTCCACATCTTTGCCAAAACTTGGCCTAGACATTCTTTTTAATTTTAGTCATTCTAATAGGTGCATAGTGGTATATCATTGTGTTTTATTTTTCATTTCCCTGATGACTACTAATGTGCTTGGTGACCATTCATACATGCATTTTTTTGAAGTATCTGTTCAAATCTTTGATTTTTTTTTTTTTTACTGCGTTGTTTGACTTCTTAGTATTGAGTTGAAGGAGCTCTTATATATCCTAGATATAATTTTTGACTACTAGAAATTATTAAAAATTTTGCCATGATAGTGCTTTCAATGCATTATTGAAATAAAAATAATGGTCCAGATGCTAAAATGTAACACATCTGCTATGATATAGCTCATTTGAGGATAATAGAAAAATATAGATAAAAATATTCTTTTTGTTATCTTCAACTTGCATGATCTCAGATTTCAAAAAAGATGCCTGCCTACATATTTCTTCTTCCAGTACACTCTGCAATCTACTTAAAAAAAATTTTTTTTAAGATAGCTGCTAGATGAGTGCCAGTTTTATATTCTGTTTTTTTTTTTTTTTTTCTGGCAACCCCTTTGAGAAACATATGTTTCTAACTTAAGTTACTGCTTTTTCCTCCATATGCTTCTTATTCCATTTCTACGTATCAGAAAGGCATTTGGGTTGAATATGTGCATGATTAAGACCATGGAGCTTATTGGTGGAGTCACGCCCTCCAAATAGGAAAGAAAATGAATCTGATCACCACCAATTTAAAAGTAACTTAGAAACAAAACATCAAACTCTTTTTCTGTCAGTGACTTTAATTTTTAAACTATATAAACACTTGCTCATCAGCTGTTTTTTGTGCTATTTTGTACATTGTTCCAAGCTAAACTTCCTGGGGAAGAACACAGGCACTACTCTCAAGAGCTCAGAGAACAAGTGCTGGAGGACAAGAGAGGGAATTAGGATTCTTGAATGCTTCTTATGCTATTTGCTTCTGGTCTTTCACAACTTCATGTAATATATCTTCTGCCCTTATTGACCTAGAAGCTTACATGATAGTATTTGGTTCAATGACATTGAGTAAGCATTCTGCACATGAATTAGTGGGACAAATTTGGTCTCAGAATTCCACTACTGCTTAAAGTTATTAAAGAAATCTCTCAATCTACTAGCATTGTAAGTATCCTATTCTAGCTAGTTATATAGATTCAAAACTTAATTTATTATGTAAACTATAGAGTGACAGGTCAGTGAAAGTGTTTCAACTTTTAGAAATTGTTGACTTTCCAGGACTTGCATTTCTGGCCTTAATTATCTTGAATATAACACATCAGTGTACAGTAAGCAAAGTGATCTCTGGAGGACTAAAATAGATATTGTATCTCATATCTTACATGGTTCAGGCACAGCAGAATTCCTCCAATATCACTCAGAGCTTATGTATTCTTATATTAGGCATGGTTTTCATAAGCCTGGTTATTTATTTCCCAAGTCCACAGCTATTAAAAGCAAAAAAAGGTGGGAGTTGGGGGGAGGTGGTGGTAAAAAGGGACTCCTATATGCATAAACACTGATAGCAGATTAGAGAAGGAGAGAATCATATTTAAAAAAAAACAAAACATGATTTCAAAGGAAGGACAATTTAGGACAATTTAGGACACATATGGCAAAGCCCAATGGACCTTAATGGCATCCCTGTGTCATAGGGTATGCCAACAATATGATGGCCCATGAGTTATAAAGTCTTTACATTGTGATTAATATTCCTTTTGTTCTTTGTTTGTAATAAAATTCTAGATAGATTTCAAACCAAAATGATAAACAAAACAATTATGTGTCAAGATTAAGCGCCTTGACCATCTGGAAAACTTTTCCTGTTCCTTGCCTTAATGCCTTTGTGCCTTCCCTCTCCCCAGCTGCACATGCACACTTGCACGCAAATACTCGCTCGCAGGACTCACCCACTGATGGAATTTTCTCTGGGAAAAACTGGTTGAGCTGCCCTTCCTTTGAACTCCCTTTGCTTATACTATCATGGCACTAACAACCCCATATGGTGATTACCTGTTTATTTGCTCATCTTTCCTATGAGACAGAAAGCTATTTGAGGGCAAGAACCTTGTCTTATCCATGGTTATATAAGCCTAGCACTTAGGACAGTCGTACCTGGCACATGGTAGAGAGGTGATACATAATTCTTAAATAAAGGAATGGTTGAATGAATGTTGAATAAATCCAGAATAACTTCTGAGAAACCAAGATTTTTCTGCATAGTACTTTGGAAAAGCAGCATGGTAAAAACTTTGGAAAATTTGCACTCTAATCTGTTTGGAAATTTCTATTAGAAACCATCATGTAGATAAGAGTTTAGAGTAAGGTGTCTTTAAGTTAGATGTCTTTAAGCTGTGAAAAATAAAACTGAGTCTGACAAATTAAACTATGCGTAAGTATTCTAACATAATAAAGAAATTATGGATTGTGTTTTTCCTTAAGAGTTCTTATTTGGTATAAAAATATCCATAGTAAAAAATTGAGTATGCTATATTTCTATAATAAGAAAATACTTTTGAAAATGATACTTTAAGAATCATTAATAGTTCACCATTGATTTGGCTGAAAGAGAGCAATCAGAAGCATGTTGTTTCATGGATCTAGTAACTAATAAAATACTCTTGCCTGGAATAATTTAAATCCAGAAAAGAGAAAAAGCTCATTACTGACAACTTTGCTAATGATAAAAAATTAGATGGCAGTAAATAACACTGGGCAATAACATTAAAGTTCAAAAATGCCGTGTTCAAGTTATTAGACTTGGAAGTACAATGATACATACAAATGAAGAGAAGACCAGATTTAAAATACAGTACCAGGAATAAAACAGATTAAAGAGAAGGGTTATTTAACACTGGAATGGTTAATGAAAAAGCTCATGAAATCTCCTCAGACTGGGATAATGGCTTTGAAATCCTTTTTTTTTTTTTTTTTTTGTGAATGAGTAAAAATCATTGTCATTAATATTATTTAGTTTTAGAATAAAATTTGTGAAGCCCGATAAATACATGAAGAGTTGGATTAGACAGATATTTTAAGGGTCTTCGATTCAGGAGACTGACTACTCTACAAGCCTTTTCTGAGAGATTCTTTTTCCTTCTGCTTTTTTCTCTCCTCTGGCCTCTGTGACAACTATGTTCTTCTGCTTTTTCATTTATCTGAGATCATCGTTTGGCCACTTAAGAACTGGGCTTTCTTCCAAAATAGGATATTTGATTGTGGCCATTTTGACAGTGTTGTCTTAAATATAAAAGGCACACAAAAATTTTTCTTAATAGCCAGCAGGCATCATCAGCAGGCGCGGGGGTCGCCCTCGTGCTGCCTTACAGTGCCTGGCAGGCTCACGGATGGAGGAAGGCTCTCGGAGTGAGAGAGGATATCTGTTGCAAATATTGCGTTACTTGTCATGTGTACAAGAGCTAAGAAAGCTTAATAGTTTGTTTTAGACTGTAGAAAAATATCCCCCTTTCAGAAAAAAAGCTACATCAAAATGTCATATACCTGCTTATTTCTGTTTTGCATTAGGAAGTTAATAAGCAAGTAGGTATGTGAATTGCTCTATGAAACCTGGGCTCAATAAAACATTTTGTTTTCTTTTTATTACTTAAATCAGTTTTTGAGCCCTGCTTGCTGGTGAGGTATTTGATGTCACCCATTGTTGGGGTTCCTTCCCCAACTTTCTCCCCCCAGTGCCCTCTCCCCTGCAACACTGTATTGCCTTGGACTCCCAGGGCTTAAATGGGTCCTGGGAACATGGGCAGACGTCTGGTCCTGAGTCATCACTATGGTCACCATGACCCCTTCTGTCCACTTTACCAAGTCTGAAATGGCACTTCACTCCTTGGGGGTGGGGAGCTCTCAGAAGTGCCTCTCCACAGCTCTTGTCTCTGCAGGCAGGCTCCATAGTGTCAGCCAAGGGCAGGATGCTCTGAAGCCAGCCAGTGCCCACAGCCATTGTGGATAGCCTGCTCAGAAGTCTGCCACCTCAGGGAGCTCTATAGCAATAAGGGCCAGGCCTCCAAGAATCTAGAGACCAACTACACTCCCAGCCTACCCCTTCTCCCCAGGCTTCCAATACCTCAACCCTGGAAGGAACCACCTGGAATTTCTAAATGGATAAAACCTAAAGACCACCAAAGCCTGTTTACTTTTCCTGCACATAAGAAGGACTTGATTTTTAGGAGTGCAGTATATGGTCTCCCATCTCCCAAGGATAGACAGTGTATTTCTTTGAGGCAGCTGAAACCCAGCAACTGCATTTATGCATTTAGTTTCTGTCTCTCTCTCTCTCTCTCTCTCTCTTTCTCTCTCTCTCTCACACACACAAACACACACACACACACACACACACACACATTAAAGATCTGAGAATATTTGTTTTGGACAATCTCATTTAGCAGTAGAAGGGTGGTGATGAGGGAGCTTTATCTCAAAATGCTAATGATATAAAGTTATTTTACTCATCTCCTTGACTGTCTTCATGACTATAACATGATCCAATTGTGGTGTGAAATTTAGCATAACCAGGTTCCCTTGGCAGCTAAGAAGGTGTAGTTACTAGAAGGCCTGCATTATAAGATAGCCACACTGTGAGACAACAGCACAGTAGTGACTATCTCACCATTTTCTTACATTTTTATTCAGTTTTCCAGGTATCAGAAATTTACAAAACCCTTTTCTCTTACTTTCCATCTTTTCCAAGGACATAGAAATCTGATGAGATTTCACCAGTCGAAACTCACTGAAACTCCTGAAATTTAAGTTAGGCAATTTCTGCTTTTCACTATGGTGTGTTCCTGTAAAGAATAACAGAAAACAAAGACAGCAAAAAATTAGTAATCTTCCCTCCTGCATAACTGTAGAGCCTGCAGTTACCCTTTTATTTTATTTTTATTTTTATTTTTGAGACGGAGTCTCGCTCTGTCGCTCAGGGTGGAGTGCAATGGCGCGATCTCTGCTCACTGCAAGCTCCGCCTCCCGGGTTTACGCCATTCTCCTGCCTCAGCCTCCTGAGTAGCTGGGACTACAGGCACCCGCCACCACGCCCGGCTAATTTTTTGTATTTTTAGTAGAGACGGAGTTTCACCGTGTTAGCCAGGATGGCCTGGATCTCCTGACCTCATGATCCGCCTGCCTCGACCTCCCAAAGTGCTGGGATTACAGGCGTGAGCCACCGCAGCCGGCTGCAGTTACCCTTTTAAATCACTAGATGACCTTCGGCATTAAGGCTAGCTGCGAGGACGGCCAATCAGCAGGCTGAATATTAGGATGGTAAAGACACAGGCAGTGAGTGATATGAGACTTTTTCTGTTATCCAGGGTGATTTTTGTATGTGACAAAAAGACTTTTAATAATGTTTAATTTTGATTTTAAAAACTGGCTTTTACTTTTTTAAAACGACTTTAGGCTTTTCAGTACAGCTTCCAACTCTAGTTTCTTCTTTTTTATGTATAAGTCAGACAGAAGTTAGTAATAATTTCAAAGGGCCTTTGAATAACGTTTAGTCTCATTTACAAAATTAATTAAACATTTAAACTGTCCTTATAAATTTAATATATGTATTTATTTTTAAGAACTTAAATTGTCTTATTTAAAATGTCACTGGATAGTAAATAACTTCACATTTAATAAATCACATTTATAAATACAGTGATCCTCAAAGTTTCTCAAATGTTCCAAATATATAAAATGTCAAAAATTAATAGATTCCTGAAAAATAATTATTTTATTCCTAAAAATCTTTATATACTTATACTTAACTTTCTAAACTTCTGCGGCATAAAAGATACAACCCCATTTGAGGAAGGCAGTTAAAAATTCAGTTAACTAAGGTTACTTACGACCAGGGATTTCAGTTGCTATTAAGACCTAGAGTTGCAGAGACCCAGAGCACTTCATCTCATCACCAACTAAGGAAACTACCAAGTATCGAGTAATTCAGGGCATTTCTCAGTATACAAAGGTTACTAATGACCAGAAATTCCCATCTGGATGCTGATTAGATTCCTGCTGACGGCCGGGCGCGGTGGCTCACGCCTGTAATTCCATCACTTTGGGAGGCCAAGGCAGGCGGATCACAAGGTCAGGAGATCAAGACCATCCTGGCTAACACAGTGCAACCCCATCTCTACTAAAAATACAAAAAATTAGCCAGGTGTGGTCGTGGGCACCTGTAGTCCCAGCTACTTGGGAGGCTGAGGCAGGAGAACGGCTTGAACCTGGGAGGCAGAGCTTGCAGTGAGCCAAGATCGCACCACTGCACTCCAGCCTGGGTGACAGAGCAAGATTCCACTGCACTCCAGCCTGGGTGACAGAGCAAGATTCCATCTAAAAAAAAAAAAGAAAATTCCTGCTGATTAGATTCCAGGAGATCTGGATGATGCTAGTAGAACCCATTTTATAGTTACTTTCTCAGGGATTTCAAAACAGGCCCTGAGTCTTATATGTTCCTCTGTCCCTGGGTTTAGATTATTTATACATTACTAAGTCCCCCCAAGTACTTATATAATTCTCCATCACCCACCAGGTTCATCACTTATATCTTTTTGGTTCCCAAGTTGTACAAATGACTTATCTAAGTCTAAGGGCTTTTGAACTAGATGGCATCTTATATTCTTTCATATTCTCAGGACCATACAGCTCTAACAGGTACTTACAATGAGATGGATTGAATCTGGATATCTCAGTATCTACTTTGAAGTCACCTGTCATGAAGTAATGGTTCCCAGAGGAGTGAAAAGTAAAAGGATTTGTACACTTTTGATATTTGCAGATAAGCAAAAGTATGTAATAAAACTTTTGTCTTTTTGAGGAACCATCTGTATGTCAGGTACTGTGCTAGGCAGAAGAATACAATCATAGTTAACACAGACATGGATTCTCTTCTCATAAAGGGTATGATAAAGTGAAGCTGACCATATCCTAGTATTGAAATTTGGATAATAAAAGGGTAGGTACCTAAATATTGGACCTGATTTCTGCCAACGAATAAACTACTAAAGGTACTAAATTCCCTCTTTTCTGGAGTGAAACTAATGCCTATTCAGCTGGAGTTGCTATAGAATTAACATGGAGATTATTACTAGCGATGTAGCTAGAACTTGTGGCAATTTACATTAAGAATGACCTCATGGAACAAAGAGAAAAAGTTCTGTTTTAAGAGTAATTTATTGCCGGGCGCGGTGGCTCACGCCTGTAATCCCAGCACTTTGGGAGGCCGAGGCGGGCGGATCACAAGGTCAGGAGATCGAGACCATGGTGAAACCCCGTCTCTACTAAAAATAGAAAAAATTAGCCGGGCGCAGTGGCGGGCGCCTGTAGTCCCAGCTACTCGGGAGGCGGAGGCAGGAGAATGGCGTGAACCCGGGAGGCGGAGCTTGCAGTGAGCCGAGATTGCGCCACAGCACTCCAGCCTGGGCGACAGAGCGAGACTCCGTCTCAAAAAAAAAAAAAAAAAAAAAAAAAGAGTAATTTATTTATTCCCTATTCACTGATGAAGTTTAGTTTTAAATGAAACTACTCTACCTTTTAGGATCTCACTATAGATATAGTAAAGCTTGATCACGAGACTTTGGGCAGCTCCTGCTGAAGCCTGTAAGGAAATTGGAATGAGTCACATGTTATAGAAACCAGTTCATCTGATTCTTGCCTTATTTCTATTTGAAGGTACTTTCTGAATTAATATTTTATCATTCTGAAGAGCTTCATAAAAACCATATGTGTTATTTCCTGATTCTTAAGAAAGGGCTTTAGAAGTTGTTCTAGTCACTCAAGATAACTTAGAAAATATGGCCTTATTTTAACAAGTTTTAGGCCATCGAATGGCATATGCAACTGGTTTCTTAAATGGACTCAACCCATGGCAACACCTGGGAAATAGCTGTATTCTTCTCTCACTACTGCTCTCAAATCACATCACATCAAAGAATATTGAAATGGTGTCCAGAATATTAAATAGAAAAGTAGTTAACCGTAAGAAAATATCAGTTTCCTCTTCAGTCATCCCTTGCTTTTAAATGAGTTGGGAGGCTGAGTTGGAAATTCAGACAGTGTAGGATGCTACTGCATTTGATATGCCCCAAGAACGATTCTCTGATGGGCAAAATAGTATTTTCAGTAGAGCATGTGGTGGTGCATTTGAAGCCTCAAAAGTAATAAAGTCTCAGGACAGTCCTCTCCTTGGGCTCTGGGACTCCTGATACCTTCACAAGATGCTTTTTATTTTTATTCTCCGGGGAAGCAGATGGAATGAACAACTTCTATCTATTATCTGCTCTTTTTAGGCAAGTTAAACCATCATCTGTGTGCCCCCTTTTGAGAAGATGAGCTAATTTAGCAAAAACAAACAACAAACAAAAAACAGTGTAACAAATGTCCTGTTAAACGTCTGTTTTCATTAGAAATTATATTCACTTGTTTCTGTTTGTTTTAGAACAGAAGTAAATGATGAAAGTGGATGTGATTGGATGTTGCCATTGAGCCACAATTTCTGCCCTGGGGAAACAATTATCCTCTTTGGAACTGTCAATCAGTTGCTCCCACAGAGCTTGGTTATGGGCTATGAGCAAAACCCAGCTATACCAGCTTGAAGCCTAGAAATTTTGGATACATTGAAGAATCCAATCTTCTGCAAAGGGTCGGAAGCAGTGTGAGTAATAGTTAAATATTGTATTGGACAGGGACATTAAACACTTTTGGCTGTTCTCTCTCTCTTTATCTGAAACTTTCAGAATCAAAAGATCTAGCCAAGAAAGGAAATTGTTCCTAATTTTGATATGTTCTGTAATAAGAAGAAATAATCAAGTCTAGCTAGCCAAATCTAGCCTAATAATCAATGGGGCAACTTCTAAATGTGGAAGTCAGTGCCTACCTACCATTGTTCTCTAGTACAACACAAAATAGTTTAATAAGTCATTTAGCTTAGGTGTTAGAAAAATGCAGCATCTTTAGTATAGTTGGTGCCTGAAAAACATTTGCTATTCCAAGGCTTGATAGAGATGCCGGCATATGCCTTCCTCAATCTCAATGTAGTATATAGTACCTCATGGCCTATCAAAGAGAAAAATCTCCAGAGTAAAGGGAACACTTGTATAATAGGGTATTTTTCTCCATATAGGACACAGATAGGTCAGTTATGGTGCTTTTGCAAAGTGAACCTGAAATTACAAGCTAAATTCTGACTTTAGTAATAGGAAACAATTCACATTTAGATTTCCTTTCTGGTATGTTGTCCTTTTGTCAGCTCTTTACTGAAATAAAACCTCATTATAGACATGCTAGAAGTTCATTTTTTGCCTAGCTTAGCAAAAGTATGTAAAACGACTATTCTCTCCTATTTGTTTTATATTCCCTTTCAGAATAAACTGCATCTGCCCAAACAAATTCAAGTTGTAAAAAGCAGAAAATCAAGAAGCTATTCCTAATCATTGAAATCAGCTTCTAGAATTATAAATATGGAAACTGCTTGTTATTATCAAACAAGAAATGGTCATGACCATTTACAACAGCCGCTGCTCTACAACTCTGATTTACCAGTCACTAAAACCCCTATTTGTAAGTGTCACATTTATATGCGCAGAATTGAACTTCTCATTCCAGTTTATACTGCCAGTGAGTTTTGGAAATGGGAATCATGAATTTTCTGAGAGGTTTTTTTATTTATTTAGCATGGTATCTTACAGAGTAAATGGTAAATAGATAGAAATAAAATGTAGTTTTACTTAAAATTAGCCATTTAGGTGATCAAAACATCAATTCAGTTGAGTTTGGCATATTGTTCTAATGTGATTATTATTAACAGAATTTATAGTCTTGGATTTTTACACTAGTTGTAAAGTGTTTAGTGAGTCCTTGTGTTCTCAGGAGGCTGTTTTACTATAAACTAACCTGCCATTACCAGAAGTAGAAGACCAACTCTTAATTCATTATCTCAACAAATCATAACAAGGATGAAAATAACTCTACCATATGTTTTGAGAAGACCTTATGGTTTAATTATACCTGTTATCTCATGTATAAGAGATACATGAGATCTTCAGATGAAATTAGTGATATAAGTAAGAAGGAAGGAAGAAAATGAAGGAGGAGGAGGAAAATGAAGTCTAAAGAGTAAGTGGCTGGTCCAGAGCTGAACAACTAGTTTGAGGTAGGGCCAGAGAAAGGACAGAAACCCCATCTTTCCAGTTCTACTCATTGCACTCTTACAGGGTGCTGACACTCTTTAAAGGATCTTCTTGAGAGAAGTGATGGTGGTGGATATTCTAGCTGTAATACAAGCTAATCTCATAGCCACAAACCTCTGGATTCAGAATTCTAGCACCAAGGAGTACTACTGATAGAAGGAGAAGAGGCAGCATTGAGGGCAGCTGAATGAGAGAGATGGGTCTTGTATCTAGGAACTTTGAGGCAGGGTCCTAGCAGAGGGTCTCCTTCAGGAACCTATGTTACAGCCCAAAAGCCTGGTTGTATACCTACCTGCCCCTTTGCCCCTTTCCTCTAGCGTCTTTTTCTCTGTGGATTCATAATGTAATTCAATTGAAACCTTTCTTTCTGGAGGGCTTCAGCAGCGGCCTCTCTTAATGATTTCTGAGCCATAATAGGTTGTCCCATGCATTTTGATGGTTGATTAGAATTTTAGAATGTGGGAACTGCAGTTTACAGACCATCTAGCTAGGTCCTTGTTTGAAAATGAATGCAGTGAGAAGACTGCTGTGTTTGATATGAAAGCTGATAAATAGTAAACCTGGAACCAGAACCCTTAATTCAGATCTCTTTCCACTGCATGATTGGTCTTTTGTTTCATTTTGATAAGGCAGTCTGCACACCAAGAGTGTAAGCTTTTTAAAACCAAGGACTTCTTAGAACTTTCCCGCTTAATGGCTACCCCATGCTGAATATGTTCTAGGGTAACAAAAGTGTACCGAATTGACTTTGGAGCAAAAGAATCTGCTAGCTGTGCTGACTATGGCTTCCTCTGATTAAGTAGGGGGATGTTTGTTTCAATGTGAGAAATTCCTTTTCGGAGCTCTGCTATGAATATGCTATGCCAGTGGTGGCTGTGGGTGGTGGGTACAAAGTCAAGATACTAAGCCACAGGACTGCATTCTGACCCAGAATAGATGGTCGTTATGACAGCATTCTGTTGAGCTCTCCTGACTTGCTTTGGTTATTGGATATGTAAAACATTCATTGATAAAGGAACTTCTTTAAGAGGCAAGGCACTTGTGCTTGTTTTATTTCAAGTATATTCTAAGGAGCTTGTTTAGTCCTGTAAATAATCATTGATACTCAATGCCTCACAGCATATATTATTTCTGTTTTGCAGATGAATCAAGAAAGTGAGACTTGTTGGGTTTTCTACCTAAGGCAAATGTGTTAGTATTGTATAAATAGATGCTCTGAAAGACAGTGGGATAGGAGGCCTTTTTCTTCACCTTTACCTTTGCCAGATGTATGTACAAGGAACATCCCATGACTTAAAGATTGAAAACTCTAACCTGTGTGACGTTAATACACCAACATCAACAAAGGCCCAGAATCAAAGCTGGGCTGTGTTATCTTTTCTAACCAGAAGCTCTCTCAGAAAAGTACAGCTGGAAAAGCAAAGTAATTTCCAGTTGTGTCTTTGAAGTTGTCTGGTGTGATATGATGGATGTTTAATACATGGTATGGATATTTTTAAAATAGGGAGCAATCATAAAATGATAACATAGAGGAACTTTTGAACAACAACATTTAAGGTCTAAAAAAAAAACCCTACAGAGCATTTTTTTCTTCCTTTACTTTATAGCTGTGTCTGTAGTCTGATGCTGATGAACTTTCTTTTTAAACTAGTGGTTTATACTCATTGGTAGTGAAACTGTTACATATTATATGATTTTTATACCATGAAAAATTTCTCAATTTCATGAGATCTATCATTTCCCTGTGTGTGTGTGTGTGTGTGTGTGTGTGTGTGTGTATGAATTTATTGTACTAATTTTTTCCATTTTTGGTCAGGCAGTTGCTATGTAGTTTAGTGACTTTGTTTAGTATTAAGTCTCCTAGATGAGCAATACAGCAAGAGAAGAGTATCAGTGACACATAGTGTGTAGTAGGTACCCAGTAAATGTGTATCGAATGAATTAATTAGGGAATGAATGACTCCAGATCATAACACAAAGCCTGGACTAAACCAATTAGTTGACCTATTTTAGAATGTTAGAGTTAAGTGACATTAGAAGTCACTTAATCTAGTTTCCTGTTGGGAGATATCAAATGAAATAGATCTATTTGCTCTAGAAAATATTTTAAAGGAGAGATTTAGAGTATTGGAAAGGATACCAGATTTAGTTAGATGATCTGGGTTCCATAGGCAGCTAAACTCTTGCTTTTTTGTATGACCTTTGATATGTTCCTTAGTTTTTCCCTTGTAAAGTATGGATAAAATGAGATAATGGATGTAAAATTGTGGGGTTCAAGTATTTAATCTACCTAGCACCCTTCTTGACTTCTAGCAACAGACTACACACCCATCCTGACCACAGAGCATATGGCCTGGTACCTCACCTCATCTGAACACAGTTCAGGAGGTGGGAACATGATTGAAACAGGGCCAACTACAGTATTCCTGTGGGATTCTTCAATGCTATCCTGACAAGCCTTTTTCTCTAGTATGGTATTGCTGTAAGGATCAGTGTTTGGAGCTACTGGTAGCAAATTGCTACCTTCTGACTCCCTCTGTTGGAGAGAATATTATAGCATACAAAGAGTATCAGTGCTATGTTTGAATGTTTATGTCTGCCACAGTTTGTGTTGAAACTTAATCCCCAATGCACAGTATTATGAGGTAGGGCCTTTAGGAGGTGATTAAGTCACCAGGGCAGAGCCCTCAAGAATGGGACTAGTGACCTTATAAGAAGGCTGGAGGGAAGTAGCTAGGTCCTTTTGTCCTTCTTTCTCTCCTACCACGC
Organism: Chlorocebus sabaeus; assembly: GCF_047675955.1. Classification (NCBI taxonomy): domain Eukaryota; kingdom Metazoa; phylum Chordata; class Mammalia; order Primates; family Cercopithecidae; genus Chlorocebus; species Chlorocebus sabaeus. Next base: position 29,992,175 of record NC_132918.1, on the reverse strand, counting down.
GAGGACACCTGGATGGTATCATCTATGAGAACAGGCCTTCGCCAGAGACTGGACCTGCCAATGCCTTGATCTTGGGCCTCCCAGTTTCCAGAACTATGAGAAAATAAATTTGCTTTATAAAATGCCCACTCTGTCGTATTTTGTTATAGCAGCACAAATTGATGAAGACAAACAAATCTAAGGCAGAGATGCAAGGCAGATGGGGTCTAAGTTTCTGATTTAGTTTTTCTTTGAGGCAAACCTAACTCCTATGTTTACAGCAGTTTTTTGTTTTGTTTTGTTTTTAGTCTCAAAATTCCCTTTTAGGGTTAAGGTAGCTTGTGAGGTTTCTATGATTCGCTGACTGAAAGATTTTCAACTCATCTAGTAACCAGTGAACTGAAGAAAACAGGATTCATGGGGTCTAACCAGAAAGCATCTTTATTTTGTTTTCTATTTTCCAATTAGAGTGTATTCAGTAGAGGAAGCTCCTCCCTACCCCAGAATGAAAACTTGGGTGGCCCTATGATTTTCCTCTTAATTTAAAGTAATATACTTTATTACAGTGACTTTTAGTTGGAAATTATCAGAGTAGAATGGCCAATTCCATGAGGTAATCAAAACTTCAAAGTTGATTTGAGTTAAATTTCCCAGTTTCCCTTTCCCAGTTAGTTCCTTTGACAATTAGAAACTCTCTGTCTAACTTAAGTTTCTACTTGATAGTTCCTGATCCTTCCAGGGCCTAAGCTGGAAAAGGAAGGAAAAGAGGGAGAGGAAAAGAGAGGGGGCAGGATAGTGCTTACTTGGCTGATAGTGACACATGGCTTCATGCTTCAGTGCCTGGTAAGTGTTTAAAGCTCACTCTTTCTGCTGGTCACTGTGAGTTTCTGCCATGCCTACCCTCTTCATTTTATTTACTTGTAGTGTAGTCAGTGCATTTTCCCCATATCCTGGTTTTCAGCAGTCTGTTCCATAAATGTTCCATTGTGAGATTCCTTTCACTGCTCCAGGCAGTCCTCTGGCAGGATCTAAGTGGCTTCAGGCCAGCTCTCCCCTTTGTGGCTCGCATCTGTCCACAGGGAGCACTCGTGATCCTGGACAGACAAGCACTGGGAGTGCAGGCCAGTCTAGCACAGTCCCCACCACCTTCCCACCTCTCCTTCAGCTTCTGCTCTTCTAGCTTTTCCAGGCAGGAGTCACACATATATCCCCTCCTAACTGTAGGGGCACATGCCAGGCTTCCTGAACAGCCCTTTTGAAGCCCCTCTCTCCTGACTTGCCCACATCACCATCACTCATCCCTCTGTGTTACATGTGAGAAGGGGGACACTGTGCTCCCAAGAAACCTTCCTTAGAAACTCTCCCTTAATTTCCATACTTTTGACTCTTCTATTTTGAATGTGGGTTAGGGCTTTTTAGAACCACAAAACAGGTTGCAAAATGTTTCTTTTACAAATGTACTCGTGGGCCTGGAACTTCAGAGTGGAATTTCATGAACATATCTTGGTATCTGTGTTGAAATTTCTAATTTAGCAGTCCCTTAAAAAAAAAAAGTGTTTTGTAAACTGTGAAGTGCTACACAAATGTAGGGAATTAACTCCCTTTGCCCTAAAGACATGCAAGAACTGAATGAGACAAAAGAGAGAATAAAATGTGGTTATACTTCTTGAAGAAAAAAACATTTGCAAGAGATTTATGGGGGCTAGCCTGAGTGACTTGTTTTTGTATCTAGTTAGTTCATACTGTATTACTTAGTTGAGGTAGTATTGTTCATAATACACAGCTTCCAATTTGTGCTGCTTGTAACCGAATTCAGGTTTAGCTGCTCCCTACCTGAAAAACCAAATACATGAGAGGTGAGATGTGGTGAAAGGAAGGCAGTTTTATTCAAATGCCAACAGAGGACATGACCAGGCTGAAGCCTCAAAGGAACCATCTCAAAATTTTAGGTGGAGCGAAGGAAGAAAGCTTGGTATGGGAAACATGCGGGAGCAGTGCCTGCTGCAGGTCTGTATGTCACTTTCTGATGGCCGTCTTCAGTTCTTATACACCTGGAGTGTGAGCTGGTGTCATTTTGGTTGTGGCTGGGTTGTAGATTCACTGCCTTGAGGTAATCTCTAAGTGGGGGAGAATTCCATACCTAAGTCTTCATGCCTGGTTCATTTTAAGATTAGCCCATGAATTTCTAAGCAAGCATATGGTTAGATAAGTGCAGAGTGCCAGGGAGTGGGAAAGAGAGGGAAACAGTGAATTTTAAGGTACATTTTAAGGCTATAGTTTAAGACAAGGGGAAAAGAAGTTTTAAAATGCATTTCTAAGCTGAGAGGTTCAGTTACATGCTCTTCTAACTGAATGTATAAATGACACTAATTAAGACAGTAAGGGACAAACATTTGAAATGAAAAATAAGAGTTGCTCAGGCAGCCAGTATTTCTCTGCCTTTTGGTTTAGGCAGCCTGAAGTTTGTACAGACACTTAACATGTCCACATACTCAGTGTAGGTTTTTGTGGTTATGGTATTTTGCCTATGTGCACAAGCTGATTGACCATCCCGTACCACACCAGAAAAGTACTTTCTTCACTCAAGGTTGGAGAAATTGCCAGAGAATAGGAGAGATCAAATGGGAAGCTGCACCCATCACCTGGAATCCACAGGTCCTTATTTATCCATTTAGTTCATTCAGCAATTATTTACTGAACACCTACTATTTTCCCAAGGCACTATGCTAGCCAGTAGGTCTATAGTGGTGAAATAGACAGAGTTAGCTATCTAATGGGGGAAACAGGACATCACATATTTTCATGCCCAATTATAAATTGTGCTAAGTGGCAAGAAGAAAAAGAAAAGGATGGGAGAAGAGCAGGGATCTCCTAACTTAGTTTGGTATGTATGGGGAAGGCATTCTTGGTGGAGGAGACATAAAGGGTGGGTCTCACTATTTGTCCATGTTTTCAGTTCACATGTTCCTAGTTAAAATTAAATACCAGTAGTCAGTATCTAAATATCCTTAGGTTAGGACATAGTATTTTCCAGGGTTATGATGCAAACCTATTCTTCCAAAATGTTTTCTTCTTCAGATGGTGCTTGATACTTTTCTTAAGTAGAGCTAAGAATTTGTTTTAAAAAGGCTACTTTGAGAAACATCACTATTTATTGGAATATAAATTTGTATATAATACTTTCTCTGTGTAGTCAGTTCTGCCTTCTCAGAGCCTTTTTTTAATGCCAAACTTGAAGAACTCTTGCAGAGGAGTCATTCTTTTGGTTTTTTGCTCTTTCTCATACTTTATAGTCAGTTCTTCCACTTACTTATTTTATTTCAAAGCAGGGATCCAAGGGAAGGAGGGGTGAGGAAAACCTTTTTCACTATGTATGTTTTCTCAAAAAAAAAAAAATTTACCTAAGGTTTTCTTCAAGAAAGTAAGAAAGTGAATATGGTTTTGAGCATATTATGAACACAGGGCAATTTCACTTGACTGAAATAAGATGGATTGAAAAAAGCCTGTATTTCCACTCCTATATAGTATCTGCTTAAAGTATGGGCTACAGTGAATGCTTGACACCTCGTCAAGCTATCAGAAGTTTTATTTTGATAGAAATTATTTCCCAAATGCTGCATGACATAGGAGACATAGTGCTGGACAGTGCATTAAGAAACTTTGCTTCTGACTTATATTTTGTTCCCTGTAGTCTTGGGTGAGTTGTTTAGTTGCTGTATGCCTCAGTTTCCTTAGCTACAAGGTGAGGGTGGTGATAATACCTGCCTCACTGCTTCTCAGAATTGTTGGGGAAATACATGAAGTAATCTTATAGGATGAAAACTCCTTTAAATGATCAAAATCTTCACATTTGATAACTGATTATTATTGCCATTTGTCTGTTTCTGAGTATGATATTCATGGCTGATCTTAGTCTCTCAAGTCATTTCCCCCAAGTTCACTTACCCTTAGACCAAGATTCATGGCATCTTACCTGTGTGTCTAGCTGGAAAAGTGTTATATGACATGGGTACCACTAACGCAGATATTCCAGGAGGTTGCGTATATTGGAAAAATGTGTCTTTTGAAATAGAAGAGAACTGAATTTGAATTTCAGCCTCATCATTCACTGCCGAACGACCTGGGGAATTTAATCTTTTTGTGCTTCAGTTTTCTCATCTGTGAAATGGCTGTGAGAATTAAATGATAAACAGTATGAAAATGCTTAACACACTGCCAGGTGTTATCGTAGGCTTTTAGTATGTGCCAGTTCTCTTTGCTTTTAAAACAAGCAGAATGGAACCCAGTACTTGCAACACAGGTTATTTTCTTTATAAGAGATCCATAAAGGGAGTATGATTAACACAAACTTAGTTTCTATTCACATTTCGCTGTAGTTGAGAAAGTGAGGCACATCTGTACTTGTTTTCTAATAAAATCATAATTTCTTAGATAAAATTGCCTTGTATTATATGCAATTTTTAGAGAACTGAGTATTAGCTGCTTGTTGATAGAAATAGCACAGAAAACAATTTTTATTTTAATTTGAAATGCTATATTTTGAGTGAATGATTTTTTTGTTATTTATGTAGGACTTATATCTACCTATTTCTAGAAAAGTTTTTGAATTGTTCACAAAATTAAGCCCAATGGAAAACAAGGCAATTAAAAATGAAATTGAAACAAAAATAAGGTAAGCATAAAGATATCTTCAGACACCTGATGATAAGTGGTATAAAATGGAAGAACAAGAGCTCTTCTTGTTTATTGCATTTCTTCTTGTTCTGTCACCATTTTTCATTATCCCTCTTTGAGCATCCCCCACCTCCCTCTCTTCCTTGCCTCCTCATTGTTTGGAGGAATGGGAGACATGGGAGCTAGGGAAGTTGGTGGGTAATGAGCCACAGCTGACCAAGAATTTGCAGCATGCAAATAGAAAGCATACATTCTTTTTGTTGCTTTGACTTTTTTTTTTTTTTAATTCACAGCTTCAAATATTGCATCTGCAAATATATTGTCTCTTGCCTGGGGTATAACCTTTCTTCCTGTCTTTATTTGAAATGTTTCTGAGCCAGGAATGGTGGAATGAATGACTCAGACAATCTGATTACATAAAAAAAGATTTTGATACATAGCTTTCTATTTGTGAATTTAAAATGACTGAATTTGTCTTTAATAAAAGTGCCTCTTGAGAAATGTGTTTAATGGGGGTTTATGCTGTTATGGATATTTCAACCTAATAGTGTAATTACCATATGTCATTAATCCTATTTCTACAGGGAATTTGTCCCTTTTTTTTCTTTTAAAGCTAGAGAGTAACAAAAGCAAATGTTTTTAACTTTTGCACATTATTCATTTTAGATGTAAGTTGACAAGTTGAAGGTATGAAAATAAGAAATCTGGATGATCAATTTTTTAAAAAGTGGCAACCATTAAGCTATGTTAAAAAAAAATGCCTCATGGCATCCCCCTCCTGTGTTGATATTAGTGTAAAACACTTCCTGCTGAATCTTTTATTTTTAGCTTTTGATTTTCTGTGCTCCCCACCCCAAATACTTTTTTGGTAGGCCTCCTGCTGTGACAAAGTCAAATAACTGGAAATGAGGGAAGGTTAATATTTAAGTGGTGAATTTAAGAGATTACACATTCAGTGTTTGCTTGCTCACTCTTCTGAGAGAAAGAGGTGGTGTTACCTCTTGCTTTTTTCTCTTCCCTTCTTTCCATTATTCCCATCCAACATTATGTTATTATGAAAGTAATATATATTCATTGTAGAAATCCTTAAAAATACAGAAAACTTAAAGAAGGAAAAAAAATGTCTCATGTAATTCCTTCCCTCCAAAAGAACAACTAATGCTAGAGGTTCTGTAATGATACACATCCTTATTTTATGCATATATGGATTCACGCTATAGGACAGCTTGGTGAACTTTTTTTTCCAGTTACCAATATACTATAAATATTTTACATCATTGGCCAGGTGCAACGGCTTACGCCTGTAATCCCAGCACTTTGGGAGGCTGAAGTGGGTGGATCACTTGAGCCTCGGAGTTTGAGACACGCCTGGGCAATGTGGTGAAACCGTGTCTCCACAAAAAGTACAAAATGAGCTGGGCATGGTGGTGCTTGCCTGTAGTCCCAGCTACTTGGGAGGTTGAGTCAAGAGGCCCACTTGAGCCCAGGAGGTGGGAGTTGCAGTGAACTGAGATCGTGCCATCACACTCCAGCCTGGGTGACAGAGTGATACTCTGTCTCCAAAAACAAAACAAAAAAAATCCCATCATTAAATCATATTTCAATGGCTGTGTAATGTTTTCTCTACAATATAAATGTATCTAGATATGGACAAAACATAGTTACGTGAAAACAAAAGCCTTTAAGTCCCAAACCCTGAAGGTAAGTCACAAATCATATAACCCTGGCATGAGTGAAGACCTGTGTGTTACTAAGCAGAGACTGAGCTGCTTGGGACCATCCAGAGAGTTTGTAGAACCAAATATGTAGTCGTCAGGGACCGCTCAACTCCTTTTGATTATAAATAATAACTCCTTTAACTTTATATTGGCAATCCTTTAATTCTCTCATCCTGAAGATGTAGTTTAGATTCTGATCTGTTGCTCTTATCTCCACTCCAACCTAACCTTATTTAAAGAATGGTATAATTTACAACAGTCAGGGTAACCTTTCTGGAAGGGAGGAGGCTAAGAGAGTGACTGGGTACGTACATCTGTATGTGTATATAAATGCCCCCTTCTTGTTTGGTTTAGCATAGTCAAAAAAGTAGTGATCCGTCAGATAGAGTTTGCTGGGCCAGAAATACTGCAGTGCAGCAGAGACCTTGGAAAATGTGAGATAGCATATGCTTAAGCAATACTGCACTAGTGTTGCATAAATGGTGGAGGCTGCGGCTCCCCTGTTTGTTTTTCCCAGTAGACTTGTCCTGGGACTTGAAGCTATGCAACCTGAAAGGAAAAGCTTCAGTGATAGAGTCCTAATTGTACCAAATCAAAGTTCATTGAATCAGCCAGGTCATTAACTTGCTGATATTTAATTACTAGCTGCTTCACTGCTGGAAAATGTCATCAAGCCATTGTACTAAATCTGCTTTAAAGAATGCATTTTCCTTTTTGAATAGTTCATGTTTTGTTGTCTTGTAGAAAAATCAGACAAACATCTTGACAATCCAGTAAAGCTGGCAGTCCCACCTGCTGTGTCCTCAGCCACCATTGGTCTCTCAAGCCTGCATCTGACTGTGGGCAGGCCCTGCAGAAGAAACACATCTGAAGATTGCCAATAAACTAAGACTCACCTGGGTCAAGGGTGTGGCAGAGCTTTGAAGTGGGTCCTTAATCTAGATGTTTCATCTGTTTGAGTCTCTCCCACCTCTTCTATTATAATTATAAGAGTTATATGGGGGAACCTGGGGAGATTTTTTTTTCCCTCAGGCTGGAGTGGAGTGGCACAATCTCGACTCACTGCAACCTCCGCCTTCCGGGTTCAAGCTGTTCTCCTGTCTCAGCCTCCTGAGTAGTTGGGATTACAGGTGCACACAACCACGCCCGGCTAATATTTTTTGTATTTTTAGTGGAGATGGGGTTTCACCATGTTGGCCAGGCTGGTCTCAAACTCCTGACCTCATGATCCGCCCACCTTGGCCTCCCAAAGTGCTGGGATTACAGGTGTGAGCCACTGTGCCTGGCCAGGAGACTTTCAAAACAGATTTCTTGACATTTTAATGGTCCAAGATTCATTCAACTGTAGGTATCAATCTAATGATGTGAAGAATATATGCACCAGCTTCTCTAAAACAGCTGTAAGTGAATAGAGTTTCTTGGATGTTTAGTATTCCCAAGAGTGTATTTTGAAATATGGTTTCAGAATCAACAAAATTGTTTCTTAACATACTCTTTTGCTTGTGTAATTATGCCAGTTAGTTAATGGCAGAAGCATTATAGTGGAAAACAGCCTTAAATATGAAGTATTTAAAGTAGTTGTGAGATTTTGTTTCCCAAATGGACTTAATAAATCCTACCTGATATTATATTTCCTTTTTAGGAGAGTTTAATCCATTTATCATCATTATAATTATCTTATTGGTCCTGACTTTTTAAATTACTTTCTTATGGTTTATCATGTCACACAGGTGGAGCCTCATATGTATTGATAGTTATGCAATGTTTGGTAGAATAATTCTAAAGTAGAATGAATTTCACTTGAAAAAACCAATCTAGTGTGAATTTTGTTAGGCCAAGTGGGTTTCTTTCCCCTCTTGATTTTAGTTTAATTGACAGAATACATCTGTGGTCTTAGCTTAGTGCCTGGCCTACAGTACATGCTCAATCACTGTCAGCACTTGTGAACATTTTTATTATATTCACTAAAATATTTCAGCTCATTTGTTTTTTACCTCTAGTAGTAGCTGGTTGCTTTTGATTGAAATAATGAAATCTCTCAGTATTTGTATTTACATAGTCTTACACAATTAAAAGAAAAGTGAACTCTGTGAATATATTTTAATAAAATGTTTCCCAGGAGCTAGTTAAATAATTTAAATTCACTTGATAGTCATCTCAGAATTATAACTTTTCTCATTTATCATGTTTTATTTAATGATGAAAGAATACAAAACCATGTAAGAGAAATATTTGACCCAATCAGAATAAAATGGCTATTGTCTGCTTAAAGCATTTCAATGCTTTATACTATTTTTAAAAGTCCATGTTAATCAGGGTCCCAAATGTTTTATGCCCTCAAAGCACAATGAATTAACGTGAAGAGTCACTCAATGGTAGGAACTGTTGTGCCTCAAGTTCAGGATACTTTCTAAGTGTATGTGTTTTAATATTTTTATTATTGTTCAGTATTATTTTTTGCAGGTATGATCTACATAAAATTAAGAGAGTGTGGTTTAAGTTTGATGATACTTAAATTTATTTTAAAAGACTGACCTCAAGAATGCTTGTCCTAAAATATTAAGTGTTTTTACATTCTTGATAGGAAGTTCAAGTATTTTTCCTGCTTCATCCTTATATCATTACTTCTTATTATCATCACAGTCTTATAATGTTGAAAATCAGTCACACTTGGTCTCATTTTTGCTGCCTTAGTTAATGCTCAGCAAGAGAATTGCTATTATTTAATAAATAGATTTGTTCATTGTCACTACTGTGACAGCAGGAATTTGAAGCCATCTGATTTCTTAGCTGGTTCTGTTAATTCAATAATGGTGTCATACGGCCGATTGATGGCTGCTAAGTCACCAAAGCTAATGTAGAGGTGTTGGAGAAACTTCTGTTTCAATGATACATGAAAATACGAGCATATCTGTAACCTTCTGGATAATTAATATGCCTTCTTTCCTTTAGGTTTATGCAGTTTGACTTTTCGAGATTACCACTTAATATGATGGCTGCAAAATAGATAGTCATATTAGGAGCCTGTGAACTATTATCTTTACTCTGCTATTAGTCTGTCAATATTATGGTTAATTCTCAGGATTTCCAGATTATATAGGCTTTGCAGATTCTTTGTAGCCTGCCTTAAATTACTCATTAACACCTCAGAAGTAGGGTAGTATGGTAGAGGGAAATAAATAACTAAAATATATGAAATAAAATTTAAGACATAAAGTGATTTTGAAGATCTTCTAATCCAATCCCTTCAGCCCACTCCCCGGTTTTACAGGTAAGGGGACTGACAGCCAGTGAGGTTAAGGAATGCGTATAAGAGCACACATTCACAGAGCCGGTTGATTGCTGTGTGACTGGGAACCCAGATTTCCTAGTCTTGTTCAGGACTCCTTCCAGAAGCTGGAATAACAGAACTTTATTGCCCTGCATTTTACTATGGAACAGAACGAATTGTCCAAAAACAGCACGCCTTACCCACTTCTAAAGACTTTTGAAGCCGGTGAGTTGTGGGGCACAGTTGTTATTAGAGCAGCTCCAAGGCAAGAACCCAAGGACAGAGCAATGGCAGGGCTCTGAAAAATAGATACAGAAATAAAGGTTTGAGAGTATAATGAAGAATAAATAAGATAATGCATTTAAGCACTTAGCATAGTGTTCAACATATAGACAGTTTTCAATAAATATCAGCTATTGCTATTTATCATAGAATTAAAATTCTTAAGTATCCTTACATAGTTGCAGCCTGCTGTTACTTCTGGTCTTCCACCATTTCCTTTCCCTTTCCCTTCCCCTCCAAACACACATACATACTCTTACCTCCAGCTCTATAACTCTGCAGCTCTGTAACCCAATTCTAAACCCCAAATATCCATGTTTTTCATGCCTTTATGTTTTTATATGGAATGTATTCTCTGCCTGGATTGCTACCCAGCCCATTCTGCTCAGCAACTCCTTACATCCCTCAAAATTTGGCTCACATGTCCCTTTGGACATGATATGATATGGTTTGGCTGTGTCCCCACCCAAATCTCAACTTGAATTGTATCTCCCAGAATTCCCACGTGTTGTGGGAGGGCCCCAGGGAGAGATAATTGAATCATGGGGCCCCATCTTTCTCATGCTATTCTCATGATAAAGAGTAAGTCACATGAGATCGGGTGGGTTTATCAGGGGTTTCTCCTTTTACTTTTTCCTCATTTTTCTCTTGCTGCCAGCATGTAAGAAGTGCCTTTCACCTCCCACCATGATTCTGAGGCCTCCACAGCCATGTTGGAACTGGAAATCCAATTAAACTTTACTCTTTTTCTTCCCAGTCTCAGGTATGTTTTTATCAGCAGCAATGAAAACGGACTAATACAGTAAATTAGAATCAGTAGAGTGGGGTGTTGCTGAAAAGGTACCTGAAAATGTGGAAGTGACTTTGGAACCAAGTAACAGGCACAGGTTGGAACAGTTTGGAAGGCTCAGAAGAAGACAGGAAAACGTGGGAAAGCTTGGAACCTCCTCGAGACTTGTTGAATGGCTTTGACAAAAATGCTGATAGTGATATGAACAATAAGGTACAGGATGAGGTGGTCTCAGATGGAGATGAGGAACTTGCTGGGAACTGGAGCAAAGGTGACTCTTGTTATGTTTTAGCAAAGAGACTGGTGGCATTTTGCCCCCTCCCTAGAGATCTGTGGAACTTTAAACTTGAAAAAGATGATTTAGGGTATCTGGTGGAAGAAATTTCTAAGCAGGAAAGCATTCAAGAGTTGACTTGGGTACTGTCAAAGGCATTCAGTTTTATAAGGGAAGCAGAGCATAACTATTTGGAAAATTTGTAGCCTGACTATGCAATAGAAAAGAAAAACCCATTTTCTGGGGAGAAATTCAAGCCAGCTGCAGAAATTTGCATAAGTAGCAAGGAGCCTAATGTTAATCCCCAAGACCATGGGGAAAATATCTCTAGACCATGTCAGAGACCTTCATGGCAGCCCCTCCCATCACAGGCCTCAAGTCCCAGGAGGAAAAAGTGGTTTTGTGGGCTGGGCACAGGGTCCCTGTGCTGTGTGCAGCCTAGGGACTTGGTGCCTTGTGTCCCAGCCGCTCCAACCTTGGCTGAAAGGGGCCGATGTACAGCTCAGGCTGTGGCTTCGGAGGGTGGAAGCCCCAAGCCTTGGCGGCTTTCACGTGGTGTTGAGCCTGTGGGTGCACAGAAGTCAAGAATTGAGGTTTGGGAATCTCTGCATAGATTTCAGAAGATGTATGGAACTGCCTGGATGCCCAGGCAAAAGTTTGCTGCAGGGGTGGGGCCCCCATGGAGAACCTCTGCTAGGGCAGTGTGGAAGGCAAATGTGGCATTAGAGCTCCCACACAGAGTTCCTACTGGGGCACTGCCTAGTGGAGCTGTGAGAAGAGGGCCACCATCCTCCAGACCCCAGAATGGTAGATCCACTGACAGCTTGAACTGTGGGCCTAGAAAAACTGCAGACAGTCAACACCAGCCCATGAAAGCAGCCAGGAGGGAGGCTATACCCTTTAAAACCAAGGGGTGGAGCTGCCTAAGACCATGGGAACCTACCTCTTGCATCAGTGTAATCTGGATGTGAGACCTAGAGTCAAAGGAGATCATTTTGGAGCTTTAAAATTTGACTGTCCTGCTGAATTTTGGACTTGCATGGGCTCTGTAACCTCTTTGTTTTGGCCAATTTCTCCCATTTGGAATGGCTATATTTACCCAATACCTGTACCCTCATTGTATCTAGGAAGTAAATAGCTTGCTTTTGATTTTACAGGCTCATAGGCAGAAGGGACTTGCCTTGTCTCAGATGAGACTTTGGACTGTGGACTTTTGGGTTAATGCTGAAATGAGTTAAGACTTTGGGGGACTGTTGGGAAGGCATGTTTGGTTTTAAAATGTGAGGACATGAAATTTGGAGGGGACAGGGGCAGAATGATATGGCTTGGCTGTGTCCCCACCCAAATCTCAACTTGAATTGTATCTCCCAGAATTCCCATGTGTTGTGGGAGGGACCCCGGGGAGGTAATTGAATCATGGGGGCTAGTGTTTCTCATGGTATTCCCATGATAGTAAGTCTCATGAGACCTGATGGGTTTATCAGGGGTTTCTGCTTTTGCTTCTTCCTCATTGTTCTCTTGCCATTGCCATGTAAGAAGTACCTTTCACCTCCCGCCATGATTCTGAGGCCTCCCCAGCCATGTGGAGCTCTTAAGTGCAATTAAACCTCTTTTTCTTCCCAGTCTCAGGTATGTTTTTATCAGCAACATGAAAATGGACTAATACATGGTGTTTCTGAGGCTTCTCAATTAGAGAATTTGTTGTATTCTTTTGTAGTTATTTCTTTACAAGTCATCTGCTTCCTTAAGTGATAAGCTCTTTGAGGTCAAGGACTTTCTTTTAGCTCTATGTGTTTAGCATATGCTTGGAGTATGATAAACACTTGATAAATGTTGAAAAAATGAATACTTGAATGAATTATTAGGCTTACTTTGTAACTCAGTTCAGCCAGCCCTCTGCTTTTCATAGGTATGAATTTTGACAGTTGCTCATGTAGTAGACAAGAGGACAACCACGCTTACTACTTTATTCATTTTCCCTTTTGATTTTCATAGACGTTTAAACATTTCACTTGATTCATGGGTGCCATCTGGTGGGGAAAAGACTAACTACAGATGCATGCTTCACCAAAACCATGTTTAAGATTATTATTGTTCATTAATATGGAAGTTGTCATTGTTTCATGGTAGTTTCCAGAAGTGTAGTCAGGAAAAACTCCTTGGCAACTGCTTTTTTCATTCCTGTACATTGGTTTCTTATTTTTATTTTGTAGAGATGGGGGCCTTGCTATATTGCCCAGGCTGGTCTCAAACTGCCTGGCTCACTCAAGCAATCCTCCTATCTTGGCCTCTCAAAGTGCTGGGATTACAGATGTGAGCCATTATACCCAGCCTTAATTTTATGAAGTGGCTCATTCATGAATAATTTTTGAAAATATTTTCAAAAAAGATAAGTGTTATTAAATATTGTTTACTTGTCAGTGTGGCAATTTATGTAATTTAAGGTAAACTGATGATTTAAAGTTTGAGGGCCGGGTGCGGTGGCTCAAGCCTACAATCCCAGCACTTTGGGAGGCCGAGACAGGTGGATCACGAGGTCAGGAGATCGAGACCATCCTGGCTAACACGGTGAAACCCCGTCTCTACTAAAAAAAAATACAAAAACCTAGCGGGGCGAAGTGGCGGGCGCCTGTAATCCCAGCTACTTGGGACGCTGAGGCTGGAGAATGGCGTAAACCCGGGAGGTGGAGCTTGCAGTGAGCTGAGATCCGGCCACTGCACTCCAGCCTGGGTGACAGAGCGAGACTCCGTCTCAAATAAATAAATAAATAAAATAAAATAAAATAAAATAAAGTTTGAGATACTGAATTTTTAAATTTTTCCATGACACTGTGTTTTTAATTCATTCATTCTCCAAGCATTTATTGAGCATCTGCCTAATGCCTGACGTTGTAAAAAGTGCTAAAGAACCGGAAGTGAAAGACAGTATCAGTCTTGGTCCAAAGAACAGTTAGGTAAGAATGTAAAGCCATTTAACTTTTCATAAGACAAATCATACAAACTTCATTTAGATTTTCATAAGAATTCCCTATGTGCATCTAAACATCATAGATATAACGTTACCAGTTTTAGTCTTGCCATTTTGATGGATTTTCTTAGAGTATATGAATCTAAAGGGAAATTATGATTTTTCATAAAAAGTAGATATTCATTCAATATTCACATTTCTGTACTGCTTACAGTCTACCTATCTGAAGGATAGACTTTTTTTTTTTTTTTTTTTAAAGCTACCTGGAACATTGTAACGAAGCAGGAAGTAAACAAAAAGGAACTGAGGGGTAAAAAACAATCACAAAACTCATGTACCTTTCTCCAGTAAGAAGGTTAAACATTTTGCATGTCTTAAGGCTAGATAATTGTGCATAAAGCACCCTCTTAGAAGCAGTACTATCTGCCTATGGAGGAGAATCAAGAGCTTCTCACAGAGCTCAGGGTGATGTGCTGTGGAAACCAAACTCATATACAGGAGACATGCACGCCACAACCCTCCCTTTGTGTTCCCAAGATAGCCCTAAATCATCAAGAAAATGCTGGATTTGCTTCTGTGCATTCTTTTTGAAAAACTTTGAGAAGTATGTTTTTTCATTTTAGAAGCATTTTCATCAAAAGAGATTAAAATAATTTTTCATCACTTAGGGTATTAAAGTTGAGTTAAACGGGACATTCACTTATGTGGAACTCTTCATTCCCTGGTGGCACTCATTAAATGAGGTATTGTGGAATTTAGCTATCATTTACAGAAGTTGTATTTGAAAGATTACACAAGGTACACACATAGAAATCCAAACTTAATTTTCTTTTTAATTGAAGAACTGGAAAGAATTGTGAGAATGTACCTAGTTCTTAGGAAGCATACCATTAAATATTGCATTAAAATGTGTTATGTGTAAAATTTTGTTTTGTACTGCTCTTGAAGGAAAGATTTCAAACACAATTGGCATTTCATTTAATTGATAAGTAGAAATGCAATGCAAAAATGGCCAGTCACCTGTCTTCTGAAGTTCTATTAATCTTCACTATTTAGTTGCCTGAATGTGGACATAGATTTGTGTTAGAAAAGAAAGCTTGGTTTGTTGTGTGTATCTCGTAAGTCATGTTGACTTATTTAATGACTTCTTTATTCTAGGGCACTTGTATCAACACAATGTGTTTTGAAGAAGAATCACAGGTACTACCTGGGGTAATATAAGGAAACTAATAATTGAGTATATTGTAGATGGCAAAGTTTACAATTTTTCTGATCTCTTTCCATAATGATTTATGACATCTGGAACTTGCTTGTTGCAACAATAAATCTTCAGGTGGATCACCCTTGTCTATGGACTATTTGGGTGTAGGACATAAAGATAGGACACTGTTCCACAGCAGATGTTTTTTTCTTGCTGTTTGAGAGACACCAGCCTTCACTAAGCAGTTCATTATTTTCTAAGGTTGGAGCAGCTGTGGATCACCATAATTATGGATTTATTATGTCCCTGCCAATCTACTGTGAATCCTAATTCAAATTTTACATGTCTCTTTGAGGCCTTGTTAATTTTCTCATGATTATGTGGTTTCTGACAAATGACAGTTTTGAGAATCTAAAGTTGCTTAAGGTTAGTTTTTTATGAGGTATTGCCAATTGCTCATTGTTTTTAGAATGCTTAATAACCTTTTTATTTTTAATCTTACATAAAATAAAGCAGCTTCCCTTTATAATGTCTGGCTGTATTTTTACCCATCCATTTTCTCTGAGGACTGCTACCAGACTACAATTTCTAAGACTCTCTAACTTTTTAGGTTATATGGTCAAGCGGAAAGAAATAAAACACTTAAGAAAAATATCTGGAGCGTTAGAATTTTTAAATCAGAGCTATTTCAAGGTGAGGACGATGATGTGCAGCTTATTTTTGTATGCCTCAAATTTAACACAGTGCCCCATACATGAAGGCACATAATAAATGCAAGCTAAAAAAATTAATTTTTTATATATGTGTGTGTGTGTGTGTGTGTGTGTGTATCTCCACTGATTTTGTTTCAGTTTGGCCATCCATCTGTAACAGTGTTTGGCACGTGTTTTCTGTAAAGAGCCATGTGGTAACTATCTTCGGCTTTGCATACCATTCAGTCCCTGTCTCAGCTGCTCAGCTCTACCACTATAGTGCAAAAGCAGCCATAGACAATATATAAACAAATGGGCAGAGCTATGTTCCAGCAAAACTTTATAAAGACGGATGTTTGGGCTTTAGTTTGCCACCCTGGATTTAGACCAAGGGTCATAAAGAGGTCTCATCTCATGTGCTAACTTTGATTGATTGGTGGCTGCCTTAGAATACTGTATTGAGAAGGATTCTCAGGGTCAATCTAGGTTCAGTGGTAAATAATTCATTAGTTAATGTCTGCCATAGGCATTGTTTTGATCTTTCCTATAATTTATCTTGAGGACACTGTGACTTGTGCAGATGGTTGCCTTTATTTCTTTGCATTGGGTGCCAAGAAACTCAGAGTTACATTTTAATCATCTGTAACAAATATAGTTGACTCTTGAACAACCTCGATTTGAACTGCACAGGTCCACTTACACACAGATTTTCTTTTGCCTCTCTCACTCCTAATACAGCAGGACCAACTCCTCCTTTCTCTCCTCCTCCTCAGCCTACTCAACGTGAAGATAATGAGGATGAGACCTTTATAATAATCCACTTACACTTAATAAATAGTAAATATATTTTCCTTATGATTTTCTTAATAACATTTTCTTTTCTCTAGCTTACTTTGTTGTAAGAATACAATAGATAACACATATAACGTATAAAATATGTATTAATCAACTATTTATGTTATTGGTAAGACTGTCATTCAACAATAGGCTATTAGTAGTTACATTTTGGGGGAATCAAAAGTTATTTGTGGGTTTTTGACTGTGTTGGGGTTAAGGGTCAACCGTATGTATGTAACCCCATGTTGTTTAAGGGTCAACTGTAAAAAGAATAATAAAGCACATATTTTGCATCCAACTTTATCCCTAGCTTCATCTCAATTTCCCCATCTTACTTTTCTTAGTCCAGAGTTCCTAAAACTTGCCTACATAAAATATTTATGAAACCATAGATTTTACCAAAGAGCAAAGGCTTACTGGGGGTTTGCAAGGACACATCTGCAAAACATTGATGATCATAACTACCTTGCAGGGTTGGTGAGAATTAAATGAAGTAATTAATGTATAATACGAAGCCCAGTGCCTGGCACATAGTGAATACTGCATACATGGTAGCTATTAAATGTATGCCTTCAGAGAACTCCGCCAACCTACCTAGAAGGGTAAATCACATTACTTCTGATTTCTCCAGCCCTCCTTTGCAGATAGGTGGAAAAACCCCTGAAGATGTAAAAACTCTCTCCAGATTCCCCATATTTCATCTTGTGGAACTGAGTCCTCCCTGTGGGAAATACTAGGCCACCCTATACATTTGAGTCTTTTTTTTTTTTTTTTTTTCCTACTCCTCTGTTTGTGGGGAACTTTCTGTGTGGAATAGGACCACGTATCCACATACGTGATAACAAGGATAACACAGGAAAATAACAAGGTGGGATTTGGAGTGGGGAGACCATTGGGCTTCTTTCCTTTGCCTTTGAAAGTGCCACTTCCTTGTCATACTGGGCAATTTCCATACAATTCTTAAAAGTTCATTTTAGTTTTATTCCACTGAGTTTTGGGGCAAGAATTTTACAATTTGAGATGAGTAATTTGAAGTTAGTTGATGCTTATCAATTGATGCTATTTTAGCCCACAGTTCCCTTCATAAAATAATATATTTTCTGACTTAAAAAATGACTAGTTTAAGACACCCAGATATGTTATAATTCTACATGCTATAGTGAAGAATCAAAATGGTGAACATTCTACACTTGAGAGAAATGTGAAAGGAGAGTTGCCAGCACTAAAGAAAAGCAACAGCATGAGTAAGAAAGAGAGTGACAAATACACAAAGTGTTAACTGGCAAGTCAAGAGGTCATTAGGCCTAACCTTGTTCTTAACTCAGACTCTTCATCATAAACCCATTTTAATGAAAAGAAATTCAGAAACTAATTTTTCCCCACAACAAATAGAAAGTTAGTATTGGTTTTAGTTGGGCAAATGTAGTGATATTTCTCCCTTCCTTAATGTTCCTCAACAGTCCCAATGACCGGTATCTAGTACTTCAGAGCAATTTTGAAGCCTTTTCTCCTGTAAAATTACAACTTCTATTCACCCATGGCTCTAATTTATCCACATTTTTGAAAATTCATATCAATAAAATATACTGTTTTTCCTGTCTGTGTTAGCTTCTTCTTGCTCCTTATGCCTTTGTCTGTGAACCTCCTCATCATTTTTTAGATCTTGGCTCTACATCACTCTCAGGAAAGCCTCTTCTCCCCATTCCTCCTTCACCCCCAACCAGGCTATTTAGGTTCTTTGTTTTATCTCATCAAAGAATCTTGTTCATTTCTATCTCCCCACTAGACCATAAGCACCATGACAGCAGGGATATGTCTACTTCTGCCCGCTACCCAAGAACAGCTGAAAGAGCACACCCGTCTGTGTAGCAAAATAGTGGGAAGATTCATGGATGGTGGTGACAAGTCCGCCGAGTCTGGTGATAGCTGGTTGTCCAACATAGAATCTTAGTTCAACTTTGAATTTACCTGCAGAACCACTTAATCCCCCTGTAAATTTAACTGTTACTCTAAAGAGGGACAGCTCTTTAGACACTAGGAAACAACCTTTATGTAGAGAGTAAAAAATATTATTTCCATAGTTGGCCCAAAAGCAGCCATCTATTAAGAAAGCGTTCAAGCTCAACACCCAACCACCCCAAATTCTAATCACACCACTGAACTCACATCACATTGGACTAATCTATTACTTTATAGAAGCAATAATGTTAATATAAGTAACCATTTATCTCTAGCACCTAGCACAGTGTCCAGCACAATCGACACCCAATAAATATTAGTTAAAAGGATATACTTCTAGCTTATGACTGTGTAACTGCCCATCCAGCTATTTTCTTATGGAGTTGAAGTTGGAGTTGGGAAAAAGATGTATTTTTCTCTGTAAGGTTCATGAACTGTATGCCCATCCAGATTTTAAAATGTCATTTTCTATTTACACAAGCAGCTGCAGTCACTGCTGAAACTATAGCTTTTCCACACAATTAGGTATCTCATTTTCCTCTTGCTAAAATAAGATACCCTTTCAAACCTTGTTTGCAAAGTTATGCAACACTGCCAGTGATGCTGAGTTCCTTTCCCTTCTGTTATATTTTGCTGCAGCTTTCCAGGATTCAGAATCCCACTAGCAGTCCTTGGCAGGGAGGGTCAGCTCAGTGTTCTTACCATGCCTGGGGATGGTCAAGAGGAAATCATTGTGTTTTCACAGTGTTTTGCCACAGGTTGTTTTGTGGCCTGTTTCACGCAGTTTGCTGATATTTGCCTGATTGCCCACAAGCTGTTGGGAAAGGATTCCAGGTGCTCCCTTGCATTAGAAGTACACAAGGTCAGTTAGTTTGCTTCAGGAAAGGGCTCAACCTTTCTGAGGCTGAGAAGACTAGCAATTTTGTATGATTAAAAAAAGCCTGTGGCACTGAGGGTTGAAAGGCCATGTAGGAATGTCATTGCATATAGTCAAGGTTTTCCCAGGAATACAACATGTTTACTTTCCAAACTCTGTCTTGGGGGATGCAGAAGGACTGTTCTTGTGGAGGGTCTTGTACAACCCTAGATGTACATCAGAATTTATTACAAAGCTTTGTAAAAATACACATGCCTAGACCTTAGAAAATCAGAATCTCTAGAGGGTAGAATCTGGTGTTTTTCACCTGTTAGTGAGCCTGTTAAAATACAGCAAACTTTTAAAAAGCAGATTCTAGAGTCCTACCCTAAAAAAAAGTTGATTTACTAAATATGGAGCAGGCCCCATGAATCTAAATTTTTAAAGAAGGCAATCCCCTCTTTCCACCCTAGGTGACTTAGAAGCAGTTGGTTGGAATACCAGCCATGAAGAAACACTGATGAAGCCCAGTGACCTAATTTTGTAGAAAAAAGTGAAGCCCTGAGCTAATAAGACTTCACCATGGCCCTGTTTATGAGCTTTATACCTGGATTCCTAAAATGAAACATTAGATACTGGGTGTGTATTTCTGGGAAGAGGATCTGTTGCTCTCAAAGATGTTTTAGTCGGGTTGAAAATAATACAAAAATATTTGGAAACACATTTTTATCATGAGATACAACAGGCTCTGGCTCTGTCCAAACCAGCAGTCCTTGCAAGTGGGTTCCTGTGATATAAAATAAGGTGTGATGCTTGGCAAGTATAAAACAGTATGACATTTATATGCTTTGTGGCAGAAGAGAGGCAAATGTCAGACTGATAGGAAGAAACATTGTAGGCACGGTCCCTTTTATCTTTCTTTGTGATCATGTAGAGTTATCACTCATAGGATATTAAGCCTGGTTTTAAAGCACCCATTCCCCATCCTTTTCTGCCATCATGCCCATGTTAGACTAAGTGTCAGGGAAACCCACATAGGTGAAAAAGCTTCTGTCCTACCTTCTGGTTGCTCATAAACTAGTGGGAAGGCAAATAGGTGACTAGATAGAGACACTGAAGTAGTTGAGAGCTGTAACAGAGATCTGAACGTAGGACATTGTGGTGACAAGTGGGAAAGCAATCGCGTTGATTCTGAGAGACTACTTTTGCAACCAAAGGGATGATTCCTAATTGTACAGAAATTTTAAAATTATATGTATGTAGTAGATGCTACTGAATTTGTTCTTTATTTATCCATATGTGAGATACAACAAATTAAGTTTGCTTCATTAGGTTAGCCTCAAACAAGCTTTGATGGCAGGTCTCGAAGCGGGAGCCAGAGACAGAGAAAAGTAATTTAGACCTTCAAGGAGCACAGATCTTTGTGTTTTCCTGCACACAAAATTAAATTTCAAAGTAGAGAACATTTGTCTTTCTTTATCTTCACTTTCATACTTTACACTCCATTCCCAGGAGTCTCCTTGGGTGCCTTATTGCTTGTCAATCCACCTCCTTGTAGGTAAAAATCTGATCAACTTGCTCACACTAAGACTGAATATTTACTTAGTATACTACTCCTCCTGAAAATATTTACCTTTTGGTAGGTGAAGAGCTGGCGTTAACCAAAGATTGAAGCTATAATGATAGAATTTCAGGCGTCAAAAAAGGGAAAATGATTTGGGGGTGGGGATCCTTTTGGGGTTACTCATATCACACTAAATAAGGCCGTTACCAGCTCCCTGGACAGAAAGACCAGACCTTCTCCATACCCCAACTACACATACAGGGAGCCTTAATCTAATACGGGTTTTGAAGGCACCTCCTAAAGTCATGTCAGATTGGAGACAGAAGCCCAACTGGCATTCGTCTGGAGCTTCCATGCCACCCTGGCCACACCTGCCTTCTGGAGGCCCACCCTAAAGAGCCTGGTAGATAACTGCAAGGCAGAAGCCAAACGAGGCCTAGTAGGAGTTCTCTGGCGCTACTCCTATATAAATAGAGGTTGCCAGCCAAAGAACGTTTTTATCTGACCATGTTTTGGCTACCTCCTAAGCGGCTGCGCTACTGTCATAGCTTCAGAGTTCTTTTTGATTAATAACTCATGAGTGTTTTATAATTCACTTCTAACAGTCCCATTGACTTCCTGAATTTCCAAGGGCATTTTCAGTTAGCATTCCACATGGAACTTTCTGGAATACATTTGGATAGCACTAATGGAAGTTAATATTTCTCCAAGCTCTATAGCCCAAGATTCAGAAAGGGAAGGGAATTTTATCAGTAATTAACCATAATTTTCTCTGAAATAGGAAACATAGTTCTCTCTGTAAACAAATATTACTTTGCAGTTTTCTTCTATAGATCTCATGTGTCTAGAATGTGAAACATCTTCTTTCTGTAACTGCAGAAAAGACAGGAACTCACCCATCACAAAATTTAGCCAGATTGCTTTGACCGAGTGCTGCTTGTTTTCTCAACAGGTTGATGAGAAAGTCCGACATTAGGCTGTTTTATCCCTCAGGGGAACATAGATGTGTATGTGTGCTTTAAAACAAAAGGATCATGAAACTAGTACAAACTATTCCCCCTGAATCCCTTAACCTATCCCTGGATCATGTGTAATATTGAGGGACAAAGAATTCATCATCACTGTGGCAGTAGGGAAGTAAGGTCAACTTTTTGTTAGACTGTAAAGCAGATACATTTTTTAATCCTTTAGAGTTTGAGGGTAGATTTCCATCGAAATAAGAAGATAAGGAAAATGGGCCACATAGGTGAACAATGTTTGATAATTTGGCAAAATTATATTTTATTGCAATTACAGGGTAAGATCTAGAAAAGAGAGGTAAGTTAGTTTTTATATACAAAAGCATCCATCTGCAATTAGGGAAGCCATCAGACAGAAAGTGGGATTTGAGTGATATTTTCACACGCTGGCATACTTGGTGCTGCCACATGAATATAGTGTCAGATTGAATATGAATTAGATGACTGATAAAGTTATTTAAGGTTTGTCACATTAGGAATTCCAAAGGGAATTGTCTGGGATAATCTATAACTAAGTAGTCTATCACCTTAATGCTTAAACTAAATGGGAACTTTAATCTTCATATTCCATCGGTTAGATGACTTCAATTCTTTCACACACTGAGTGTTATGCCCTCTGCGGTAGTCATTTTACCACATGACTAGCATTTGCACATCTGCAGCTTTCGTTCTCCAGAGCAATCTTAAATCTCTGTAATAGGTGTAAGATTTCATTTTTATGCTTCTGGTTTAAGCTTGGGACTTTTTCCTGATGCCATCTCTCTTGAAGGAATCAAATTTGCCTTCTTGAGGCAGAATTATGAATTCAGGAGTGCAAGATGGTCATCTCAAAGATACTTTTCCTTATTTGAATAACCTCTCCAGGTTAGAAGTGCCAAAGACTAAAAATGGCAAGAAATGACACTCTTGACAGGCATGAGAGAGTAACTCCCTTGCCTTATGTTCTCTTCCTGGTGGGCAAGGGCACTCACTCTGACTTTATTTTAAAGTGCCTGGAGCCAAAGAGCAGCTGTCAAAAGTTAATGATATGTTACCATAAGAAAGATGGATTCCAAGGTGAAACTAAGTAAATTAACGTGTGGTCTGTGTGCTGGCTGCTGCCAGGTCAGCAAACACACATCCCTTCTCTTCAAGGGCAGGGAAACCTTGCCTGCACTAAAATATTACTCTCTTCTGTCTTCTTTCTTCCTCTAGTGTGAATTTCAAAGCATTCCCATGATAATCTCTCCTTTATCTTGTGAATACCTTATGATTGTCCCTCAGTGACCATTTCCCTAAATTCAGCCCTTTTTCTACTCAGTATTTGCAGAATTGATTCTCATCTTACTTCCCTGTATGTCTTCCTCAGTGCCAAAGTCTCCTCACAGGAGAGGGCCACTGATCAGATGCCCTTAAAGCCAGATCTAGCATCTTATTTTATGACTTATCAGTGTTTTAAAATTTATCAGTGTTAAATTTACTGTTGACATGAGTGCAAAGATGAGTCCTTTTGCTTTTGCTTTTGTCCCTTTTTTTCCAGCTTTAGAAGGCTGTGTCCATTCACAGTCAACACACGTAACTGTAGCAGAAGCCCTGTGTGCTTTTTAGGCATATATGTGGTATAAGCATAAATTAAAAGACACTGCCATCAATTATTTGTCCCATTCAGTTTAATGGAGCTTGAGGGTTTCTCTCTCTTTTCAGATTATAATTGTATATGTTCAGGTGTGTTAAATAAAATGGAGGGGGAAAGGTAATTTATAAAATTGTGAAATTTGAGGGGTATTAAAATTCTTAAACTTTTTATCTTGGCAAAGCACTCTCTAGACCGTCCATGAGGCAAAAATCCCTTTTCTTCTTAAGACGCTTGTCTCAGGTTTTGAAATCTTAAAATCTCAACTCATGGTTTTTCAGTTAGTTGGAAATTGCGTCTCTATATCAGGACCAACATTTACAACATACTTCATTACAAAGTTAATGATAAATCCATTTCTTGGTTTAAAAAGTATCTTCTAAATAAGAATTTATTGAGTATAGAAGCACTTTCTTTTTGATTATCATTACCTAAAACTTCATAAAATTGCTTACTATTCACTAAGTCTTAGAATTGGTAGTATAATAGAATATTTGTTAACAACTGAAGGAACAAAAAATAAAAAACTCATACAACTGTGACATATGAATTATTAAGTAAAAATTATTATGTGATGAAGCATATTTTCATAGTTAAGGATATCAGAAGCCTGTTTTTATTTTAAGTCCACTAACGGTCAAAATGAGTAACCTAACAAAGTGAGTAAAGTAACTTGACTATGACACTTTTTTTTCCCCAGAGAAATATACTGAAAGTGATTTGAAACATTGGTCTAGTTTGCTTGTGATCTTTTTCTAATGGCAACTCTATTAGAATTTAATTACATCACTTAATATGAAGTCAAGCTTCATATTGAGACAAGCTTTTGGCTCCCTGGAAACTTGCAAATAAGTTTAATACTTTTCCCTCACAGAGATTTTGGGAGGGTCATGGTGATGGTGGTGGATATTCCCTAAAATATGGAGTGATGAATGTTTTCAGGCTTACTGTTAAATTTGCAACAGTGAATTTAATATGTTGTGTAACTTTACTCAGTTTTCCCGTTGCTTTTAACAGCTTTGCCCTCAGCTTTAGCTTCCAGTTACGCAGCATTGAAGGCATGTTTTTCTTTCCCATCTGTTGGGAAGCTTTGCTCATGTGTTCTTTTGTTCTCTTCTGGGTTTTATCCCAGCCTGGGCTGCTTTACCGTGTAAAGAAGTGACCACAGAAGGCATTGCCATCTTTGTAAAAAATTAATATTTTTTTCTAATTTAAAAGCAATTTGTGTTTCCTGCTCCAGTACTCACTGTATAACCGAGGATAAGTTTCTTAACCTCTCTGAGTCTGTTTCTTCATCTGTAAAAATCTGTTAGGGTTGTTGTAAGGATTAAATATGTTAACACATTTAAAGCATTCAGCACAGTGCTGGCACATAGAAATATTGTTTTATTTTATAAAATTTGGAAAACTTTAGAGAGAAAAAATAAGTCACCCCAATGTTTATTACTCTGAGATAACTAATGATATACATTAATTTAATTCATCCATTTTTTTCCTCATACATGAGGTATACAAACTACTTTGTAATCTCCTTGTTTTTGAAAGTGTCTCACTCTGTCACTCAGGCTGGAGTGCAATGGTGCCATCTCAGCTCACTGCAACCTCCACCTCCCGGGGCTCAAGCAATCCACCCACCTCAGCCTCTTGAGTAGCTAGGACCACAGGTGCATGCCACCACGCCTGGCTGTTTTTTTGTATTTTTAGTAGAGACAGGGTCTTGCCATGTTGCCCAGGCTGGTCTTGATCTCCTGAGCTCAAATGATCCACCTGTCTCAGCCTTCCAAAATGCTAGGATTACAGGGGTGAGCCACTGTGTCCAGCCTTAATCTGCTTTTTATTATGAATATTTTCCTACATAATTTAGTACTCTTTTATAACACAATTTTTAATTGCTTATTCCGTTGATAGTTTCTTTTGCTGTGTGGAAACTCTGTAGTTTAATTAAGTCCCATTTGTCTATTTTGTTGCTTTTGCCTTTAGGGTCTTCATAATCAATTCTTTGCCTAGGCCAATGTCTGGAAGACTATTTCCTAGGTGTTATTTTTCTTTTTGAGTCAGAGTATCGCTCTGTCATCAGGCTGGAGTGCAATGATGTGATCTCTGCTTACTGCAACCTCTGCCTTCTGGGTTCAAGCGATTCTCCTGCTTTAGCCTCCCGAGTAGCTGGGACTACAGCACGCGCCACCACGCCCAGCTAATTTTTGTATTTTTAGTAGAGACAGGGTTTCACCATATTGGCCAGGATGGTCTCGATCTCTTGACCTCGTGATCTGCCTGTCTTGGCCTCCCAAAGTGCTGTGATTACAGGTGTGAGCCACCGCACCCGGCCTTCTTTCTTATTTTTTTTTAAATTGGTCTTTAAATTCTACCAGAATTATTTCCTGATTATTTTTCCGTGTTCCCCTCCTATCTTAATTTCTCTCCCTAAAGGCTGTTTAGCACTTAACATAACTCATGCATTAAATAAATATATTAATTTATCTCAGGATTCATGCCTATTTTTGCATTACTTTGTAAAATGTGTTTTTCTAGTATTTCATGTGTTTTGTTTGCATATTAAGATTGCAGGTTCCTTTATGGTAAAGGCTTGTTTTCCCAACAGTTCAAGCCTAATATTTATTACTCAGCAGACAGTCAATAAATTAGAATTGGCCGGCTAATAAGTTTTCTTTTTAAGATAAATTGTGAAACATTTAGCAGCTCTTGAAATATACTTTTGCACTACCCCACCCAAATTACTTAATATGTATTGGTTCTTAAACAATATACCATATAATAGTAAATAGTTTTTTAGCCTAATGACCAGCATCAGCATTCTACCTACATTTCCAGAATTTAGGTTCTTAATCATTTTGCTTCTTTTCATTTATCCTTCTTACCCACTGAGTTCTTTTTATAGAGTTTACTGTAACCCTTTAATGTCTTCCAGACTAACGCTGGAATGGGTAATGTAAATATATGTCAATTCTATAAGAAGGTACATTCAGCACCTTTTATGCCCTGCCTTGTAAGTTTTTAGTTCATCTTTTTACTCTGGCTGTTGCCGAAGCCACCGTCTTTTCATGTCTAACTGGAGGGAACCTGTGAACTCTTTTGCACTTTCTTCCCTAAGGTTTCTCTTCAGCCATTT
Organism: Chlorocebus sabaeus; assembly: GCF_047675955.1. Lineage (NCBI taxonomy): Eukaryota > Metazoa > Chordata > Mammalia > Primates > Cercopithecidae > Chlorocebus > Chlorocebus sabaeus. Next base: position 29,965,349 of record NC_132918.1, on the reverse strand, counting down.
AGGATACATCTGGCTAAGCATAAAGCTGAAAGTCCAGGGGTAATTAACATCCTGCAAGGCAACCTTTAACTCAGATGTACTGCTCTAATGTACATTATACATGGTTCCTCAAAGGGTCCCTAGAAGAATCAATCAAGCCCATTGTTAAATGCAGAAATAAAGGCAAGAATGGAGAAGATCAAATGATTATGGAGAGGAAAACATTAAATAAAGCTTCACACAGCTTTAAGTGTGAAACACATAATTTGCCATTTTGTCATGTGAATGATGATTGGGTTTGAGCTGTTTACTTTTCTAAAATAATGGCATGAGAGAAAATTAAAGACCAAGAATAGTTCCATTTGCCAGTAGAAAACCAGACTTTTATTCTCTATCTGAAATTGTGAAGGGAAGATCTGTATGCAAGCAAAGAATTAGGAACTGTCAAAACATCTTCTCCCAAGCTATCTGAAAGTACTTGTTTTTTGCATAGTGTCAAAGTATTGCGCTTCTGTGGTACAAAGCATTGAACCAGTTATGGGGGAACACAATAATGTGTAAGATACAGTCCTTATTTCTGCCAGATGGAGGAGCTAAAGTACCTATACCTGTACAAATACAAAATAATTGGAAAGCTGTTGGATGCTCTTAGATGTTCAAGTTAGGTTAGGCAATACTAACAGTATGTACATGGCTTTTGAGCCAAACTTTGAAAAATGAAGGATTGGCTAAAACCAATAAGAGACCTCAGTATTTGGTTTTCTGTTCCTGTGTTATTTTGCTAAGGATAATAGCCTCCAGCAGCATCCATATGCCTGCAAAGGACATGATCTTATTCTTTTTTATGGCTGCGTAGTATTCCATGGTGTATATGTACTACATTTTCTTAATCTAGTTTATCATTGATGGGCATTTAGGTTGATTCCATGACTTTGCTATTGTGTATAGTGCTGCAATGAGCATATGTGAGTATGTGTCTTTATAATAGAATGACTTCTATTCCTTTGGGTATATACCCAGTAATGGGATTGCTGAGTTGAATGGTATTTCTGTCTTTCTGTCTTTGAGGAATTACCATACTGTCTTCCACAATGACTGAACTAATTTACACTCCCACCAGCAGTGTAAAAGTGTTCCTTTTCCTCCTCAACCTTGTTATCATCTGTTATTATTTGACTTCTTAGTAATAGCCTTTTTGACTGGTGTTAAATGGTATCTCATTGTGGTTTTGTTTTTGTTTTTGTTTTTTGTTTGTTTGTTTTGTTTTTTTGAGATGGAGTCTTGCTCTGTAGCCCAGGCTGGAGTGCAGTGGCATGATCTCAGCTCACTGCACGGTCCGCTTCCCAGTTCACGCCATTCTCCTGTCTCACTCTCCCGAGTAGCTGGGACTACAGGTGCCTGTCACCACGCCCGGGTAATTTTTTGTATTTTTGGTGGAGATGGGGTTTCACCGTGTTAGCCAGAATGGTCTTGATCTCCTGACCTCGTGATCCGCTCACCTCGGCCTCCCAAAGTGCTGGGATTACAGGCGTGAGCCACCATGCCCAGCCTCTCATTGTGTTTTAATTTGCATTTCTCTAAAGATCAGTGATGTTGAGCTTTTTTTCATGATTGTTGGCCACATGTATGTATTCTTTTGAAAAGTATCTATTCATGTCGTTTGTCCACTTTTTTATGGGATTGTCTTTTTCTTGTAAATTTGTTTAAATTCCTTATAGATGCTGAATATTAGGCCTTTGTCAGGTGCAGAATTTTCAAAAATGTTCTACCATTCTGTAGGTTGTCTGTTTACTCTGATGATAGTTTCTTTTGCTGTGCAGAAGCTCTTTAGATTAATTAGATCCTATTTGTCAATTTTTGGTTTTTTTGCAGTTGCTTTTGGTGTCTTCATCATGAAATCTTTGCCCATGCCTATGTCCTGAATGGTGTTGCCTAGGTTATCTTCCAGGGTTTTTATATTTTGAGTTTTACATTAAAGTCTTTAATCCATCTTGAGTTAATTTTTGTATATTGTGTAAAGAAGGGGTCCAGTTTCAATCTTCTGCATATGGCTAGCCGGTAATCCCGTGATGTGCTTTCAATAATACAGAGTACATCAATATTTATAAAATGTGAATTATGGAACTATTTCCTGTACCTCATAGGTATTTCAAGGAGGAAAATTAATGACAGATATTACACTGAGTAACAAGGTAGTGTGAGTTTTAAAACAGTTATTGTGCAGTGTGTCTCTTCATTTTCCAGTATCAGGGAAAAAATGTTATTAAATTCTACAATTAAATATGTTGCACAAATGTGCTGAGTCCATTTACATTTTATGGAATAATTTCTTTTGTTCTGCACTAGCTGGCTGGCAGAGAAATTGAACAATGTTTGGTGATGTTAAAGTTGTAATTTTGTCAGCAACAGAATTAGGAAATATAAATATAAATCTTGAAATAAAACGTGTTGTGTTATCTTTGGCTACTCTAGGGGCTAAAATACAACTTTCACCACCACTTCTCAGTGGACTTTTCCTGGAAGTCAGTTGTCATTGTTCTGGCAAGTTTCTTTTCATCCATCCTGAATTGTGTTAACATTTAAAGGGAAGGTTATAAAGAAGTATATTTTAGGGTATCTACCCAAAGGAAAAGAAGTTATTATATGAAAAAGACACATGTATGTGCATGTTTATAGCAGCACAATTCACAATTGCAAAATTGTGGAACCAACCTAAATGCCCACCAACCAACAAGTGGATAAAGAAAATGTGGTGTATTTACACCATGGTATGCTACTCAGCCATAAAACAGAATGAAATAATGGCATTTACAGCAATTTAGATGGAGTTGGAGACCGTTGTTCTGTGAGAAGTAACTCAGAAATGGAAAACTATAAATTCTCACTTATAAGTGGGAGCTAAGCTATGAGGATGCAAAGGCATAAGAATGATATAATGGACTTTGGGGACATAAGGGGGAGGGTGGGAAGGGGATGAGGGATAGAAGACTAAATATTGGGTACAGTGTACACTGCTCCAGTGACGGGTGCACCAAAATCTCAGAAATCACCACTAAAGAACTTATTCATGTAACCAAAATCACCTGTTCCCCAAAAACTACTGAAATAAAATTTTTACAAACCAAATACATTTCAAAGACAATTTAAAAAAATTACAATAGTAAGAACCTGGAAACAATACGAAAATGTGGAACATAGAAAGTATTGTCTGAGCGTGCAATCCCAGCACTTTGGGAGGCTGAGGCAAATGGATTACCTGAGATCAGGAGTTCAAGACCAGCCTGGCCAACATGGTAAAACTCTGCTCTACTAATAACACACACACACAAAATTAGCCGGGCATGGTGGCAGGCGCTTGTAATCCTAGCTACTCAGGAGACTGAGGCAGGAGAATCACTTGAACCCAGTAGGCAGAGGTTGCAGTGAGCCGAGATCACTCCATTGCACTACAACCTGGGCAGCAAGAGTGAAACTCTGTTTCAAAAAAATAAAAATAAAAAAAAAAGTGTCTTCCACAATTGGAGTATGTTCTTCCATATCTTCTCCTATGCCTATATGATAATACTGAATATGTGTGTCACTTAATTGTGCTCATATATATATGTTGTAGGATATACTATACCTGATATTCTGTGACTTTGATTTTTAACTTCAACAATATATCATGGTATTCTTCCTGGTCAGTACATATAGTCCTATCTCATTTTTTCCAAAGGCTATAGAGGATATTACTCTATAAATGAAAAAAATGGAACCTCTGTTGATTAGCATGTATCATATATATATCAGTATGTATGTTTAATGTATACTTATTTTATTGCATAATTAATAGCTGTACAGAATTTTAAAAATTGATACATTGTAACTTTACATATTTATGAGGTACAGTTTGATGTTTCAGTACATGTATATCTTGTATATTGTTCAAATCAAGGTAGTAAACATGTCCCTTACCTCATTCATTTATAATTTACTTATGTTGAGAACATTGAAAAACAGTTATTCTAGCTATTTTGTAACATAAAACACCTTACTGAGAACCATAGTCATCCACTGTGCAACAGAACACTACGGGGTTTTTATTTTCTGTGTAGACAAGTCTGCCTTACTCTAAGAAAAGATTGCCCCAGAGACCATCTTTTCATTGTTTTTTTTTCCAGCAGTTGTTGTTGTTGTTGTTGTTGTGTGTGAAGTTTTATACTGGTTGTGAATATAATTTTGAACAATATATGGAGGACTTCATTGACTGATTTATTAACCTTAGACACTATGTGAGTAAAGCAGGACTGTACTGCAAGGAGATGCTAAACTTTTGACATTCCCAAGAGAGAAGTTTTATAAATTTCAGAATTCCCCTGATTTATGCATGCCTCTCTGTCACTTAATTATGCTCATAAAATTCTGCTTAACTAGCACTGGGATTCTTAACTTGGAGAGAAAAGAGTATGCTACCACTGCAACCTACCAGAAGAACATATCAGAATCTTTGGGAAAATCTTTTCAAAATATGCATATCTTCCTTCCTACCCTCTACCCCCAAGTGGAACATGCTTACCTGATTGAAAATCACTGCATGTAATTAGTTGTTACTAACTGGAATGTAACTATCTGGGAATGTGTTGTACAGATAGTGTAAAAGCAAAAAACAAACAGCAACAACAACAACAAACTTGTCAAAGTAAGAATTATATATATGTCAGCTTAAGGCATTTAAGTGGTGAAGAGGTTTTTTTTTTCCCCGCCCCCCCCCCCAAGGTTAAGGGGCTTTGTCTTAAATCTCCTCATTTTCTGTTTATCCCATTATTTCATTATCGATCCTAGCAGAGGACTCTCCTTTATAAAATTCACTTTACAAGAGTTCTTGTGTAAACATTAATGAGTAGAGACTAACAAAACAAAGTAGGGATGTGGATGCCATAGCATGGATGGGGTCATTGCTGAGATGAGTGACTGTCTTCTGTATTGTAGACAAGGGCAAGTCAAATTTGTATCCAGCAAAATCACTATCAGGGGCCTTCAGTTCACTATAATAGTTGAAACTCTGAGCACTAATTCTGTGAATATCTAACCAAATCTATCATCTTTTATACCTTTAAACCTAGTAGAAAACTCTTAGAGGTTTGTGATTCTGTCTATTTGAAGATCACCTTACTGGGTCCAGTGGATACTAAAATGACGATGACAAGGACATGCTTGTCTGGAGGGTTGGTTCACAGTGCTTTGAGCTTTCTCTGTAGCACCTGAGGGTAAGTAAAAAGTCTAAGAGGAGAATTTCTAATGGAATTCTCTCTGTCTGTTTTATCTGCAGACTGCAGCTGAATATGTAAAATCTCGACTCCCAGAGGCCCTTAAACAGCATCTTCAGGACTACGAGAAAGACAAAGAAAATAGTGTATTGTCTTACCAGACCATCCTTGAACAGCAGATTTTGTCAATTGACCGAGAAATGCTAGAAAAATTGACCGTATCCTATGATGAAGCAGGTATGTTTGTTTTTAAAACACACATTTTTTTTTTCTCCTTACAAAAAAATTTCATTATAAACCTTGGTTAAACTTGGTAAAAGGTTAAGGGCAAACTGGATTCAAAGTTATGTAATGTGGACTAATAGTAAGTTTCTTCTCTGCAGTTTTAGTCTCAAGATGGTCAGAAGATTCCTAAAAATGGATCTTAAATATCAAATACCTTTAAAATTTTGGTCTTTTTTATTGGGATTTTTTTTGGCCTTTTATTAACCGGGTACTCCTAAAGTGTTATTTCAATTTGGATAGCAACTGAAAACTTTTACATCCGAGAATCCAAGAAATGTTATTTGATTCAAATATTTGAGTTAATTTTAGTTGTTTTCTTTTCTAAAGAGGCATTTTTTTTTTCTCAAACTGTTAAGCTAATCATTACTTTCTTTTCCTTAGCAACTCAGACACTACCACATCAGAGACTTCATCTCACTGCCTGCCATAGGTTCTTCCCATCCAAGGGAGCTTATTAATGAAGTCATGGACAGACCTCCTTATAACATTATTTCCTCCTTATAACATTATTTTAATCTATTATGTGGTCTGTCAGCTAAGACCCAATTTTAATTAAATGAGTATAGTATTACTTGGAATTATTAAAATCTTTAATAAAATTCAACTTAAGCAGCAGAAATACCCTGATTAAAATTGCTGTACCTCTCCACCTCCCCCTTTCAAAAAAATTGGAGGAAAAAGTACAGGAAAAATGGTTTCTAATGGTCAAATGTTAATGGTATTCTTCTATTAATGCCAAGAACTTCTGTTTCTATTTTTACAAGGATTTTTTAGCATGTATCTTATTTTCTTCATCAGAATCTATGCATGCTCAGTACTTTCTTACCACTTGATTTCAAGTTCAAATAGCAAACAGAAGAGCAAATTAAACAAAACAAAACATTATAGTACATTCGCCTAACCACTTAACCAATATTTCTAGTTACTAAGCTGCCCCCGTGTATATTCCACCCTCTAACCCCTTCACCTCCCTCTGAGGCAGGATCTATATTTCCAGTTTTGCCCAGGACATCTCTGCTTCTCTGATTCTTCTTTGCTTTTTTTCATTTTCCAGACACATTGGCTTTCTTCTGCCTAGCATTTTCGTTATTTTCAATATTCTTCTCATTGGTATTCTTATTCATCTCTTCTTTCATCCTTAATGGAATAAAGTAAGGTTTTTATCAGTCCCAACCAAAATCATATTTAAATATTCATAGCATCTTATAGATCATAGAACTCATATAGTCCATTCACTATGACCATTTTATGGTGAGAAAACAAACTCATGGACTTGCCTGAAATAATGCAGTTACTTAGTGGTAAAAACTGGGACACCAACTTCCTAATTACTAATCAAGCTATGCTTTTACTTCACTGATGCAGGTTCTCATTTGCTCAGTAAGCAATTGTTGAATGCATGGCAATATACTAGGCAGTTGAAACAAAGAGAAAAGCAGTGAAAACATGGAAAGGAATCTGAGATGTAAAAAATAGATCTTGCTTAAAGTCTTGCTGGGGGGCTAAAACATACATGTATGAGCTCTAGAGAAAAATTTCTGAGGAGTTTGGGACTAAATACACCCTGTAATATCTTCAAGTTATTAAAGTTAAGATGAAATGTGGAGTCAAGAAATAGTAGAAATGGCTGAAATTTTCCATGAAATTCTGTAGAGGGGGCATTATTTTAAACCTTGAAGGGCAAATGGTGGGCAAGTATTTGTGAAGAGAAGGGGGATGCATTCTAGTGGGTGAAGGGGCACAAGGAGACATCAAGTTGAGCATGAACATTAGCTGCAATCACCCACCACTCAAGTTTTTCCTGCCTCAGGAGTAATTTTCCACTCTCCTGCACTGTTGTTGAGCAGCAACTGATCCTCAGAGGTACACTTGCACATGGCTTTTAGGGGCTAATAGTTTGGCATAGAATTAATCTGTCAATAATGTAGCATGAAACGGTGGAAATAAACACAAAATTGAGAGTTAGAGGATCTAAGGTCTAGGCCTTCCCCCAGGTTAATACTGGTGTGATCTTCAGCAAATTAACCTCTTAGAACCTATGTTTCTTCATCTGTAAAACTGGGCTAATGTAATCTCACAGGGTTATTATAACAATAAAATATTATCATGTTTGGGGAAGTCCTTAGAGATCATATTGCAAATGCTAATTAATGCCACTAGTGATGAATGAGAACAGATTTGGACCTTGTCTATCCCTTAAACCAGTGTAAAGTATACCTGACCCTTGCACAACATGGGAGTTAGGGATGCCAACTCTCCATGCAGTCAAAAATTAGCATAAAACTTTTGATTCCCCAAAAATCTTAACTACTAATAGCGTACTGTTGACCAGAAACCTTACTGATTACATAAACCGTCAATTAACACATATTTTGTATGTTTTATGTATTTATACCGTATTATTATGACTAATTAAGCTAGAGAAAAAAATTTATGAAAATAATAAAAAAGAGAAAATATATTTACTATTTATTAAATGGAAGTGGACCATCATAAAGGTCTTCATCCTCACTGTCTTTACTTTGAGTAGACTGAACAGACTGCTGAAGAGGAGAGGAAGAGCTGGTCTTGCTGTCTCAGGGGTGTCAGAGACAGAAGAAAATGCACATATAAATGGGCCCATGCAGTTAAACCTATGTTGTTCAAGGGCCAGCCGTATTCTAACTTAGTCTTTTCTTGGCATGTAGTGTTTGGGAAGGCAGAGGGGAAGTTTTTTAAGTGATCTTCAGAAGCTTTGAAAAGTCTAGCAACATCTATTTGATAAAACACCCACTCTGAGCTCAGTTTGCCTTTGGTCATCTCTGCATGAGGTGATGCAGGGCAGTGAATGTGGGAGGATAGGCTATGTGTATGCACGAGTGAATGAGTGTCACTGTGTGTTGCAAAACCAAAAGTCACTACCTCCAGCTCCATAACCCATATGTTAATGATTTCAGTCAAAGAAAGAGGATAAGAAAAAAATATTACTATTTAGCAGAAAAATATAATAATACAAAAGAATTAGGATAGAAAATTGGTAGTAGTAGGCCAGGTGTGGTGGCTCATGCCTGTAATCCTAGCACTTTGGGAGGCCGAGGTGGGTGGATCATGAGGTCAGGAGATCGAGACCATCCTGGGTAACATGGTGAAACCCCGTCTCTACTAAAAATACAAAAAATTAGCCAGGTGTGGTGGCAGGTGCCTGTAGTCCCAGCTACTCAGGAGGCTGAGGCAGGAGAATGGCGTGAACCCAGGAGGCAGAGCTTGCAGTGAGCCAAGATCGTGCCACTGTACTCCACCCTGGGTGACAGAGCGAGACTGCATCTCAAAAAAAAAAAAAAAAGAAAAAAAAAAAAGAAAATTGCTAGTAGTATCCAATATGTGCAGATATAACCATCCTACAGAGAAGCTTCCTGCCTTAGGATGGGTTAATTTAGTAGTTTTTGACTTTATGATGGTGCAAAAGTGATGCACATTCAGTAAAATCTGTACTTCACGTACACCCGTTTTGTTTTTCATTTTCAATATAGTATTCACTAAATTACATGACATTCAACACTTTATTCACTTTATTATGAAATAGACTTTGTGTTAAATGACTTTGTCCAACTACAGGCTAATGTAAGTGTTCTGAGCATATATAAGTTAGTCTAAACTAAGCTATGATGTTCAGTAGGTTAGGTGTATTAAATGAATTTTCACCTTAGGATATTTTCAATTTACAATAGGTTTATCAGGACATAATGTCATTCTAAGTCAAGGAGCATCTGTCCTAAGACACTCATTTGCTTCAACTGTTTAGCTTCTTTCTATGCTATCTTAGTTTTGACTTCCTCACGTTCTTGATTCAGCTCTCCCAGTTTTAGGAGATAGTTAATTATTAGTTAGAAGATATCTTGGTCTCTAGAAAGGTTAATTTGTCTTTAATACTGATTCACTGATGAATTAGCCTGAGTGACTTAATGACAATTACTGCTATTTGTAGTGTCTAAACTTCTATTAATAAAAAACCAATTAATGAAAAAAACACTTAGACATTTTTCTGAAATCATTGGCTCAGAATTTTTTCACCCTCTCCTTTTTTTCTTTCTCTTTCTCTTCCCATTTAATACATTTATACTTTAATGCTTTGCCCATCCACAAAATTCAGCTATCTAGCAACCTGGAATTCAGCAAAGAAATGGGAAGTGAGCAAAAACCATGTGTGTACAACCCTACCGTGTCACAGAACTGTGGACAAGTCCATACAACAGAGGCTTTCAATTCTCACCTAGAATCTATATATTTTTATTTTATATAGTTCTGAAGGTTATATTTTCCAATGTGATATTTTCTTCTATAAAATTCTTTTTCTGACTTAAAGTGTTAAACTTTAATTGCAGAAATGAACAGAAATACATAGAACAGTATAATCTGAGAATAATTGTCAGTAATCTTACTATTGTAAACACTTTGGTATGTTTTCCTCACTCTAAGCATTTTTAAAATGTAGTTGGTATCTGGTAGTTTTATTGTAATTTTATATCCTGCTTTTTGCATTTAACATTATTACATAAGCACTTCCTCATTTCATTAAAGCCTCTTCATGTGAAGATAATTTTAATGGCTACATCATATTCTATTTGAAAGTATCACTCACTAAATATTCTCTTATGTTGGACATTTTCATTTTTGTTTTGCTCTTATGAATAATGCTGCAAGAAATAGGAGATTCATTTGTCTGCATTTTATATTACTCTAGAGGATAGACTTCAGAAAACATAAGAGTTTAGAATTGAAACGAGAAGGTGGGGAAGGGGATGATACTTGGAGCAGCAACACTGAAAACGTAAGTAATGAGAGCAAAGAGTAAATCTATAAAAAGCACTTAGATTCCTGACATTGTACTACACTCAAAGTCATATTAGCATTCACAGATTGTATTATAGAGTTCACATTGTTGATCTTCACACTGGTGACCTTGATTCCCAGAGAAAAGGTTCAATAATGTTTTTTATATTCTGTATATAAAAGCAAGAATTATGTAAACCAGTGTATTAATCCTGTCAGCCTGTGATATGGTTTGGCTGTGTCCCCACCCAAATCTCATCTTGAATTGTAGCTCCCATAATCCCCATGTGTCATGGGAGGGACCAGGTGGGAGGTAATTGAATCATGGGGATGGGTTTTTCCTGTGCTGTTTTTGTGGTAGTGAATAAATCGCACAAGATCTGATGGTTTTATAAAGGAGTGTTCCCCTGCACGTGCTCTTCTTGTATGCCACCATGTAAGACATGCCTTTGCTCCTCTTTCACCTTCTGCTATGATTGTGAGGCCTCCTCAGCCATGTGGAACTGTGAATCCATTAAACCTCTATTTCTTTATAATTACCCAGTCTTGGGTATTTCTTCATAGCAGTATGAAAATGGACTAATACAGCCTGCTATAACAAAATACCATAGACTGGGTGGCTGATAAACTACAGAACTTTATTTCTCACAGTTCTGTAGGCTGTGAGGTCCAAGGTCAAGGCACCAGCAGATATGGTGTCTATAAGGGCCTGGTTCCTCATAGATGACTATCTTTTCACTGTAACCTTACATGGCAGAAGGGGTGAGAGATTTATCTGGGACCTCTTTTATAAGGGTACTAATTTCATTCATGAGGGGTTCACCCCCATGATCTAATCACCATCCAAAGCCCCCACCTCATAATACCATCACCTTGAGGATTAGTTTTCAACATACGAATTTTGGGAGGACACAAACATTTAGACCCCCTTTCTAACATTAGTTTAGAAAGTTTTTCATTCAAATGGTTTATATTTTGATGATTTTAAGAACTAATATGTTTTGTGGTATAGTTGAAAGAAAACTTGGAACCAAAAGATCCAGATTCTATTTCTAGTCTAGCTCTACTGCCAACCATATATGTGACCTCGAGCAAGTCACAAACCTTCCTAAAGCCCATTTTCCTCTAAACTGATGGCATGAACAGGGCCTCATAGATGTCTTCTAGTTCTAAAACTATGATTCTGGTCTTATGACAATGGAACACTCAACTAGCTATAATTTCTGCAAGGCTTCCTGTAGCTATGGGTTTTCTGCTTTTTCTATTGGTTTTCTTCTTTCTCCTTACACGGCCACATAATTTGTACCTAATTTCTGACCAAAAGAAGACCATCACTCAGCTTTCATCACATCTGCTCTTGAATATTCCCAGGCATACTTTTATTGGTGGGATGGGGAGTGAAACCGTATGCATCAAGCAAAAGTAGAATTTGGAAGAAGATATTCTAAGCTATCATTTATGGATCCTCATTAAAATAATTTAGACCTTTAATTGTATTAGTATGTATTAACACTAAGCAAAATTCAGAGTAACAAGTAAGGTGTGGTTTATATTTGATCTATTAATGTTTTTATTTAATTGAAGTACAAGTTTGTGCACACTTCAGTAGATTGGGTTTAACACAGAGAAGTTTTCAAGGAAAGCAGTGGCATAACTTGAGATGAAGAGATCAAAATAGAGTTTTACACTGTCTCAGGAAGCACCATCGACCTAAATATTTATTATGTGTCATAGTGGGCAAAAGTCAAAGGGTTGAGATACTAAGAGAGGGAATCTTTCTTCATATTGTTTATTTTTATGCTGGAGTATTATTTATGTTTCTGTAACTAATCTCAAATTCTGTTTTTAATTATTTTTGAGTTTGGGCATGAATAAATATTCCCTACATATTTCTTTGTTAAGGATTAACTAGTGTGGTTTGTAATGTTAAGGATAAACAGTGTTTGAGGGAATTATGAGGAATTTATTTGAGAGCAATATTTTCTGTCACAGGCTCAAGAACCCTAAGCCATGGGAACAGAAGTCTAGAAACAGGAGTGAAGAGCTGCATATTTTTCCCTTTGGGAAAAGTTGAGTACACCTGCAATGGGTAGAATGCTCAATGGTAGCATCTTGTTGCAGCCCTCAAAATAGTTGCCTAAGTTGCTGCTTAGATCTTCTCAGAGTTCTTAGACCAGCAAGAGCTTTCTGTTCTTACTGTTTAGCTACAAAACCATACAGCCTTCCAATGAGCACATGCTTCTGCAATGTGGAAAACGCACTTACATGTAGAAAGTGAACCAGATGGTGCACATGAGGGAAGAAGAGAGCTCAGCTGACTCTTCCTTGTGTTCCTTGGGGTATCAGAGTTGGGAGCCTGCATATTCATTTATAAATGTCAGGCAGTCACATACAGCTTTCCCAGAGAAGGTGAGAAAGGAGGAGCAGCATTAATTTCTCAACTTTTGCTTTGTGATTCCCTGATGTTGCCCTACCTGCAGGTGAAAGCTACCTGTGGTGCAGACACACCAAGCACTGTAATTTTTGGAAAAATAGCTTTTTAAAAGGGTGGGGGAATGTGCTTTAAGCAACTTAGGAAGTAGCTGGAGGGTTACCTCCTATTGAGCTTATTTTATTCTTCTTAAAATAGATGGTACCTGAAAGTTAACATCTACATTTTAATTGGGCCATTAGTGTCATAGTAATCAGTAATCTCAAAAGAAAAACCATTTATTGTCATGGGGAAAAAAAATTGAACTTACATCCAGCAACCAAACCCAGGAAAGAGTGTGTGAATTATTTAGGGACTTTTCAGGTTTTCTAAGAACATAAAAAATCTAGTAAAAGGCATTTGCAGGAAGTTCTTCACTCCAACAAATAGAGTGAATTTCTCAGTATATTTCTCAAACAGCTCCTAAGGGAAGAAGTGACACTGAGGTTTCATTACTTTATATCTTCAATCAGGACCCCATTTCTTAGCTCAAAAGATATCCTCTCCAGGGACTTTTTGACAAGAATTGGAGAATTTGGAAGGAAGACAAAAACAGAGACCCAAAAGAAACTTATAAAGGGAAGTTCAATATTGACTGTGCAGCCTCTGATACCAACTTCTTAGTTTCTGTAAAAAGATTTAATCTATTTTATTTTTCCATTATAAAAGTAAATAAATATGCTTTAGAACATGTTTTAAATATGGAAAAAGGAAGAGAAGAAGATAACCTTTAATTCTACCACCTGAACATAACCAACATCTTTGGTGTATTTATTTCTTGCCATTTTTCTCTGCTGAGTTTTAATTATTTATGCCAAATTTTATATCTTTTTATTTAACACTTTTAATCATATTTTATGCTGTTATAAACTACTCATAAAGGTCACTTGTAATAACTGCAGTATTCTATTGAGTGGATACACCACAGTTATCATTCTCATAACCTTTTAATATTTTTAATATGATTCCTTTCTTGTGTCCATGTTTCAGTTCTCTTTACCACATAGAATCCCAGAATTTGGTGGTCTGTTCCTTATCTGTGAAAAAAATGAGAATGGTAGTATGATTAACAAAAACAAGACTATTGTAATGCAGACAATTACTAGCCATGTATAATAACAGTGGGAAGAGGGGAGTAAAATAGGTATTCAAAATCCACTTATAAACTGAAAACTTCTTTCTGGCTGATAATATTAAAATTTTTTTTGAGGCTACGTAGGTGACTAATTTACCAATCTTTTTAACCAAGCTGAATTTTTTTTTTTTTTTTTTGAGATGGAGCCTCACTTTGTTGCCCAGGCTGGAGTGCAGGGGCGCAATCTTGGCTCTCTGCAACCTCCACCTCCTGGGTTCAAGTGATTCTCGTGCCTCAGCCTCCCAAGTAGCTGGGACTACAGGCATGTGCAACCACGCCCAGATAATTTTTTAATTTTTTTAGTTTTTTAGTAGAGATGGGGTTTCACCATGTTTGCCAGGTTGGTCTCGAACTCCTGACCTCAAGTGATTCACCTGCCTTAGCCTCCCAAAGTGCCGGAATTACAGGTGTGTGCTATTGCACCTGGCCTCACCAAGCTGATTTTAATTTCAGTTATAATTCTTACATTTTCCATTTAGACTGTGGAGTATAAAAGCCGAATTATCTTTTGGTGATGGGGAGCAGTAACTAAACAAAGTGACTTTGACATCTGCAAAATAGAAAACTGTTGGCCTCGGTTGTTTGAAAGTACCCAAACATGTAATTTACAAGCCCCAGGCTAGGTTTTTGTCTATGGTGGGACGTTGCATCTCTCTGCATGGTTTCTTCAACTGTAAAATAAGGGTATTGAATTAGATATTTTCTTAAATCTCTTCCAGTCTTAACAATGTATGATTTTTGTCTTCAGTTTACTTAATAGTTATTGGTTCAGTCATTTATTCACTCTGTAAACATTGACTGAATGAGCATCTATGAGCCAGACGCAGTGCCCACCACCAGAAATGCTCAGATGACCACGTGGCCCTTTGCTCCAGATGCACAGTGTATGCATTTGTGTTTGTGCTCATGTGGGAGGGCAGGGAGATAGCCAGTAAAAACAGATAACTAGAGTATAGTGGAATTGGTGTTTTAGGGGATGGTAGATGTGCAGAGGAGAAAGAAATTAGATTTGGAAGTGGTAAAGAGTTCTTAAATCAGAAAATCATGAGAGAACCCGTAAATCTTGTGAACTGTTCATCTTGAACTTTACTGTCCGTTGTGTTTTTAAAGGCAGGCTTTGAATAATTTTTGTTTTTTTCTTTGCTTCTGTAACTGTGGTTATATGTTAGTGCCTTATACAGACCAATTCTTGCCTTCTGCCATAGCAACACCTACCACATTCTTTTTTTTTATTGAGACAGGGTCTCACCCTGTTGCCCAGGCTGGAGTGCCGTGGCATGATCTTAGCTCTCTGCAACCTTGAACTCCTGGGCTCAAAGGACTCTCCAGCCTCAGCCTCCAGAGTAGCTGGGACTACAGGTTTACACCGCCATGGCTGGCTAATTGTTTTTTATAAAATTTTTCTGTAGAGATGGGTTCTTGCTGTGTTGTCCAGGCTGGTCTCAAACTCCTGGCCTCAAGCAATCTTCCCACCTTGGCCTGTTAAAGTGCTGGAATTACAGGAATGAACCACCACTCCCAGACCCACCATCACATTCTAACTGCTGCTCTCCAACTGATATTAATTAGTTTAGTTTATATTAATATGCTCTCAGCATTCCCTGTTTGCTTATGATTCCTCCAATGTAGGAAAAAATGATAATTCAGAATTAATGTTGTAAAAGTGGTATGATAGGAAGGTATTTAAAAAAATCACATTCCCCAACTTCATCCTACCTTTCTAATAGAACACCTCATATCCACTCTGAAAATACATTGATCTAAATTTTATGGTGGGCAGAATTTTAAAGAACTTTGCTGAGAATACCAGAAACCACAAAGGAACACTGATAGAATCAGGAAGTGCCACCTCTAGTGATTGAAACATTTGAACTGGAGCTGTATTTATCTTTCTAATCAAGTTGTCCTTGTTTGCCACAAGGGAAGTAGTGTTACTTCCTGTCTCCGAAGTAGTATTTGATTACAAGGACTGAAGGAAATGTGTACACTTCAAAGAAAATAATTGGGCCGGGTGGTCATACTTTAGAGTACATTAGCTATGCAGAGACAGGATGCCAATGCCGTCGGTATCTCTTCCTTTCTGTACTTTCGGGATTTTGTAAACAAGATTTTATAGACCTTGTTGGAATGTTTGTAATAAATTTTAATGAGATGCACATTAATGGTAAGACCTTCAGTTTATAGAGAAAAATAAAATAGTGTTTAAAGTGCCAGGATTTCTAATGTATTATGAGGGTCCATTTGTAGTAGTGAGAGTTAGGTAAATGCATCCTTGGTTGACTCTCAGACTCTGAAGGTATGTGATCATAGACAGCTGGGCTGCTGTTTAATGTCATTTTGCAAATGTTATGTTCAGTCTTTGGGATCTACTAGACACTTCAAAATTTCATCTGGTAAATTGCCTCCTGAAAGGCACTGTTTTTTAAAGTCACCTTCTAGTGCCCAGAGGAATTATCTGTGTGTTTCTTTAGTTGATAAGTTTGTCTCAAGGCTGTGTGGCTTAGGCCATTTCTGATGAAGCTGGGTTGATAAGGAGTTTCTTTAGTATATGCACTGGAGTAGCTCCTGGATGTGCTCTTGTAGTTCTTTAATCAATCCTAGGGAACTCTAAATCAACTGTGGAGAAATTGCTAGGACACACACTGTTTATTCAACACAAACATTTACTATGTGCCAGGTTCTGGCTAGGTGCTGAGAGTCTAAGAAATGGGTAAAGACAGATGAGTTAGAAGTCTGCTCCCTTTGAATTTATTGCTAATCTTTGACTTCTGTCTCTATGAATGTATTTTCTAGAATTTATTTCAAAATGATACCTGAACTTAACTGACTTATTCCTTACCTGAGTCACTCTGATTTCCATTCTCCTATCTTAGTCTGCCTCATTCAAGTAAGGAAGTAACACAAATTATATTTTTATTTTTATATCCCTCTTCTTCCCTAAAAGTTTGATTTGCCATTCTTATAATAATAATGTTATAATAAAAATAGATCAAAGCCATAATTAAGGACGAAAGCAAATGTACTATCCATAAAGAATACTAAAGTATAATAATATGCTTTAATTAAGCATCTAATTTCTCCTAAGCTTTCTGATAACCAGAGCAAAAAGAGAAACCTAATGAGTTATAAAGTTCTCACTGTTTTAATAGATAAAATAAAAGTTTTTCAGTGGAGACAACTTCTCTTTTGGCACTAAAGGTCATAAAGACTTTATCACAAGGCTTCCTGTATACGAGACATCGAACAACATTGTCTTAGCCTGGGTTCCTCCAGTGTAGAGCCTGAAACAAAAGGCTTGCTTACAGATGATTTATTTAGGAATATCATCCCAAGGAACAGGAGTGAGGGGCACTGGGAATGAAACAAGAAACAAGGAAAGCTAGTATGAGGACACTTATGGAGTTGGACTCATCTGAGGACAACTGCTGCTTAAGCCCAGGTACCTTCTAAGGTAGCCTGTGAATAGCATCCCAGACCATTTAGCTACAAGTACCACTCCTACACTGGCCAATGGTAGTTCCACAGACATTAACTTCCCTGCATTTCTGGTTTTTGTCGGCCTAAAGGCTGAGTGAGTTCTGTGGGCATCCCATATGTTAGCATCAGGGAAGCTCCAGGGGAGGAAGCAAACAATAAATAGTTTAGTCCAAGACAGCATCTGGGCAGAACTGGTCTCCACAGTGGTGGCGGGAATAAGAGGTATGGGAGCAAGAGAGTATGAAATGGTGCCTACGAGATGGCCTAGACAAGCTCAACAAATAAAATCTTAACTTCATAGCAAATGCATGTAAGCCCATCTTATGGTCATTTCTTGCATAACAACCATCTATAAAAGCTGAGGGCCAGGCACAGTGGCTCATGCCTGTAATAACAACACTTTGGGAGGCCAAAGTGGGAGGATTGCTTGAGCCCAGGAGTTCAAGATCAGCCTGGGCAACATGGTAAAACCCCATTTCTACAAAAATAAGAAAAATTAGCCAGGCATGGTGGTGTATGCCCATAGTTCCAGTTACCCAGGAGGCTGAGGCAGGAAGATTGCTTGAGCCCAGGAAGTTGAGGTTGCAGTGAGCCGTGTTTATGCTACTGCACTCCAACCTGGGTGACAGAGCAAGACCCAGTTCAACAACAACAACAACAACAACAACAACAACAAAAGAAAGAGAGAGAGAGAGAAAGAAATAGAGGGAGAAAGAAAGAAAGAGAAAGAAAGAAAGAAAGAGAGAGAGAGAGAGAGAGAAAGAAAGAAAGAAAGAAAGAAAGAAAGAAAAGAAAGAAAGAAAGAAAGAGAGAAAGAAAGAGAAAGAAACTGAAAATACATTATTCATGTTTTTTCAAAGCTCTTGTATTGGACAGGAAAATGCATCTGAATACTCTCTATATTGGACATACTCTATATTGGAATACTCTCTGTATTGAACATGTATAATATAGAGTGTATTCACATGCATTTACAGAAAAATATTGCATATAGCAGAAGATGAAAGAAAAGAGGATGTTTTGTTTGATGTAATAGCTCAACAGGACAGCTTCCCAACTCAAACCTAAATAATTAACTAATCTTCATTTTTATCACTAATGAATTCAAATACCTGGGCCCTTCAACCTGAGTGGCATAGTGAGATGTAACATTCAAATTGGGGTTTATTTATTTGACCATAATTTGTATTCATTTATTCATTTTCCAACCCACTTATTCCAGTTCAGGGTTACGGGTGTCTGGACCCTATCCTGACAGCTCAGGGCACAAGGTGGGAACCCACCCTGGACAGGACACCATCTCATCCCACGGTGCACTAACACACACCTATTCAGACTGGAACCATGTAGACATGCCAGTTCACCTAAGGGGCACAACTTTAGGATATGGGAAGAAGCCAGAGTACTTTGGGAAAACTCACACAGACATGGGAGAACATACAGATTCCTCATGGACAGTGGCCCCAGCCAGGAAACAAATTTTTTTTTTTTCATCAATCTTATAGCAAAACGATGTTAAATGAAATGACATTATTCAGTGACCTGCTATATGTAAAAATTAGTTACCTTCCACAGATAAGAAACTCACAAGAGTGGTTACTTTGGGAAGGAGAAACTGAGGAAGGAGACTTACTTTTTCACTGAGTACTCTTACTATATTGTCTGAATTTTTAACTTTGTCCATCTATTTTGTATTTCTTAAAATTTACAAAAAGAAAACTAAACAAAACCCTCCTATTTCCCTCATCTTCAGTACTAGAAATGGAATATAATACAACAGAAAATCATACTTCTTGTTTTCAATAAAACTTTTCATCCTTAAGTCATATATATCTTTGGAATAAGTCAACAAAGGAGCTCAGCAACAAGGCCAGACACCATGGAACTGCAGTGCCAAGCTCAGAGAAGGTCAGTAATAAGACCTACTCAGTACTGTGCCAAGGCATGCCTGGACACCAGGACTTCTACCATAGGTGCTTGGTAGCCTTTCTACCCTGGGCCAGAACTGGTTCCAGAGTCCAGGGTAGGGCTGGCCTTATTGGAAAAAAAATAAAAGTTCACCTGAAAGGGAACAGGATTTATGGGTAGCATCCTGGTGGGGATCCAGCAGTTTCTGATGTCAATTTCTGTTGGTTGCCTCTGCTTCACCTCAGAGCTTGATCTTCTTGTGTCTGACAAGTTACTATATTTGATGCTTTACTTGGCCTTTTAGTTAGATTTCCTCTCTCCTGAACTATGGCCAAACCTCTATTGCTTTTCTTTCAAGGCAGTGAAGTGTAGTAAAAAGAGCCCAACTGGCTTCATGATAATTATTTGTGATATTATACTTAATGGGGCTTTTTATGAAGATTAAAGATAATGGGCCAGGCACAGTGTCTCATGCCTGTAATCCCAGCACTTTGGGAGGCAGAAGAGGGGGATTGCTTGAGCTCAGGAGTTCAAGACCAACCTGGGCAACATGGCAAAACCCCGTCTCTACAAAAAAGACAAAAATTAGCTGGACACGGTGGCATGCACCTGTAATCCCAGCCACTCAGAAGACTGAGGTGAGAGGATTGCTTGAGCCCTGGAGGTTGAGGCTGCCGTGAGCTGTGATCATACGATAGCACTCCAGCCTGGGTGACAGAGTGAGACCTTGGAAAGAAGGAAATAAGGAAAGAGAGAAAAAGAGAAGAGAAAGAGAGACAGAGAGAAAGAGCGAGAGAGAAAGAAGGAAAGAGAAAGAAGGAAAGAAAAGGAGAGGGAGGAAGGGAGGGAAGGAAGGGAGGAAGGGAGAGAAGAAGGAAGGAAAGATAATGTATGGAAAATGATGGACATGCAGTAAACACTCTACCAAGGATAGCATTTCTGTTGTTTTTGCTGTTACATAACCTAGCATGTACTTGATGTGTTGTACAGGGATATTTTCCCAATCCCTTTCATGATAGGATTACCTATTACTATACTTGGCATAAATTAACTTCCTGTACAAAGCAAGACAGAAACCAGCAAAATGTTGGCTCCATAAGCCTCCTGTTCCTTCCTTGCCCTGTTCTGTATGGAAAAATATTTCCTCAATTTAAGAGTATTTGTATGGGTTTAATATCTTTATCTTTTCTAATGTGGTGTATTAGTTACCTATTGGTACATAACAAATTACTCCAAAATTTAGCAGCTTAAGACAATAAATGTTTATTAGCTCATATAATTTCTGAGGATCAGGAATCCAGGTTGGTTCTCTCAGGAAGTTGCAGTCAAGCTGTCAGCCAAGGAAGCAGGCTCTCAAGATTTGACTGGAGCTATGCTGCTTCCAAATATACTCATGTGGCTCTTGGCAAAAAGCCTCATTTCCTGTTTACATGTGTTTCTTCATAAGGCCTCTTGCCACATGACTTGAGTATGAGTGATATAAGAGAGAGAGCGAGCAAGGGAGCACCCAAGACCAAAGCCACAGTCTTTTACAATGTGAATGTCGAAAGTGACATAACCAACCCTAATTTGGTGTGGGAGTATTCATACTAAGCAAGGGTATGAATACCAGGAGATGGAGATCACTGGGGGCCTCTTGGAGGCTAACTACCATATGGTGTATTGTAAAAATATCTGCTCTTACTCTTCCAACTCCTTCACTCTCCCTTCTATTATCATTGCCTTTCCTTCTATTTATGTATTTATTTATTTATTTATTTATTTATTTATTTATTTATTTATTGAGATGGAGTCTCGCTCTGTCACCCAAGCTGGAGTGCAATGGCGGGATCTTGGCTCACTGTAGCCTCTGCCTCCCAGGTTCAAGTAATTTTCCTGCCTCAGCCTCCTGAGTATCTGAGATTACAGGCTCTCACCACCACACCCAGCTAATTATTTTTGTATTTTTAGTAGAGACGGGGTTTCACCATGTTGGCCAGGGTGGTCTCAAATACCTGACCTGAAGTGATCCACCCACTTTGGCCTCCCACAGTGCTGGGATTACAGGCATGAGCCACCGTGCCTGGCCCCCTCTCGTTTTCTAATGACTACCTGCATCTTATTTCTTGGAAGTCCAAAGCTGGAATGTTGAGCCCTGCATCCAGCACCTGGATGGCTTTAGGATTATTTAGACTCAGCATCCTTTCCAGTAGTCACAGTGTACATTTCATCTGGCCAGGGTCAATGCCTTTGATGTATCAGTTTTTAAATATTTTGACTATCACTTCTGATAGTCATTAATTGATAGTCACTTCTGATATCAATTCTGATAGTCACTCTAATTCATTAAGATATTTCCTTCTAGAGCTTCCTAACACTGTGCCTGGGCATCTCGACAGCTTTGAAATTTCAGATCAGTTTTTTATAGCAGCATCCTAAATGCTTCAAGATTAAGGCATGACTCTCTGGACAGTAAAAAAAAAAAAAAAAAAAAAAAGGCTGTCTCCTTTATCACTCCCTCCTCCCTTTTCTCCCTTTTATTTTTCTTTTTTTTTCCTTCACTGTGTTCTAAAATTTATCACGTTTTAAATTTTCGTATCTATTAAATAATTTGATCACTTGTTCTGTTAATTTTTTAAATGAATGAGTAAAGAACCACATAAATTGCTTTTATATTTCACTTTCAATGTTCGACCCAGCAGTTTTCCTCAGTAAAAGTTTCCTATTCCTTTTTTATTGCTCTTGGTTATCTTTTCTATTGTGTAGAGAAAAAGGGATGAAGCAAAAATGAGGAAGTCACTGAAGAGCTTGTCTTTTTCTTCTACTTTTTACTATGCCATAATTTCCCTTACTGTGGTCATCTACTTTTTCACCAAATCTCCATCTCTGGTTCTCTGTTCCTAAAGAAAACAACAGTAAACATGTAAGCCTCTCATTGTATCTGCATTAGTGGAAGAAGATTGTGATGGAACTACAAGTAACTTTCCTAGAGACTGCTTCACTGTGGCTAGATTTTTAAAAATGTTATGAGGAAAGCATCATTTTTGAAAGAACTCATATTTTTAACCTGTTTCTCTTTTCAAATTGCTTTTTTGATCTATGGGAAATTGAATCTGAGATTAAGCATTAAAGACTTGGGAAAACCAAAATGCCTTCACAGAATTAGAGATGCATTTGATTTTTGTACTCAAGAATCAGCTTGTGAGAAGTGTTGGCCCCTGTAAATAGAGATAAACTAAGCCAAATTTGTCTGTAGGCCTTGAGTTTTAAAATCACGCCTGAAAGTGTTATGAGCCTGATATAATTGCATTTGCAAATAAAATGCAAGAAGGTCTAGGGCTCGGAGTACAATTAGATGTATTAATTTTTTCTTTTTGCTGTAATGACAGTAACTTTAGGCCTCTTCATTTGACTGTACCTCTTTGTAAACCTTCCCCTGAAGGAGAAATCAGCATTCCACAGCCACTAAAGAAAATGAGCTTGTCTAAGTTGCCTGTTGACTAGATTTTAGCAGATTTTTTTTTTTTTTGTGAGGGGGGTGGGATGGGTGGTGGGTAATATGAAAGCTTTACAAAATGAAATGAGGTCAAATATGACAGATGTGATCAAATGCACTTCTAATCTGTAAGTCCCTGACTAGCTACAGTTGTGCTATTTTTAAATGTATACTTTGAAGTTATACTGAATCCATGACATTCTCAGCATTTTCCTGTATCTCCAAGCATTTGGGATTACTCTGTTGCATTCTGTGGGTTGGCGATCAGTGCATCATTGCTGGTCTTATATACTAGAGTGTCAAATGAGGTCCTGTTTTGCACTGCTTTTGTTTGACAGGAATTATTTTCTAACCAGCAAAAATAATAAAATTGATTTACTATGAACTCTTTCCTTTATAAGCAGTGGTTCTCTATCAGAGATGATATCTACCTCCACCCCCATGGGACATGTGGCAATGTTGGGAGGCATTTTTAGTTGTCACAGCTTAGAAGGGGGTATGGGAGGGAGGGCTGGTGGTGTCTAGTGGGTAGAACCCAAGGATGCTGCTAAGTAAGCATGCTCTAATGCACGGGACAGCCCCCCACAGCAACATTTAACCAAAATGTCAGTAGTGCCAAGGTTGTCTTTAGAGCAATAGTTCTCAACCTTTGTGGCATATGAAAGTCACCTTGGGGGGCTAATGCCCAGGCTGCATTCAGACCAGTTACACTAGAGTCTCTGAGCAGTGGGACCCAGGCTTCAGTATTTTTATTTTATTATTTTTTAATTCTAATAGGGTTTTGGGGAACAGGTGGTGTTTTGTTACATGGTGATTTCCGAGATTTTGGTGCACCCATCACCCCAGCAGTTTACACTGTACCCAATGTGTATTTTCCCCCACTGACTCCATTGCATAATCAAGATTGAGAACTGTTACTTTAGAGCAAAAATTTTTTAAGGGTAAGACAAGTTTAGACATCATCACAAATAGTTTCCTTACTAAAGTAGATGAAAGGATCTCATTAACATGTGGTTGGACCCATCAGGCATGTCCTAGTATAGTATTATAGTGAGGTTCAAATGAACTTTTAATATTCTCTAAAGCCAGTACTTAAAACATGAGAAACTGCTATTCTCATTCTCATCTTGGAAGTTTGTTTTCCTTGTTTTTTTCTAATATGTTCTTTCTTTTTCCAAGCAAGTGGAGATAAATATTTACTGGTAGCCTTAGTTAGTCAAGTTCTTTCAAGTAACACTGGGTGTTTGAGCATTGGTGATTTGTTTTCCTTGAAGGTGTCTTATGTATCTTTATTACTTGAGTAAATATCATCATGTAGTTATTTACCTGAATTGATATGCTATGCAAAGGGGCTAAAGTATCCTCTCTAAAAATTTTAGTTTTCATAATTTTGTACTTTCATTCCTTTAACTGTTTCCTGTCACTAAAAAGTAAATCTTAAGATTTGTGGACAGTTACTCTAAACAGATAAATATTCTCCAGGTATGATTAATGTATGATTTTTAAATTTTACTATAGATGCCTATATTGATGGCACAGCTCTCAGGGACCACTCCCCACCCACTAAAAATAAATAAATAAATAAATAAATAAATAAAACCTAGCATCTCAAAGCTTTTGAGAGTCAGGGTAGATAGAACAATTTTTAATGATGTGTTAGATAGTAAAAACTAGTCCATTTATAAAAACCTGCCTCGTAAATAATAAAACTGTCTTCTTTCACATCTCAGCGTCTCAGTGAGAGTTCAGGCTGTTGAACTATGGAAAGCATCCAGCTTCTTTGAGGAAATAGAGTGAGGTATTACTCACAGAGAGCCATCTGGTATCTTGGTCATTAACCCACTTTTGCTACCCATGCCCACATGCTTATCAGGAGATGCTGGAGAATGAACGAAAGGAACAGATTGAGGAAGTAAATGGCAGTGCTTGCAGAGCCCAGAGGCTCCCATGTTGGTAAGAGGTTAGTCAGATTCCTCAGCCAGGGCAGAGACTGGCCAAGGTTTCCTGAGGCCTGAGGTTTACACAATTTAGAGAACATTCTTTAGGAAAAAAATAAAAAATAGGTATACAATGATTTCTTTAGAATGAGAAAATAAATCACAATAAATTACAAATTTTGAAGGGCTAACCACTACCACTGAATCTAGTAAAATAACATTTG
This sequence comes from Chlorocebus sabaeus, assembly GCF_047675955.1. Taxonomy (NCBI): domain Eukaryota; kingdom Metazoa; phylum Chordata; class Mammalia; order Primates; family Cercopithecidae; genus Chlorocebus; species Chlorocebus sabaeus. Next base: position 29,940,404 of record NC_132918.1, on the reverse strand, counting down.
TATTAATTAATTGCCTGATATATGCTATAGTCTGACATCTGCTACAGTTTTTCCCACATCTTTTGGCAGCATGTTCTTTGGTTACTTCTTCATACAACTGTGAGTTTGTAACATCATTTCCTACAGAGGGGCCTGGGAAGATAATTTAATCTTCCCTTTTTCCTTGGTTGAGCAAAACTTGTGATTTTTATCTTGCTTTGTTTTTTAACTCATACTTCAGAGTCTCTTTCAGCTTTTCATTTCGTTATTTGTAATGTCATACAAGTTTTTAGTGTTGCTACTAAATCTTGGAAAATTTCTATCAAAGTTTCTTACATATTCTTTCTTTCTTACAATAAAAGATTTCAGATCATTTGAAGTTTTCTTATACAGTTACTAATAAATACTCCTTGAAATTACAATACTCATTAACTGATTGGTTGTCATTATCCTTGTTGCAATGGTGCATAATGTGTTTTGTCTTCACTTAATGTCACATTATCCATAAGAACCTGAGCTGTAATGGAGTGAGGCAATTTCAGTCAAGGGAAAACAAAAGGTGTGATCTAGCAAAGACATGGTGTCCAGTTTGGATGGAATAGCATGTACAAGTAGTGTAGCAGTGGGCCACAGGACTAGAAAGGTATGCTGGAGCCAGACAGGCAAGTGGGAAGGGCTGTCAAAACTTGGTAGGTGGTTAAGAATAGACTCTATGTTGTACCATAAAGTTAAGAAGCCCAAGGCCATTCATGGACCACCAAGCATATGAAAGGCAGCATGGTGTAGTGTTAACATCATTGGCCTTACAGGCAGCCAGATTCTGGTTTGAATACTAGCTTTTCCCCCAACAGGCCTGGGAAGCCTTGCTAACAAGAACTATATGTGAAAATAATGGCAAACTACATATATATTTCACTATACCCAAACGTGATGTATCCTTGACTTAAGTTCCTCTTAGATCCCAGCCAGAGGCCAATTTAGCATCAGTGTATACACAGGGAAATATGATCAAAGGGAAGTAGAAGTGAAGAGACAGTGCTCTTGCCTGATTACTTCTTACTTCTCCAGGTATCTTCTTCAAACTTTCGAAAACATATGACCCAGGCCTTTGAAAGGGCTTGGGCAAGGGAAGGGCTCTCAAGTTTGAAGCTTCATTAGCTTCAAGTAAATCTGCAGGTGATCTAGGACTTATTCTTCCTCTCCTATATGACGTCAGAATCAGACAGGTGAGTTTTAGTGCAGTGATTTAGGCAATCATCATTTCTGATAGTAATGAAGGATATGCTCTATGTTTTAAACTAAATCATAAAATGAGTTTTTAAATCGTCACACTGGGCTACTAGCTTCACTTTGTTCCTTGGCTTAAATTCTTGAACTAGGGAAGTACATTCTATGGATTGGTTCTTCTGGTTCTATCGGCTGTGGCAAAGGGGCCAGGCTTACATGGTGGAATTTTCCTTTCCTGACCCTGGAAGAGGCAGATTCTCTAAGAAGAGTTAATGATTGAGGAGGAAATAATGAGATCTCTAGGGTAGACGCTGTCAAGAGTGGCAGTCACATTACTGCGTTCCACAAGAATAGGGGAACCTGGGCAAGAGAGGAGGAATAGGGCGGACACCATGAGGTGACTGAAGCTCATGGGAGGCACCCCTTGTCAACTTGTGGAAACACTTGGACAGGTTCTGTCGAGAGCATGACATTTACGTTACTAATGTTTATATGACATCCATAGGAAGGTGAGGTCTGCAAACATTCAGGTTAAGGAGTTAGGAATGATATGAGAAAAGAAAAAAAAAATCAACCTTGTTCTTGAAATGAGAACAGACTTGACCTTAAGCAAAATCAAAAAATGATAGAGCCACTTCACAGCTGCTATAGATTTCTACCTTTTAGACGCAGATGCAAAAAATCAGATTTTCTTGGCTTTTGGTCTGTCGGCCCCAGTCAATAATTAATAACACTGAGTGAGACATTTTTCCTCTGAGATCCTCAAGCTGCTTAACTGATCAGCTTAGCTTAGCTGAGCATCCTGCGGTAGTAAGAAAAGGGAAAATATGGTTTCAGTTTTGGTGTGTGTGCCACTAGAGCAGGCACTAAAAAAGAAATAGAATGTTTTCTAATCTTCCTTTCTGCTTGGGAGATCTAATTCATGGAGAAGTTAAGTGATTTCTCAGGATCTCAGAACAACTTACCAGGATAGAACAGCCAGTCTTTAACTGTCAAAGCCTTCCTGGGAGCCACCACTTAAGCTCTGCTCACCTGCTTCCTCTGTTCATATAGAATTTATACTGGTAGTGCAGTTAACAGAAGGTATCTGTACAATTCTTTATGCTTAGGAGGCCAGGGAATGTCTATGATTTCATAAACTAGTTCTGTGTTTCTCATGAGCAATAGATTTTAAAGGCTTTAACATCCTAGTAATCAGAAGCGGGGAAGGCATCAATATTTTCATGCCTTCGAAGAGATCAAACCATGGCCAGCTGATATAAAACCCAATGTACTGATTAAAGGGAATGTGTTACTCACTTCTGATGTGAAAGGGAGGAAAGGAGGAAATAGAAACAAATAAGACAATCCCGTAGGAAAATCTGAAAACTGAAGAATATGAGGACTTCAGTGCTTCACGCTAAAGCCCTGCCTTTGCTATTAATATTTCCGAATCTGTTTCCTTACTTGCTCATTTCTCCTCTTTTAGTTTTGATAGTAACAGGTCCTATAAAACCAACATGATAATTGTCCTATAATAAGTTCCTCTGCAGTGGGAAGTTTAGGGAAAAACAATTTAAGTATCTTTCCTCTCTAAAGTAGTAACTCTAACCCTTACAGAACCAACCACCACTTTAAAAAAAAAAAGATTATTTTATTTTTTATTATTATTTTTTAAAACTTTTTTTTTTTTTTTTTTTTTTGAGCAGAGTTTCACTCCTGTTCCCCGGGCAGGAGTGCGATGGTACGATCTCGGCTCACTGCAACCTCTGCCTCCCAGGTTCCAGTGATTCTCCTGCCTCAGCCTCCTGAGTAGCTGGAATTACAGGTGCCCCACCACCATCCCCGCCTTATTTTTGTATTATTAGTAGAGACGGGGCGTCACCATGTTGGCCAGGCTAGTTTTGAACCCCTGACCTCAGGTGATCCACCTGCCTCAGCCTCCCAAAGTGCTGGGGTTACAGGCGTGAGCCACCATGCCTGGCCTATTTTTTAGAAACAGAGTCTTGCTCTGTCACCCATGCTGGAATGCAGTGGCATGATCATAGCTCATCAGAGCCTTGAAATTCTGGGCTCAAGTGATCCTCCCACCTCAGCCTCCCAAGTGGCTGGGACTACAGGCATACCCCACTATGCCCAGCTGATTATTATTTTTTATTTTTTTGTACAGACAGGGTATCTCTTTGTTGCTCAGACTAGTCTTGAACTCCTGGCCTCAAGCAGTCCTCCTGCCTTGGCCTCCCAAAGTTCCAGGATTATAGGCATGCGCCACTGCACCCAGCCATAGCAACTTTTTTTTTTTTGAGATGAGATCTCATTCTGTCACTCAGGCTGGAATGCAGTGGCATGAACACAGCTCACTGCAGCCTCAACCTCCTGGGCTCAAGTGATCCTCCCACCTCAGCCTCCCAAGTGGCTGAGACTACAGGTTTGTACCACACTGCAACTGATTTATTTATTTATTTATTTAGCAAAGACAGGAGTCTTATCATGTTGCCCAGGCTGGTCTCAAACTCCTGGGCTCAAATGATTCTCCCACCTCAGCCTCCCAAAGTGCTGGGATTATAGGCGTGAGCCACCATGCCCAGGCAACAACTATTTTTTAACATTGTTTTTACCATCCTAAAATGAGATTCATAGATAATATAATCTACCTATATGTATACATCATGATTTAAAAATTCAGCAAAATGCCCTAACATAAAGGGGAAAACAAAGGGAAAGTAATATATAATTATATGTATTTCAATATATATTCAGGCACCAATACATTAGAAGTCATAATGGAGTTGTCAGATGTGTGTACGCAGATGTACAACAGCTGCAAATGAAGACTAACAGTTGGATTATTTTGATAACTCCAACACAGTAAGTAGCATTGTCATTGATGAAGTGATTTTTTTAAGATAGCAGTTCCTCTTTGTGAAGTTCTAAACAAAACAAAGTGAAAGCTCCCTTCATTTATATGATAGTTGCATTCCTGGAAAATTCATTGTATACTAAAGCGAGTCCCAGAATACTCTTTGTTTACATGTAAAACAAGTTCCAAGCCCATGTGATTTTTTTTTTTTTTTTTTTTTTTTTGAGACTGAGTCTCGCTCTGTCCCCTAGGCTGGAGTGCAGTGGCCGGATCTCAGCTCACTGCAAGCTCCGCCTCCCGGGTTTACGCCATTCTCCTGCCTCAGCCTCCCGAGTAGCTAGGACTACAGGCACCCGCCACTTCGCCCGGCTAGTTTTTTGTATTTTTCAGTAGAGACGGGGTTTCACCGGGTTAGGCAGGATGGTCTCGATCTCCTGACCTCGTGATCCGCCCATCTCGGCCTCCCAAAGTGCTGGGATTACAGGCTTGAGCCACCGCGCCTGGCGCCCATGTGATTATAAACAGATTTTCATTTCTACTATTTGCAAGTTGTATAGGATGTGAGGAAGTCTCTTTTGTAGGACTGTCTATCACATTGCAAAATCTTTAGTGTCCCTTTCCCTTGCTGAATAAGTCCTAGTCATACCCACAGTTATTTTGACAACCAAATATGCCTCCACAAATACCCAGAATATCCTCATTCAGGACCAGGGCTTTGTAGGGGTGTCCAATCTTTTGGCTTCCCTGGGCCACACTGGAAGAGTAATTGTCTTGGGCCACACATAAAATACGCTAATACTAATGATAGCTGATGAGAAAAAAAAAAAAAAAAAAAATCACACACACACAAAAAATCACAAAAAAAAACTCACAGTGTTTTAAGAAAATTTACCAATTTGCTTTAGGCCACATTCAAAGATACCCTGGGCTGGTGGGCCACAGATTGGACAAGTTTGGCTGGAACAAAGGTGAAGAATTAAATTCAGGGAAGAGACGTTGAGTTCTTTCCCAAACCATTTTGAATGTTTTTGGTTCCTTTTCTTTGGATTTGAGATGTTGAGAGCCCCTGTTTCATTTTCAATTACTGGAAACTTAAGACCCCAGGGTATTCTCAGGAAAAAGAAAGATGGTGATGGTGTAGTTATAGCACATTAAATTTATGGCTTTCATAAAACTACTTGAGTTAAGAATCCCTAAGGAGAATTTAGTTAGGGAAAGAAGACTCTCAATTACAGATATTGATTCAAACTTAAATACTATGTTAAGGAACCTAGAAAATAGAAACAGTTATACCTCGGGCAATTATGTAACTACTTGATGAAATTTTTAAAAATGTTCTTTCTAGAATTAATCTAGAGCTACTATAAAAGTCTATTATAGTCTCCCATAAGTCATACTTATTTTCTGTGAAGTCCTTGAACCCTGGGCCTTAATTGTAGTCCTAAGGACTGTGGCCTGAAAAAAAGACCCACCAGAGGAGCTACCCATGTGCCAGTGAGAACCCAGTCTTCAACTGGAAATTGACCAGCCTAACGTCTACAAGTGTATGCCATTCATCTCATTGTACTGCATCCTGTATATGTATGATACATCTATAGTAAATTCATGAAGACAGCTCAATCTCTTGGTTTCCCTAGGTAACATAATAATAACTAATAATGAAAACTAGTAATTATTGAGCACTTCTATGTGCTAGATGCTGTTCCAAGCTCTTCATGTGTAGTAGCTTTTTGAATTCTCTCAACAACCCTAAGATGTAAGTGTTATTATTATTCTCATTTTACATAGGGAAACTCAGGCACAGAGAGGTTAAGTAGCTTGCCTAAGGTTGTATAACTAGCAAAGCCAGAATTTGAACCTAGGAAATCTATATCTCCAGAACCCAAGTTCTCAACCATTATACTATGCATATTTAAGAAATAACAAGGCTTAGTAAAGGATATGGGGGGGTAACTAATAATCCATGAAGAGGATTAAATACCATCCTGCTTCCAGTTCTGATCAAGCTAAATATTTGTGGGAGATAATGGTTGAAAAAATTGGTAGTGCTGTTACAGCTTTATTCTTATAAGTATCTGCAGTGTTCGATGTAGTAAACCAGAGGACATCAACACAATTATCTCTAAAACTGAGATAATGGCAAGTGTAGCTTTCACTCACATCATCAAAATTAGGGCCCAAGACTCTCTATCCAACTAACAGAAATTCAAACTGGCTTATGCAAAATGAAAACAACAACAGCAAAAAAGACTGTGAAGTTCAGTGGTTCTGTGAGTGAAGAATTCAAGGGATATACCTGATTAGGAATGGTTTGACCCAGGTCTCAAATGATGTCAAAAGCCTTTCGCTTCCTTACTCAGCTCTTTTTCTCTTTGCATGTTAACCATATTCTTGTCCGTTGCAAACAACTTTATCCTTGGAGCCATAGACGATGTTCACAGTATACCAATACAGGAAAAGAAAGGAAGAGACCCTCTCTTTCCTGGTGTCTGCTGGACAGATTTTGATCCAGTTTGGATCACATGTTCATCTTTGAACCAAGAACTGTGGCCAAGGAGAAGGAACTCTGATTGGCTAGCCTGAGCCATATGCTCATCTGCCTCATCTCTCTGAAGGAAGGTGGGCACGCACCATGGACATCATGGCTTGGAAGACAGATGGTTCTCAAGGGGAAAGGGATGATGGACAGTTAAAACTAACTGCTTTAAGGAGCCAAACTGAGCCACAACCTGACTACTGCTATTTTTATAACACTAGGCCATTGAATCCCTAACTCATAACTGAATTGTTGATCCAGGTACAGTGTACACTGGTGTTACAACAAGGTTTTTTTTTTTTTTCTTGGTTTTGTTTTATACATGAGGATATAGAATTATACACAGTGCCTGATATAGCTTAATCATTTAGTAATTGTTAGCTGATATTCCATGCTAATAAGTAAAAATGATATTCCTGCTAGTGCCTTTATAATTAATATCTAACAAAAAACTTGCTGCAGTGTATGGCAGTCTGAGTTGATGCCCAACATCAGTATTCCAAGGCATGTCAACAACTACATGAATTATGGAGCATCACTTTCTAATCTAGATTAGTCTCGAGTTTGATAAATTATCCTGATTCTCTACAGGAGAGTTGGGAGGGTTGGGGGAAGGAAGTCAGGTAAGAAAACATGGGAACTAAACTACAATCTTTCATACTAAAGAGGGTCAGAATAGAAATGGTCACAAGGTGGTAAAAAATAGCTTCTTGCCTGCTCAGGTCTGACAGTTGGAAAACATTGTTCTGGTGATGCTTCCAAATCATCAGTAGCCCTCTGCTTGCACTGGGTGAATTGAGTAACTTTATAGAACTAGTTCATGGGCCTCAGCCCTGAAGAATGTTTTGGTAAATGTGGAGGGACCCAGATTCCCATTTTCAGACCCAAGGTAAGCCTGACATGCCGCTAGACATGAGAACTGCAATAATCAATCTCTATAATTTAAAAAGAGAAAACAGATGTCATAGTAAGAACACTGAGTAGCAGTTCAGGCGCAGTGAAGTTACGAAACTTGAACCAACAAATGGTATATAAAGACAGACAGTGTTTATACCCTGTCCTCTCTTTTGATGACAAAGCCATTAGTTCCTTTTTGTTTTTGTCTCCTCAGGGACTGATACACAAAGCCTGCTCTCTCCCCAACTCCCATTTTTCCTCTTTTTGTTTTTTCCACTGCTCAGTTAATTTCACTTTGATCCATTTCTTTCTCATGTATGTAAATAAATTTATCCTGATGCCTTTTCTGGTCTTTCTGCAAATTTTACTCAGGATTTGTGGGGGGGGGGGGGGGGCGGATATTACTTCTCTCTATTGATTCATGAATAAAAATTACCTTAAATATACCTTATGAATTATTCATTCATCCAAAAAATAGTTATTGGGCACCTATTTGTTATGCTGACCCTATCGACTCCAGTGGGGAAGGCTCCAAGTTGAAGAGGCTGAAGAAGAAACCCAGAGCCAGAAAACAAGCTGTGGCTTTTCCCAGGGGCTTACATGCAGAGGAAGGAGTTCAGTGGCAGCAGGCTCGGCAAGATATCTGCATGGCCCAGTGGCAACAGGCTGGGTAGAAGAACCACAGCTGCTTGTAAAAGGCATGCAGTTTAATATAGCATTTTCATTTAGCACCATTTCCCCAGTGATCTTCACCTGGCAATCTACATTCAACCCAAAACCTGGGGCCTTGATCACCTGTATAGCCTGTGTTCCATGGGACAGTCTGGGGACTCAACTGTTCCTCATAGACAAGGAATGAATCTCCAGGTTGGCCACTTTCAAGTTCCCTAGCTCAGAACATAGGTTCAGGTGCGTCTGCCCTACAGGGTTATTCTCATGGTATGCTTAAGCTATTGCTATCAGGTATGTTTACCATACACTACTATGGGCAGGCATAGTACTAAGTTCTGGAAATTCAACTGTGAACAACTCACACAAGATTTCTGTCATCATGAGGTTTCAGTGTAGGGAAGGAGACAAAATAATGAACAAATGACTATCAAGGTGCCAGATGATGCTAAGTGCTATGGAGAAAAATAAAGCAGGACAAGAGACTAGAACTTGACAGGATGGGGAATAGGAGAAGCTGAGGCACAGGCAGTCAGAGAAAGGCTTGAAGGAAGTGAAAAAGTGACCCTTTCCAAGATCTGCAAGAAAAGCATTCCAGGCAAGTGACCAGCAAATGCAAGGATGCTGAGGTGGGACGAGGCAGAGGATGATAGGATATAAGTTTGGAGAAATGATGAGGAAGGTTGTAGGACATTTCAAATGGTGTTTTAAACAGTGTTATTAAAAGGTGGTGTAAAACGAAAAGCAAAGGTTGACAATTGGATTTTACGAGATGGAGGTTTCCAATGTCCTCAACAAGAGCAACTATAATGGTAATGTGAGAACAAAAGCACCTTTGAAGTGGCTTAGGGAAAAATTATGGAAGGTGAGGAAGTGGAAATTTCAAGTAAATACAAGTTTGTTGTTGTTGTTGTTGTTGTTGTTGTTTTCCAGTCTGCTATGAAGATAAGCCAAGAAATGCATCAGTAGCCAGAGGGTTTGTGATATGTAGGTAGAGATTTTTGTTTTCTTCTTATTTTGAGATGGAGTCTCACTCTGTCGCCCAGCCTGGAGTGCAATGGTGCAATCTCGGCTCACTGCAACCTCCACCTCCCGGGTTCAAGTGATTCTCCTGCCTCAGCCTCCTGAGTAGCTGGGATTACAGGCGCCTGCCACCACACCCAGCTAATTTTTGTATTTTTAATAGAGACGGGGGTTTCACCAGGTTGGCCAAGCTGGTCTCCAACTCCTTTCCCCAGGTGATCCACCCACCTCAGCCTCCTTAAGTGCTGGGATTATAGGCGTGAGCCCCCACGCCCAGCCCAGGTAGAGATTTTTTTAAGATGGAAGAGATGATGGCATATTGATATGCTAATGAATTATTCTAAAGAATGAGAGAAACTAATGATGCGGGGGAGAGAAATATAATTACAAGAACAAAGCTCTTGAATAGATGAGAGATAGGAACAAGGAGAAACAAAGGCAAGGGGTTTTTGGTTTTGTGGGTTGATAAATCGATCATGGGAAAACACCTTAGTTTTCTAATAGCATCTCTTGGTAAAATAGGTGAGATCCTGCATTAAGATTGAAATAGGGGAAATGGTATTGGAAGTTTGAGAAAAGAGGGTAATATGTGAAATATTCAACTTGGACTGAGTTAACCAAGAAGTGGGCTAAGGATATGAATAGACAGTTATCAAAAGAAGATATACAAGTAGCCAACAAGCATATGAAAAATGCTGAACATCACTAGTGATTAGGGAAATGCAAATCAAAACCACAGTGTGGTACCACCTTACTCCTGCAAGAATGGCCATAATCAAAAACTCAAAAAATAATAGATATTGGCATGGATTTGGTGAAAAGGGAACACTTCTATACTGCTGGTGGGAATGTAAACTAGTACAACCACTATGGAAAACAGTGTGGGTATTCCTTAAAGAACTAAAAGTAGAGCTACCATTTGATCCAGCAATCCCACTACTGGGTATCTACCCAGAGGAAAAGAAGTCATTATACGAAAAAGATACTTGCACGTGCATGTTTATAGCAGCACAATTCACAATTGCAAAAATATGGAACCAGCCCAAATGTCTATCAATGAGTGGATTAAAAAAAAATGTGGTATATATATCATGGAATACTACTTGGCCCTATAAAATAATTTAATAATGGCATTCACAGCAACCTAGATGGAATTGGAGACCATTATTCTAAGTGAAATAACTCAGGAATGGAAAAGCAAACATCATATGTTCTCACTCGTAAGTGGGAGCTAAGCTATGTGGATGCAAAGGCATAAGAATGATATAGTGGACTTTGGGGACCTAGGGGAAAGGATGAGAGGGGAGCAAAGGATAAAAGACTACACTTTGGGTACAGTGTACACTGCTCTGGTGATGGGTACACCAAAATCTCAGAAATCACCACTAAAGAACTTATTCATGTAACCAAACACCACCTTTTCCCCCAAAACCTAATGAAATCATTAAAAAAAATTTAAAAATTAACTAGGAAAATACAGTAAAAATTCAGTGATGAGTGAACACATCAGGAAGATTGTGTTTAGAAAGCACAAAAGATGGCTGGATTTAACCAGAGTTGAGGTTGTTCTAGGCAAGGCAATACCAGGAAGAGCAAAGGAAGAATTCAGTAGTGGGCAGACTAGGAGGGATAGGAGGACTTAAGGTGAGTGAGGAACAGTGAAACAGTGGCGGGGCTAATGGATCAGAAGTCCTGTTGGGCTGAAGAATTATTGGAGTCCAAATGCCAGTGTGAATGCTCTGGAAAGTTAAAAGGTAGTGGTTGGAGAGAGAGATTCTTCAAACAAAGATTTCTGAGGTGGTTCAAGGAGTGGATGGTCTATGTGGACTGTGACAATGTTAGTGGTACAGAAGGTGACAGAGGGAGTTCCTAGTCCTTAAATGGATGAGGAGGTGAAACCAAGGGGACAGTAAATGATTGCAACAAGGAGCAGGAGTTGGATAATCTGACTGCACGTGTTTGAAAGGAGCTGGATATGTGCGGGACTCTGCCCCTCACCAGTTAATAAATGATGAAGATATCCCCAAATATTATATCTATCCGCTGGAAATAACTTTTGAGTTTTTGACCTTTAGTAAAAGGGAGAAGGATAACATTGTTGGCAGAAATGTGGATGGTGATGGGGAAACCAGAATGGGAAACCATTTGTTGAATTTTTTTACAAGACTCAGGTATAGTTATTTAAGTATGTCATAAGAAATTTTGGCAATTCCAAGAAGTCACATTGTCAGATGCCAAATAGTCTGGTTTAATGATTAACTTCTTGTCCTCTTAAAGATAACCTTAGGTAGAATAGGCCTAAATAAGACTAAGAAAATTCTAGGTCTTGGTAGCTGGTCTCATTCTGGCTTTAAAATTCTTTTGAAGAGGGGGTGTTGTGGGGAGGGGTCAGTTGGACAAGCAGGAAGCAAAGAAGCAGATATAGTCTGCAGTTTTGTTTTTCTCATTTTATAAATTGTCTCCTTCTAGATTAAATAAAGACAGCCTATCGCTAACAATCTAAAAAAAAAATTGTATATGTCCTGAGGAACCTCCAAAACTTTCAACAGTCAAGTACCACGTGAAGCAGGATCCAAGTCTCATACACAAGTAAATAGGTTTGAGGGAAATTTTCAGAAGAGCATATCACAGAACATATTTGGAAAATATAATAGAAGGAAAATAATATAGAAGTAAAAGTTCCTATTATATAAATTACTTTGCATATATAAGTAACTTTAACATTCAAGACAAATAACATTATTGGAAAAATTTCTCTGTTGGAAGACATTCCAATTTTCACATTAAAAATGGCATAATGAAAGTGCCCCAAATTGTACTGAGATGACCACAAGCACCATACTTAGGTATAACAGGATTTCACCTGGGACTCACTATTCCAGTTGTTTACAGCCAGCATCTGTTCTAATTGATTAGCACCTGTGTCCCACAGTTGTTAATGTTTTCATCATCACCCTTGCTCGAATATGTATTTACTTGTCAAATAGCAAAAATTATGTACAGATTAATAGAACAAGAACAAAACACATAAAAATTAGTTTATCTGGTGTGGTTCTTATCCATGCCATTCTTGTCCCTCTCTCTTCCCTCCCTCCTTTTTTTTCCCTTTGCAGCAAATCGTAAGGTGACTTTATCATTACCTTCATCAGAGTCACAGAATTCAAAAGGACTTTCTTGAGGGAGATTTTTGACAGGCGTCTTTGAAAAGATGTCTAGGGAGACTTAGAACTACTGGATGACATTTTAGGAAACTTCAAGAATAAATAAATTTATTGGCAATATTAGAAAGACTGTTAAAAGTCATTTCTTCAGTGTAAATTTTTGTGAAGCAAGAATAAATATTGACCATTAAGTTATATCATCATAATACAGGGTCTGTTTGTTAAGCACTGTGTGTGGAAAATGATATGATCCTGGTAAACCCAGAACTGAGGGGGTTGACCTGAAAGTTATTTCATAATTGTATTTATTAGTAATGAGTTACAAAGGTACATGACTTTTTAATAAAGAACTTGACCTGGTAAAGAGAATAGGTTTCAGTTTTTATGAATCTTAAACAAAAAGAAAAGAAAAGAAAAGAAAGCTGGTGGTGAAAAGAACCATGTTTTCTCAGTAAAGGCTACTCAGAGGATAACATGGTTGCTTCCTCCTGGCATAATAAATGCAATTTTGGTGCAATGTTGGGGAAAGTGTAAAAATACTAATAATAGCCTACATTCTTCAGCACATTCTATGTGCCTGCACTCTTTTATTCATTCTACATGTAGGAACTCATTTAATCCTCACAACCACCCTATAAAGAAGGAACCACTAATATGTCCATTTTTAAAGATGAAGAGAAGGAGGTTAAGTAACTTGCTCAAGGACATACTACTTGAAAACGGCCACGTGTGATTTGTACTGCAGACAGTCTGATCCCAGAGTCTATAGTCTGATAAAGCTTAAGATCATACTGTGGTTGCACTTAGTGAGCCATATTTCACTGCCCTAATCTGCCTATGACTCATAACATAATATTTGTGAATTCAGATGATTGTGCCATAGACCCCACTTGGCCACCAGAGGGAAATAAGAATCTCTTAAACCCCAGTTATTTCTTCTCAGGGTAAGGCTTCACTTGTGCTCAGTGTTTTCTTTCCAGCATTCTCACCTTGTTGCTGTGGTTTCTGCTGCCACACTCTTAGGAAGTTACTGCTATGTCAGGCATAAACGTGTTTTGGATGCAACCACCTTAATGCTCCTACTCTGACCTCAGTAAAGACTTAGCTTCCTATAATTCCCCAGAGTTCAACTAGATCAACCAGTGACTTTCAGGAGTCCTGCTCACATGCCAAGTTTACAATGCCAGTATCTCAGTCTGAAGCATCTATAATTTGGGTCATTTTACTGTATTCAGAACTTCACCAGGAACAAAGCAAAAGTACTTACCTTTGACGCACCAGAAGTGTCTTCAGAATCAAGAGATTCTGCTAATTCTAATTACCACCCTAAAAAAGACAGTATGCATTCAACGCTTAATGTGGCAGTTACTATGGCTGAAAATCTTGTGAGTTATGTATGAAGGCTACCTTTTAAAGTGGTATGAAGTGATGCAATTAACTATGATCTCATTAAAAAGTGATATGTATCATGAGAGGTACAGGTTTTCTGGAGTTTAGGAAAAAGAGATGGCCATCTCAAGGTCAGAGTGGGAAGGTGTTGAAGAAGTGGTATTTGATAAGGCACCACAGCGTAATGATTAAATACAGAAGCTCTGGAACCAGCCTTGCCTGTGTTTAAATTCTGGCTATCACTTACCAAATGATCTCGGGCAAGTTATTCAGTAAGCTGCCACTCAGTTACCTCTATGAAACAGTGGTATATACCTTATGCATGTCTTGTGAGTATTAAATGAGTTATGACATGTAAAGCACTTGGAACACAATGTAAGTTTTCCACAAAGGTTAGCTATTATTCTTTAGACAGGGCTTTGAAAAACAGGATAAATAGGATTTAGACATGCAACAATGAGTCAGAAATTAAATTTCAGAAGATGCAAAGATTAAAATGTAAAAAGGTTAAACCATAAAATTATTAGAAGAATCGGGAAGAAATCCCAGGGTGGAGAAGGCTTTCTTAGGTATGACTTCAGACCCAGAAGCTATCAGTATACAATTTTAAAAACATTAAAAATAACATAAAAATATACAATTTTAAAAGATGCACTAAAAATAACATAAACAAAAAGCACAGTCTCAAAGAGATATTTGTACAACTATGCTTATTGCAGCATTATTCACAAGAGCCATGAGGTCAAAACAGCCCAAGTGTCTGTCAACAGACGAATAAAGAAAACGTGATATATACATACAATAGAATATTATTTAGCCTTAAAAAAAGAAAGAAAGAATCTTAAATGCTGCAACATTGTAAGTACTGATTTACAGGTATTTCTCTCTCCCAAGACTCTGAGATACTACAGAGCTGGAATTGTCATGTTCACCTTTGTATCCACAGAATCCGGCACATCATAGGTGTTCAGTAAATGTTTGCTTTGTGAACAGATGGGGCATAAACAGGCCACGGAAAGGAACGGCTCTTTGCCATCACAAGTTCCATTTTGGAGTTGTCCAGTTTAAGATGGTGCAACATTCAAATACACATGTGCTTTAAGTAATTAGAGGTCAGGTGATATAAATTTTGTAAGAGCTTAGAACTGCAGGTACAGACACTCATATTGTCTCTTCACCTTACTATAGCAAAGGAGGTGTGAGAGGTGGTCAGATTCTAGGTACATTGTGAAGGCTGGCGGAGATTTCTAATAGATTGGATGTGAAGTGTAGGAGAAAGAACAGAGTCAAGAATGAGTCCAGAGTTTTTGACCCAAACAGCTACCAAGATGGAGTTACTGTATAATGAGACAGGGAATGCTACAAGAAAAGAAGATTTGCTGGAATGATATTAGGAGCTTAGTTTGGGACATACTAAGTCAGACATGCAAAGTTGGGTCAAGTAGGCAATTAGATTATGAGTGTAAAGCTCAGTGGAAAGATCAAAGCTGGGAATGAAAGTTAGGACATCGTCAGCATATAGATGGTATTTAAAGCCAGTAGACTAGATGAGACCACCTAGAGAGTAAATGTAATTAAAAAAGAGTTCTGTGGAAGGAGGCCTGGGGTGCCTTAGGGTGGGGACAATAAGGAAGCATCTGCAAAGGGGGAAGAACAGCCAGTGCCGGTGATGTGGGAGATGATTGTTGTCTCAGAAAATATCCCATTGTGAGTGACTCTGATTATCAAATAACTTTTTGTTTGGTCAAGGCTGATATATATGTCTACAGTGATTTCTACAGTGTTTTTAATCAGTTGCCAGAATGCTGTTTACTCCTGGTTATATGGGCCGTGTTGATCCTGGATCACTCTTGAATGGTAAGGCCAATGCACTGGATAGCTTGCCCACAGTGTTTTCCCTATAGATGCTTTCAATTTCTTTTTCTTTTTGGAGTGGAACACATGTTATTATATAGGCTTACATATGAAAAGTTAAAATAAGGTAATTTATCAAGAAGTTTTTTGAAAAATATGTGACCACATTTAGAGATGGCAGTGTTTGTTTTTTAACAGGATGCAAATCAACTTTCTATAATATTTCATCTCCATGAAAATGTTTAAGAATCCCAATCCTACTATATTTGTTACCTAACCTCCCTTTTCATTTATTACTCATCCTCAGCGATCAATAAAGCCTTTCTGCAGCCTCTTAAAATGCAGTGAACCTATTGATTTCACTTGTTATTGCATCTCCCTCCCTTGCCTCTGGTACAAATTACTCTGAGTCAGAAAAGGTGGTGAGATAATAAGACTATATATAGACTGTCCTTTCCTGTTCTCTCCGAAAAGATTTTTTTTTGTCTATTTAACTAGGAAGTGATAAAAAGCAAAGCTCAGAACCAGCTGTAAGTTATATGTTCTACTGTTGAAATCTTCCATACTTTAAAACCACACATTTTGACTTGCTCTATACTATTAATTAAGCACAAGAAGCAGTGCTTACTGTGATTTATCTTTTCCTAAAGATGCATTACAGAAGATATTCAAATACAATATGTCATTTAATGGAAGTAGTTGTTTCAACTCCAAATTGTAAAATATCCATGTTAGTTGTTTTTATGTCTCTATTCTCTAATTTAGGGAATAGATTGACACTGTCAGCTCACAAAGCCAAATATCCCTTTTTTAAAAGTCAGAATATATATATATATATATATATATATATATATTTTTTTTTTTTTTTTTAGAGGGAGTCTTGCTCTGTTGCCAAGGCTGGAGTGTTGTGGTGCGATCTCGGCTCACTGCAACCTCTGCCTCCCGGGTTCAAGCAATTCTCCTGCCTCAGCCTCCTGAGGAGCTAGGATTACAGGCGCATGCCACCACACCCAGCTAAATTTTGTGTTTTTAGTAGAGACAGGGTTTCACCATGTTGGGGAGCCTTGTCTCGAACTCCTGACCTCATGATCCGCCTGTCTTGGCCTCTCAAAGTGCTGGGATTACAGGCGTGAGCCACTGTGCCCGGCCAGGATTTTTAATAGTAGTAGAAACTAGTATAAGCATTAATGCTTCAGATTTCTCAGACTTGCCTTCATGTTTTGGTTTGGGATATTTGGGGATGGCGGAGTCATATTGTAATACCTCCGAGCAACTGAAATCCACCACTTATGATGCAAAATCATTATGCCTGAGTTTCCTTGGTGCTGTATGCAGGCAACCACTTCCATACATTGGAGCTGGCCAACAAGAGAGCTATTACATGGGAAAAGGTCACAATTGTAAATCAAGGAGCAATAAGTCTTCTAGGTGTGTGTAGGGCAGTTGGTAGGGGGAGTAGCAAAGGGGGGTGAATGGGAGAAATTTTTAATGAATTCTCTTAACACCACTCACAGACATCAAAAGCATCATAATACACATTTCTATTTGGACATATTCTATTTTAAAATTAATAATCATGCACTATCCTTCGTTCCCCTAAACCAGCTGGAAAGCTTAGTAGTTATTTACAGGGCACCTCAGTGAAATTAGGAGTAGACTGAAACATGACTGTGTCACTGATACGTGCAAGTTCTTCATAAAACCTCATTACCAGGGCCTGGAGATAATGTAGTGAGTAAAACCATTTGTCAAATGTGATCTGAAATCCTAAAGGGGATTTTTCAGCAGCTATATTTTATTAATCTGGTGGTGATTGAGTTGATCAGAATATGCAGACTACGTCTCTAAACTGGTCATTATTTACATGCTTCAGCTGCACTCACTAATTGAATCCCTGGAGTTATTTCTGACACCTACCACCTGGGACCTGTTTCCAGACAAACGCTTTCCTGTGGCACACAGCAGAGATAGGTCTGGGCCCTTCTGTTTCATGTCAGAATAAATATTTTAGCTCTGAGGCTTTTTGTTTAACTGAATTCAGTGGTTCTCATGATTTGCATTAGTTCTTTCACCAGGAATCAGTTTACCAAGCTAACTGTTGTTTGGATGGGCTAATTAAAACCTGCTCAGTGTGTGTGCAGGCAGCCTCTAAGCCAAATATTGCCCTGCACAGAACTTGGATAAAAACGTGGCATTTGTATTTGTATTTATTAGAACAGATGAGCCTTGTGACTTACCCCTAGCTAATCTGACTCTAGTGTTTGCTTTTTTCATTGTATGCCCTTCTGAATGTACATCCCACCTTAAAAAGTGGGGAGTGCCCACAATTCCTAGTCCTTGAGAAATCCCATGGGAACGAGGGATGTGGCCTGAGTGTTCCTGAGAATGGTCCTGCTGTCAACTTCACGGGTGGCAGGTCACCAAAAAGTGTGTCTATATAACATATGATATTTGGTCTCATGAGACACTTAGGAATTAGTTGTTTATCCTGTTTTTATCAAAGTTTCATGCAAAGTGGATAACCAGTTATAGAAGCTTTGCTGATACTGCCATTCTTTTGAATGGGGGCATTCTATCTAGGCAACTGGTAAAAAAGAAATCCAAATATTGTTTCAGATAGTTAAATGCATTAGACTATGATCTCCATCTATATCAAACATTTATTCATTTCTGTCATATTTCATGGTCCTATATTCTAGGAGAGGCCTATCATATTCCCCTAAGGAGCTTGTAGTCTTGTGAGTGAAACAGATATGCAAACAAATATTTCCAGTACAGTGTGATACATTGTCTCTCAGATTTTTAAATTGGGTAACTATGTGTATGATGATGCCCTAACCAAGATTTGGAATGCTGAAGAAGGAACAGGTTGAAGGAGGAGGAGAGATGGAGGGAAATGTTAAATTGGGTTTCACATACTCACAGGACATTCAGGCTGAAGTTTCTAGGAGGCAGTTCTAAAGAGGGTTTATAAGATAGATGAAGAACTCCTTCTTGTAAGAAAATATTATTTCATCATATTCCTATTAGAGGGTGAGGCATAGTACAAATAGATTTTGATAGGAGAGGTGAATAAACAAAGGATTGAGAGTGGAGGCTATCATGGTAGGACATGAGGTTGGGGAAAAGTAAGCTTTTCAAGAGCAACTTTCCTAATTCTCAATTTTATTTAGAGTGTGCTCTGATTATAACAATATGTGGATGGTGTGGAGACTTTCTGAGAGATTAACCAGTGAATGAGTCTTTAAGAGAAGAATGTTTGCTCATGGATTGGGTATTCATTTGGAGAAGATTGTGTTTTCCAGTTTCTTAGAAGATAATATTTGGAGTATTATCTGAACAAAATGTAATGCACTTCTTTTTTTTCTTCTTGTTTATGCTTATCTTGCCAAGTCATGAAAGAGCCAATTTGAAATATTTCTGCTGATATTTCTAGTTGGAAATGAATGGATTTTTGAAATATTTCATTAGTGTACTTATAAAGTGTAACTGTGGATCGAGATGATTCATAGTCTTCTTTTTTGGAGGTGGATTTTTAGAAAAAGGAGGGGGTGTGTCTCCAGTTATCTTGAGGGTGAAATTCTCCCAAATGATCTCAAATTAAAGAACATTTTAAAATCAGTACCATGGTGAAATTTGAAGAGGGAAGAAAATGTCATAGAATGCAATAAATAGCAAATTATCAGAACTCCAAGGAATTTGAGGGAGATTAGATATAGCGAAGTGTCATATTTTTGTTTAGACTTATTATGGGGTCTGAGCATCTTGATGCAATTGATTATGCTGATTGGCTTTTCAGTAGCCTTTTCATTTCTTCACCAAAGTTATCCAAAAACCTTCAAGTTTCGAGTACCTAGCTGAATAAACTACCTACTTTTTGGTGCCTTACCAAGGATCCACATGTTCTATTTTCTGAAGTAAATGCCAGCCTCAGAAGTAAGTGCCCATTATGCTTATTGTATTACAATTTTCCTAAGCTCAGAATTGTCGTGGGAAGTTGAAAACATTCCAGTGGTCAAAGAAAGAGAGCAGTTAGCTCATTTAAACCCTCTTCAATGTCCCATTCTGTCCTTGGTGCAAAGGTGCCAGCTGGTCTTTATAAGAATAAATCTATTTGACAAACCTGGAGCAGTTATTGTCTGCTGCTAAGGTTTCCACTACAGATACAAGGAAAAAGTGTTGCCAAGGTTGAGTAGGGAAATACAGGGGAAAAACAGAGAGGTTTCGCATCCTGAAATAACCTTGGAATCAGTAAAGCACCTGCTTTACTCCAGTGAAGTACCTAAAATTTGAGTTTACACTAGAGGTTCTAGAAAATTTCCCCTATTACCCTAACCTGATTGAATATACCTTTAAAAGCTTCACGAGGTCAGGAGATCGAGACCATCCTGGCTAACACGGTGAAACCCCGTCTCTACTAAAAATACAAAAAATTAGCCAGGCGTGGTGGCGGCACCTGTAGTCCCAGCTACTCAGGAGGCTGAGGCAGGAGAATTGCGTGAACCCGGGAGGCGGAGCTTGCAGTGAGCCGAGATCTCGTCACTGCACTCCAGCCTGGGCGACAGAGCGAGACTCCTTCTCAAAAAAAAAAAAAAGAGAAAAAGAAAAAAAAGCTTAAAATTAATAGGAGCTAACCAATTACTCTTAAAAAAATAAAATAAAATAAATGGGGTATACATCTTGACATTATTTAATTCAACTGTCAATCTTAAAAGATAAATTTGCATTCAGACTGTGTGTGCATGTGTTAGCCTCCTCACACATTATGTGCTGGCAACCCCATTCTGTGCAGGGACTCCTCAGGAAGGGCCATCTTTATAGAATTCTCCATGGTGGATCACAAAGAGAGGATTTGCATTTACACATAAAAGACCATAACACATCAATTTTAGAAAGAGCTGCTTTCATTTTACAAATACATTGGCCCTAAATAAGAATATTTCAGGTAGAAATCTTGAAATGTACTTTGTTTATTCAATAGTAATAATATCAAATGGTTTGCATATCTTCTCTCATCTTTCTATGAACATGAAAGGTAGCATAGATATTTTTACAAATGGAATTCCAATATTATTGCTTTGGAATTTTTTTTGTCTTTAAGATACTATAAACTACAATTGATGATAAAGAACATTTAATTAGTTTAGGAGTAGAGTTAGTTAGCGTTTTAATGAAATTGAATCATATCTCTTTAGGAATTTTATAGCATTTCAGTATTATGGATATTTTTTCTTGTATAAATATTTATTATACACTTTCCAATTATTATGAAGCTGATATAAAATTTAAATCTAAAAATAATGTTTCTCACAATATCACTTAATAGTCAGAAAAAAATTTGAGAAAACAAATTAACCATGTTACCTGCAGGAAGCTGATGACAAGAATCGAAGCAGAACTTCACATTTTCCAAGGTATGTTCTTTGGCATCTAGGCATTCCAGGCATTCTGGAGGGAAAAACATTTGGGATATGTTGCATACCATGACCTTCTTTGGAATCTACCATTTGACAGTATATTAAAGTCTTCATAAGACTGATAGTTTCCCTGCCTTTAACTTTGAGAACTTGGTATTTCCCCAACTTATTGAGGCATGAACCCTTTTACTGAATAATTTCTATCTATATTCAGCTGAATTGGCTAGCCACAGAAACCACTTCAGGAAAAACTGAAGTAGAGGATAAGATTATTTGATTAACTTGGTTAATTAATTATTTTAGATAATACTATGATGATGATGCTCAACATTGCAACCCAAATTAAGATACTTGTGGTCATTCTGGGATTGTTGTTGTTGTTGTTACTGTTTCTTTTTAGGAACAAGGTCTCATTCTGTCACCCAGGCTGGGGTGCAATGGCATAATCATAGCTCATTGCAGTCTCAAACTCCAGGGTTTAAGTAATTCTCCTGCCTCAGCTCCCCGAGTAGCTGGGACTATAGGCATGCGCCACCATGCCTGGCTGATTTTTCAAAACTTTTTTGTAAAGACGGAGTCTCACTATGTTGCCCAGGTTGGTCTCAAACTCCAGATCTTAAGTGATCCTCTTATCTCGGCTTCCAAAAGTGCTGAAATTACAGACATGAGTCACCATGTCTGGCCACCAATTCTTTTTTAACTAACTAGGATAAATTCTAGACACTTTTTGGCGAGGTCGACAACTGGTTTTTAGCTACTACAAAGATGGAAATTTATTCCGAAGTAAAATAGAATCAAAGTACCATTCAGCAGTAAGAGATTTGTATATAGAACAAATTTTCAAATAAATAAATTTGAGTGAGTTTGTGTTACCTGTCACTGCTACAACATCAGTCAGTTAGCTCGGGGCATTTACTGCATGATATATGTCCACTAGAGCCATAGTAATGCATGAACAAGATGATATGTCATATAACAAGTTGGCCTTTCCCTCTAATATCATAAACGAAGCTAACTATAAAATGTTGTGCTGCCGGGCATGGTGACTCTCACCTGTGATACCAGCACTTTAGGAAGCCGACGCGACGAATCACCAGGTCAGGAGATCGAGACTATCCTGACCAACATGGTGAAACCCCGTCTCTACTAAAAATACAAAAAAGTACCTGAGTGTGGTGGCCTGTGCCTGTAATCCTAGCTACTCAAGAGGCTGAGGCACGAGAATCACTTGAACTCAGGAGGTGGAGGTTACAGTGAGCCAAGATCGTGCAACTGCACTCCAGCCTGGCAACAGAGCGAGACTCCGTCTCAAAAAAAAAAATAAAAAAATAAAAATAAAAATAAAAAATTGTTGCTCCTAAGTCAATTTTATACTCTAATACATTCTGGCATTTCAAAATATTTGAACATATATTTAAGTCCTGAACCCTCATGTAGGCAAATTGGTTATTTATTATTCACCAGGGCATTTAAAATAATACCCTGTTTCCTCCCTTTAAACTTATAAATAATTAAGAAATAAGACATAGGAGACAGTCAAGTAGCAAGCAAAATAACAGCTTTACTTCTGATAAAGCTCATTGAGGAAACTGACTTTAACATAAGCAAACATTTCAGAGAAGAGGAAATAGGAATGTCCCTTAAAAAGATGCTAAACCTTATCAACTAACTAGGGAAATGCAAATGAAATCACCATAAGATACTATTTTGCCCATACCATAGAATTAATTGGAAGTGCTCCTTCCTCTTCTATTTTTTGGAAAAGTTTGTAAAGAATTGGTTGGCCTTAATACTTCATTGCATGTTTGATAGAATTCACTGATGAATCCATCTGGGTCAGGGTTTTTCTTTATGGGAAGCTTTTGATTACTGATTCAATCTCTATACTTGTTATAGGTCTGTTGGGATCTTCTGTTTCTTCTTGTGTCAGTTTTATTAATTTGTGTCTTTTTAGGAACTTCTAAGTTTCATCTACATTATCTAATTTATCTAATTTATTGGTATACATTAAATTATTCATAGTATTTTCTTATTATGCTTATTTTTTATTTACGTAAAATTGGTAATGATGTCCCTTCCTGTATTCCCAATCTTGGTAATTTGAGTCTTCTCCCCTTTTTCTCTTCATCAATCTAGCTAAAGTTTGGTCAACTTTGGTGATCTTTTTAAAGAACCTACTTTTGTTTTTGTTGGTATCTATTTTTTATACCATTTATTTATGCTCTAATCTTTATTATTTTCTTTCTTCTTTGGAGTTTAGTTTACCCTTATTTTCTAGTTTCTTAGGATGGGAGCTTAGGTTTTTAATTTGAGAGCTTTCTTCTTTAATATAGGTGTTTATAGCTGTAAAAACTTCAGTTGTATCCCATAAATTTTGGGTGTGTATGTTCATTTCCACTCATCTCAAAGTATTTTCTAATTTCCCTTGTGATTTTTTTTTTTTTTTGATACATTGGTTATTTAGGATTGTGTTCATGACTTCCTTATATATTGTTACATTTTCCAAATTTTTTCCTGTTATTGATTTCTAATTTCATTCGTTTGTGGTCAGAGAACATACTTAGTATGTTTCTAACCCTTTTAAATTTATTAAGTTTTGTTTTATAGTCTAACCTAGAGAATGTCCTGTATATACTTGATAAGAGTGTATATTCTGTGTTTGTTGGGTGGAGTGTTCTATAGATGTCTGTTAGGTCTAGTGGTTTTCTAGTATTGTTCAAGTCTTTTATTTCCTTTTTAATCTTCTGCTTAGTTGTTCTATTACTGGAAGTGAAATTTTGAAGTTATCATCTATTATTGTTGAACTATCTATTTTGTTCTTTAATTCTGTTAGTTTTTGCCTCATGTATTTTAGAGCTCTGTTGTTACATGCATATATATTTTTCTCCCTGATGTATTCACCCTTTTATTGTTTTAAAATATCCTTTCTTGTCTCTAGTAATAATTTCTTTGAAGTATATTTTATCTGATACTTGTAAAACTACTCCAGTTCTCTTCTTTTTTTTTTTATAGCATACTTTACTCTTTACTCTTAACATATTTGTGCCATTGGAACTAAAGTATTTTCTAGAAAGCACATAGTTGTATCAGATTTAAAAATCTGTTTTGCTAATCTCTGCCTTTTTATTAGTTTTTAATTCATTTATGTTTAAGGTAATTAGCTACAAGTTAAAATTTATGTTTACTATTTTACTATTTGTTTTTTATATATCTTATGTATATTGTTTTTATCACTCCATTATTGCATACTTTTGCATAACTAGATGTTTTCTGTTTTAATTCCATTTTTTTTTTTTTTTTTTTTACCTTTGGTTACTTTTTGAATGGCTGCTTGGAGACTGCAAGTAACACCTTAGCTTCAAAATTTATCTTTTAAATTAGGAGAAAAAAATAGTTACAAATAAGATCAAATTAGAACAAAATATATTTTTTTAAATTAAAATCCTGCTTCTGTTAAAAAAATACATTTCTATTGTCTATTATATTTACTTCTATTATGAAATCCTTTTTTGTTCAGGGCTTCAAGTGACAACTTTTCTCAGTTTTTATTTGAGAATAACTTTATTTCTCCTTCATTTTTGAAGCACAATTTTGATGGATGGAGAATTCTTTGTTGACACTCTTCTCATGAGCACTTTGATATGTCCCACTGCCTTCTGATGTCCATGGTTTCTGATGAGAAATTAGCTGTTAGTCTCATAGAGACTTTCTTGTACATTATGAGGGTTTTTGTTTGTTTGTTTTGTTTGTTTGTTTTTTTCTCTTGCTGCTCTCAAGATTGTCTTTCCATCTTTGACTTTTAACAGTTTGATTATATGTCTTGGTGTGGATCTCTCAGAGTTTATTCTACTTGGAATTTGTTGAGGTTCTAAGATGTATAGATGAATGTATTTCATCACATTTTATAAGTTTTGGCCATTATTTCTTCAAATATTCTTTTGTTCCTTTCTCTCTCTCATCTCCTTTAGGGAATCCTGTATATGTTGTTGTAATTCATGATGTTCCCCAGACTGTTAAGGCTCTGGATCAATTTTTTTTTTTTTTTTTTTTGAGATAGAGTCTCGTTCTGTGGCCCAGGCTGGAGTGCAGTGGTGCCATCTCTGCTCACTGCAAGCTCCGCCTCCCAGGTTCACACCATTCTTCTGCCTCAGCCTCCCGAGTAGCTGGGACTACAGGCACCTGCCACCATGCCTGGCTAATTTCTCTTTGTATTTTTAGTAGAGACGGGGTTTCAGCATATTAGCCAGGGTGGTCTCGATCTGACCTCGTGATCCGCCTGCCTCGGCCTCCCAAAATGCTGGGATTACAGGTGTAAGCCACAGTGCCCAACAAGGCTCTGGATCTATTAAAAAATTTTTTAATTCTTTTTTTCTATCTCTTCCTCAAATTAGATAATGTCAACTGACCTATCTTCAAGTTTGCTGATACTTTATTATGCCTCCTCATATCTGCTATAAAATCCTTCTATTGAATTTTTCATTTCATTTACTACACAAATATAAACTAGAATTTCTACTTGGTAATTTGGTAATTTTTTAATGATTTTTCTCTCTTTATTGATACTCTCCATTCAGTGAGATATCATCCTTATACTTTCCTTTAGTTCTTCAGACACAGTTTTCTTTAGTTCTCTAAACATACTATGATAGTTGATTAAAAATTTTTTGCTTAAAAGTCTAACATCTGGGCTTACTCGGGAGTAGTTTCTACTGATAATTTTTTATCCCCATGTGTGGGCCATACTTTACTGTTTCTTTGCATTTCTTATCATTTTTTTTCACTTCTTGCTTGTGTAGGGCCATAAAGTCATCTAGAGGTAATAAATTAGGGCGTTTTAAGATCTTTTCTGCACATGCACACACTCTTACACATGTATCCCAGGAATATGGTTTAGCTTTTCAAATTCCACTGTGTACATCCATTTCCCAAATCTTCCTCTTAAGATTTTTGGGGCTCGGCGTGGTGGCTCATGCCTGTAATCCCAACACCTTGGGAGGCCAAGATGGGTAGATCACTTGAGGTCAGGAGTTCACGGCTAGCCTGGCCACCATGGTGAAATTAGCTGGGCAAAATTAGTTGGGCATGGTGGCACACACCTGTAGTCCCAGCTACTTGGGAGGCTGAGGCAGGAGAATCTCTTGAACCCAGGAGGAGGAGGTTGCAGTGAGCCAAGATTGTGCCACTGCACTCCTGCCTGGGCGACAGAGCAAGACTCCACCTCAAAATAAAAAAAAAAAAGATTTTTGGATAGTCTTTTGTTTGACTTTCACATGACTGCGATGTTAAATAATTGCCACTGATTGCTTTTAACCTATACCCTGGGGATAGGGCTTTCCTACCTAGGAAGCTTTGAATCAGATCAAATAAGAAGCTCTGGCTGGGTGCAGTGGCTCACGCCTGTAATCCCAGCACTTTGGGAGGCTGAGGTTGGCGGATCACCCGAGGTCAGGAGTTCGAGACCAGCCTGACCAACATGGAGAAACCCTATCTCTACTAAAAATACAAAATTAGCCGGGCATGGTGGCACATGCCTATAATCCCAACTATTTAGGAGGCTGAGGCAGGAGAATCACTTGAATCCAGGAGGTGAAGGTTGAGGTCAGCCGAGATCATGCCATTGCATTCCAGCCTGGGCAACAAGAAGGAAACTCAAAAACTCAAAAACTCCAAAAAAAAAAAAAAAAAAAAAAAAAAAGCTCTGCATATGGGGTATTTTTCCAGTGAGTCCCACAGATGGTGACAGTTTTCTGGGGACGGAGCTCTTTTTCAGAGTTCCAAACCACCTCATCCCCTTTTCATGACTGTTAGGCTGCTAATTTTCACAACCACTTTGAGTACAAGGCTGCTGGTTTTTAAGGCTGCCACAGAGTTGGCTAGAGAGGAATGAGAATAGGGTGAGTTAAAACAACACAAAGCTCACTCTTCTTACCAATATTCAGCCATTTTCTTCCTAAATAAGCACTCCCTAGGTTGTTGAAAGCTTCAAGCTAATTTCTAGAATTCTGAAAATGTTGATTTTAACAATTTTTTCCAGTGTTCTCATAGTTTTGTGGAAGAGCAGACTTTTGGAAGTGCTTACTCTGCCATTCCAGAAGTCTCTCATGTATAGGTGCTATGGTTTGAATGTATTCTCACCAAAACTGAAGTGTTCCCTGTGTCATAGTATCAAGAGGTGGGGCCTTTAAGAGGTAATTAGGCCATGAGAGCTTCTCCTTCATGAATAGGTATAAGGCCCTTATAAAAGATCCTTCATGCCAGGTACAGCAGCTTGCACTTATAATCCCGGCTATTCAGGGAGCTGAGGCAGGAGAATCACTTGAGGCCAGGAGTTTGAGACCAGCCTGGACAACATAGTGAGAATCCACTTCTAAAAACCTTAAAAAAAAAATTAACCAGGCATGGTGGCATGTGCCTGTAGTCCCAGCTACTCAGGAGGCTGAGGCAGGATGATCTTTGAGTTAAGGAGTTTGAGGCTTCATTGAGCTATAATCACATCACTGCACCCTAGCATGGATGACACAGCAAGACCTCATCTCTGAATGAAAAAAAAAAAAAAAAGAGTCTTCATGCAGCATTCGGTTAGCTTGCCCTTCTATCTTCTACCATGTGAGGACTCAGCAAGAAGGCCCTCACCAGATGCTAGTGCCTTGATCTTGGATTTCCCAACCTCCAGAACTGTGAGAAAATAAATTTCTGTTTTTTATAAATTACCCAATCATTGGCATTTTGTTATAGCAGCACAAATAAACTAAGACAATAGGTTAATTAAAATGGAAACTAAATATAAACAAAAACTCTTTGAGATTAAGTTTATTTTGATTAACTAGGAAATTGATAATTCCATGTATTTTCTTATAATAATATTTTAAAGATCTAAAGCAAATAAAGTAAAATCTTAAAAGTTATTAAAACTGAGTGGTCGGTATGTGAATATTTGTTATATTTAACATTTTCTAGTTAGGGAAATAACAAACATAAATAAAATCTTTTTAAAAGAATTAAGACCAGTTTTGCAATATAGTCATAAGGGGAAGTCCAAAGAAGGAACCCAGAAAGGAGGTAGGAGGTAAGGGCCTAAAAGTGGCATTGGCTGTAGTTTACATTCAAACATTAACAGAGTTATTAGCTACTTCCCAGATGCAATGGTAAGAGTTTGTACTGCCCTTAAGGGGGTGCTCACTGTTTGGTGAAGGGTTAGACAAGCAAGCAGGTGTGCATGTTATCGTTTCAAAAGATAGCTAAGTGCTTGGTGCTAGGGGAATTTCCACAAAAGGAGGGTCTTTAATCCACAGCTGCTGAGGAAGAGCTGGGAAGACCTCTCAGAAGAGGTTCTTAGCCAAGCTTTACAAAGGATGAATAAAAGTTGATGGCCAGGCATGGTGGCTCACGCCTGTAATCCCAGCACTTTGGGAGGCCGAGGCAGGTGGATCACCTGAGGTCAAGAGCTCAAGACCAGCCTGGCCAGCATGGTAAAACCCTTTCTCTTCTAAAAATACAAAAATTAGCTGGGTGGTGATGGTGGGCGCCTATAATCCCAGCTGCTCAGGAGGCTGAGGCAGGAGTCCCTCGCGTGAACCCGGGAGGCAGAAGTTACAGTGAGCAGAGACCACGCCACTACACTCCTGCCTGGGAAACAGAGTGAGACTCTGTCTCAAAAAAAAGAAAGAAAAAGTTTGACAAGGAGATAGAAGTGTCTTGGTGTCTTGTGCAGGGGAAAATGTACTTGCCAAACCAGTTTGTAATGGCCAGACTCAAGGAACAAGGTAATGGGTGGTGAACGAAGAACAATTCACACAGGCCATGCCAATTGTTGAGTTTAAATCCTGGAGGGTATTGCTCTTTGGAAGATTTTAAGGTGGAGAAATAGCAGGGGAAGAAGGGCAGTGAGTACATTGGCTCCAGAGATGAGGGCTGGAATCTGGTCTAAAATTCTGGCTCTGAAACTTACTACCTTGGATCTTGGACAAGTTACACAAGGTCTCTATGCATTGGTTTTCTCATCTGTAAAATGGAGATAATATTGTCTACCTCACAGAACTGTTCTCAGCTTTAAATAAGTTAACTGATGTTAGTCACTCAGAGCTATATCTAACCACATTGTAAATGCTTAGCAGCTACTAGGAAATTCAAGCAATTTTATGTAAAGATTGGATCATGCTTTAGAAAGATGACTTTGACAGCACTGTGGAGCAGCTATGATGCGGGTGGGGAGATTGCAGGCCAAGAGACCTTTAGACCACTGGTGCAATCCAGGTGTAGGCCTAGGAGCAGCAGTCAGCATCACCTGGTATATTAGTCCATTTTCACGCTGCTGATAAAGACATACCTGACACTGGGTAATTTGTACAGGACAAAGGGTTTAATATATGTACAGTTAGTTCCCTGTGGCTGGGGAAGCCTCACAATGGTGGAAGAAGGCAAGGAGGAGCAAGTCTTATCTTACATGGATGGCAGCAGGTGAAAAGAGAGAACTTGTGTAGGGAAACTCCTCCTTATAGGACCATCAGATCTTGTGAGACTTATTCACTGTCACAAGAACAGCATGGGAAAGACCTGCCCCCATGATCCAGTTACCTCCCCCCACAGGGTCTTTCCCACAACACATGAGAATTCAAGATGAGATGTGGGTGGCAACACAGCCAAAGCATATCACCTGGGAAAGTGTTAGAAATGCATACTTTCTGGATTGGGGCCCAGCAATCTAAGGAGCAACAAAAGTCCCTCCAGGTGAATCTTAGGTACATCTAAGTTTGCAAAAAGATAACTGAATCAGTTTGCAAAAAGTTTGCAAAAAGAGAACTCAGCTGGTCAAGCTGAGAAGAAATGAAAAACTGAATAAAACCTAACCATATGTACGGCTCCTCATGGCCGAGGTACTGAACATTAACTGGTTTAAACAGCAAATCAAAGGTTATCCTCATTTTACAGATAAAGAAACCAAGGCTTAGAAAACCGTGGCTGAAGTCCTTGTTCAGCCTCATGGCTGGCAAGTGGTGACACTAGGAATCAGACCCAAAGCCTGTGCTCTTAACCACTAGGCTCTTCTCATAATCAGAAAGTGATTGAGAAGAAGGGAAATTTCAGAAATCACAAAGTAATAGAATTAGCAAGCCTTACCGGGTGATTTGCTATGGTCATGGAGTCATTGTGGACTCCCAAGTACCTGGATTTGGATTAATATTGATGACACTCTGTGATTCAGGCTGCATGAATGAAACAGCATGTGTAAATCTAAGAAACTTTTCTTTATCATAATGAGTTTGAGGTACCTACAGGAAAATAGAATGCAGAGTCCCTGTAGCTTGGACACTCAGGCTAGGAATAAAAATTTGGCAGGCATAAGTATACAGGTGGATGCGGCTGAAGATGTGGGCGTGGGTGAGACAATCCTAGGCAAGTATTGCAGGAGAAAAAAAAGGGGGCCAAGGGCAGAACCCTGGGGAACAGGTAGAAGAAGAAGCTTCTGCAAAGTAGACAGTATAAAGAACCAAACAGAGATAAAGGAGAAAAGGGAAAGGACCCAGAAATCCAGGAGAAAATCAGCTCAAAGTCAGCTCAATGAGAGGCTGGGACAGCATGGTTGTTGCTGAGAATCTCAGCCTTACTGCAAGGCAGAATCAAATTACTCTCCCTCTCCTACCACCCCTCCCCTATGAATAAACTGGGATACATGACACCAACAAAGACCAAAAAGACTCTCCCAGGTGCTAGAATGTTAGGAGAGGGTACCCTAGGCCTAAGGCAGTCATTAATAAAAGCTTATCAGGATGCTGACAGAATGCCAGTGTACATGCCCTATAAAATTTTAATTAGTGAGATTGTACTCCTCAACATGCAACTTGGTGTAATAGCAGTAATCTTGATAAACTGTGGTCAGTATGGATTCAGGGAGGTCATCCGTACTAGTAAAAGTCTAATTCATCACAGTTAATACACTTGGGGGTTTATATTATACTCCCAGTGCCTTTAAGCACTTATGGTGAGCATAATACCCATTATTTTCCACCTCAATTCCAGTGTCAGAGCCAGCACATATAGAAAAAAAACCCAACAAAACAAAACAAAACAAAACAAAACCTAACTATATATAGTCTAATGGCAGCTCAGATATCTGAAAGGGCAGATATGGATTTGAAGTCTCACACGTAAGAAAACATTTACTGAGTGCTTGTGGTGGCCAACATTTTACATAGATTATTTCATTTTATCCTCATAAGCACCCTCTGAGACAGTTACAGAAAGAGCTAGATTTAATGAACAAATGAAGTTGAGTTTTACAGTGCTATTAACTAGCCAAGGTCATACAAATGGTAACTATGGAGCTAAGATTTGAAACCCCTGTCCATCTCATTGCAAGTTCATATTATTTTCATTAATGATGCCAGAATGGAATTGGTATTAGATCATCCTGCACCCTTTACAAGAATGTCATAAAATTCCAATAAATAAGCTGAATGAAACCACTTTTAAACTTCGAGAAGAAAGCGATATGTAGGCAGGATATTTTTTATTTCCACCATTAATATCGAAAGTAGCATCTGAAAATATAAAAGAGACTTCAAAATAATGTCTAAAAGCACATTCTTATTAATAGTTTCCAAAAAGAAAATCTTAATATATTTCCATTTTTTTTTCTTGACTTTGCTGTTTATCACTACCCCCAGGAGCTCATTTTTATACACACCACTTTATGGAAACCACCTACCCCTCTACTATCACCCTTAATATACACACCCCCATAGAATTTCTCCTTTCCTTGCTATTCTACTGAGACATAGAGCAGAACTGGCAAGAGAAAACAAAAGAGAGCAAGCCTTTAACCTCTCTGCCTCGGTGGCTGTTTTATAAAATGACATGACTTCATTATATTCCTGATATCGGAACAACTCCTTGCCACCACCACCACCCTACAGCCTCCCTGAGGTTTTCAGCAACCATGAAGAAAAGACTGAGCACAAGCTGGCCCATGGAAACTTGGGAAACTTTTTGACTTCATGCCTGCAAATACCGTGGGAGTAGACTTTGAGCTGCTTCATGCCTGTCTCAGACAAAATCTTACAGACTGTCTCCTATTTTCCATTTTACGGTTTCCCAATCAGCAACTGCTGTGGTCTAAACGTGCCTCCCCCCCGAATTCATATGCTGAAACTTAATCACAAAAGTTAGTACTAAAAGGTAGGGCCTTTAGGAGATAATTAAAAATTAGTGACTTTATGAAAGAGGTTGAAAGGAGTGCCCTCGTGCCTTTTGCTCTTTTATCTCTTTGCCATGTAAGGACACAGCCTTCATCCCTCCTCCCTTTTTTTTTTGTTTGTTTGTTTATTAATTTGCCCTTCTGCCTTTTCCACCATGAGAGGATGCCATAAGAAAGTGGCATTTATGGATTAGGCCCTCACCAGATACTGAACTTGCCAGGACCTAGATCTTGGACTTCTCAGCCTCTAGAACTGTAAAAAATAATTTTCTGCTATTTATAAATCACCTAGTCTCAGGTAGTTTGTTATAGCAGCCCAAATGGACTATGACAACAGCCTCCTCCTGTCACTATTATAATAATATCAATTACCAAGAGATGCCAAAATGGGAATTTGGGTATTTTGTCATTTAGAGGACCACCAATTAGAGTCAGACTTCTAGATGGGCCCAGGCTCCCAATATTTTTGCTTCCAAATATGTTTTTCGAAGCCATATATCTCCTTCTCCATGGATAGCATCCATACATCAAAATCCTCAGTTATATGAAATAAGAGAAAGAAGGCCTCTAGTACCTACTACATTGTACTCACAACACAGGATATAGAAACAATGTCTTTTGAGAAAAAAAAGGAAAGCTTCCAGAAGTTCTTCCTTTGGTATACTCCACCAGACCTTAGGAAAGGAATGGGATGTCAGCGAAGACTTCTAATCAAAATAAGAGGAAGAAGAAATTTTAGACAAGTTGGCTTGATCTCAAAAACTACACCTACCCTCCTTCTTGAAAAGGAGCGCAAAATGGTTCACCTCCACTTTCTTTTATTACTTTCCTTTATAAGCTGCTGTTACAGGCTCCAGAGGACTGGTAAGTTCTCTTCCAGTAGAAATTCAGACAGGTCAGAAGATTATATTTCTGAGAAGTACGGTGGGCTGGAATAATCAGATGTCCTTGTCTGTTTGATAAAGCAAGAGTTCAGGTGCAATTATGGAAGAAAACTCATGAAGATACCACAGGCGCAAGCTGGAAAGTAGTGGTTGTGGTGACTTTGTAGATTCCAGTGACCTGGAAAGAAAATGATGGGAACAAACAATTACTGAGTAACAACTATGTACCTTGATGTATATTGCTGAAACCAAAAGAGGTCATTTGCCTGAGATAGACTGTGAAGCTAGGTTGTCTGACTCCAAAGCCCAAGTTCTTCTCATCAAACTCTGTGGCAGAACAGCTCTTCCCTGACTTGTGAATGGCAGCTATGCATTCTGTACTTTCTGTTTGTTTGCTTGTTTTGAGACAGAGTCTCACTCTGTCACTCATGCTGGAGTGCAGTGGTGTGATCATAGCTCACTGCAGTCTGAAACTCCTGGGCTCAAAGGGTCCTCCCACTTCAGCTTCCCGAGTAGTAGGACTACAGGTGCATACCACCATGCCTAGCCTAACATGCATACCACCTAACACCTAGGATAATTTTTTAAAATTTATATTTTTGTGGAGACAGGTCTCGCTGTGTTGCCCAGGCTGGTCTCAAACTCCTGGGCTCAAGTGATTCACCTCCACCTCCCAAAGTGCTGAAATTACAGGCATGAGCCACCACACCAAACGATACTCTATACCTTGAAGCAGCAACACCAGCAGTCCATGAGGAGGTTTTAGCCAATTTAACTTAACTGCTAATGATGCTGTTCCCAGACAGCTTTCTATAAGGCCCACTGAGTGGAAAATAGGGCAACAAGGGTGCATAGTAGCATCTTCCTCTGCCTAGGGGAGAAAAAATGAGAAAGAAAGAGTGAAGTCTAACAGGGCTGACTTATCACCTTCTTGTCTCCTTACCACATCCCATACCCACCCAGCCCATTTTATTTTAGCGCTTGAACACAAGAGACCATTTTAAAATTACTTCTTTGTAATAGTAGCAGTAGGGATAACCAAAGGGCTAAAGAGATTTCACCAAATGGTTAAAGTGGAGCCACTTTATTTTCCTATAAGTGGCAGCAATGAAATTACCTTCCTTCTGTTCTGTGAGGGTTAGGTATTCCAGTATTTCAAAGAGCGATCCTACCCTCACCTTTGTCCATTTCTCTATCACTCAATAGGTCACCCCAGAATAATTTGTGAACACTCAAAGTGAACAAAAAATGTATTACAAGGGCTATCTTTACACATAAATGGAGTTGGTCATCACCTACCTGATGTACTTTGAAAAGCACATGGAAGGCTTTCTTTCTTACATATATATCTCCTACTAGCATATGACATTTCCTGAAATCCCACCATTGCAGATTCCTGCCCTTGTGTTAGTAGATCAATTGCTATTATAGAAACTTGCTATTCTCAGGTGTCCACCTAATACCTAGGATCCTCAAACCAAGGCAATAGGAATCCTAATGAGGGGTTGGGTGTGAAGAGGGAGGAGGAAGAGGTGGCAGATTTTGAAGGCTTGGAGCATTGCTTATGAAGAACAAATATGAGTAGAGTACCTCAGTACAGAGAAGTTTCTTTCTTTTCTTTTTTTTTTTTTTTTGAGATAGAGTCTTACTGTGTAGCTCAAGCTGGAGTGCAATGGCGCAATCTCAGCTAACTGCAACCTCTGCCTCCCAGGTTCAAGTGATTCTCCTGCCTCAGCCTCCTGAGTAGCTGGGATTACAGATGGGCATCACCACACCCAGCTAATTTTTTTTTTTTTTTTTTAGTAGAGATGGGGTTCACCATGTTAGTCAGGCTGGTCTCGAAATCCTGACCTCAGGTGATCCATCCACCTCGAGATTACAGGCATGAGCCAGCACAACTGGCCCACAGAAAAGTTTTAAAGTATTGAGTGTTAAGGGATGGGTCACATTCAGGGAGGAGATAGAGTATCCTTTGAGATAAGAATCAACTCCCATTCACAGTTGCTACAAAGAGAATAAAGTACCTAGGAATACAACTTACAAGGGATCTGAAGGACCTGGTCAAGGAGAACTACAAACCACTGCTCAAGGAAATAAGAGAGGACACAAACAAATGGAAAAACATTTCATGCTCATTGATAGGAAGAATCAATATCATGAAAATGGCCATGCTGCCCAAAGTAATTTATAGATTCAATGCTGTCCCCATCAAGCTACCATTGGTTTTCTTCACAGAATTAGAAAAAACTACTTTAAATTTCACATGGAAATAAAAAAGAACCCATAGAGCCAAGACAATTCTAAGCAAAAAGAATAAAGCTGGAGGCATCATGCTACCTGACTTCAAACTATACTACAAGGCTACAGTAACCAAAACAGCATGGTACTGGTACCAAAACAGAGATATAGGCCAATGGAACAGAACAGAGGCCTCAGAAATAATGCAACACATCTACAACTATCTGATCTTTGACAACCTGACAAAAACAAGCAATGGGGAAAGGATTCCCTATTTAATAAATGGGGTTGGGAAAACTGGCTAGTCATATGTAGAAAACCAAAACTGGACCCCTTCCTTACATCATATACAAAAAATAACTCAAGATGGGTTAAAGACTTCAATGTAAGACCTAAAACCATAAAAACCCTAGAAGAAAACCTTGGCAATACCATTCAGGACATAGGCATGGGCAAAGACTTCATGACTAAAATACCAAAAGCAATAGCAACAAAAGCCCAAAGTGACAAATGGGGTCTAATTCAACTAAAGAGCTTCTGCACAGCAAAAGGAACTATCATCAGAGTGAACAGGCAACCTACAGAATGGAGAAAATTTTTGCAATCTATCCATCTGACAAAGGGATAATATCCAGAATCTACAAGGAACTTAAACACATTTACAAGAAAAAAGCAAACAACCCCATCAAAAAGTGGGCAAAGAATATGAACAGATACTTCTCAAAAGAAGACATTTATGCAGCCAACAAACTTATGAAAAAAAGCTCATCATCACTGGTCATTAGAGAAACGCAAATCAAAACCACAATGAGATACCATCTCTTGCCAGTTAGAATGGTGATCATTAAAAAATCAGGAAACAACAGATGCTGGAGAGGGTGTGGAGAAATAGGAACGCTTTTACACTGTTGGTGGGACTGTAAATTAGTTCAACCATTGTGGAAGACAGTGTGGTGATTTCTCAAGGATCTAGAACTGGAAATACCATTTGACCCAGCAGTTGCATTTCTGGGTATACACTCAAAGGATTATAAATCATGCTACTATAAAGACACATGCACACTGTTCACAATAGCAAATACTTGGAACCAACCCAAACGCCCATCAATGATAGACTGGATGAAGAAAATGTGGTATATATATACCATGGAATTCTATGCAGCCATAAAAAAGGATGAGTTCATGTCCTTTGCAGGGATGTGGATGAAGCTGGAAACCATCATTCTCAGCAAAGTAACACAGGAACAGAAAGCTGCATGTCCTCACTTATAAGTGGGAATCAAACAATGAGAACACATGGACACAAGGAGGGGAACAACATACACTGGGGCCTGTCCGGGGGTGGAGGACTAGGGGAGGGATAGCATTAGGAGAAATATCTAATGTGGATGACAGGTTGATGGGTGCAGCAAACCACCATGGCACGTGTATACCTGTGTAACAAACCTGCATATTCTGCAAACGTATCCCAGAACTTAAAGTATAATAAAAAATAAAAGAAAATGTGGCACATATACACCATGGACTACTATGCAGACATAAAAAAGAATGAGTTCATGTCGTTTGCAGGGACATGGATGAAGCTGGAAGCCATCATTCTCAGCAGACTAACACAGGAGTAGAAAACCAAACACCGCATGTTCTCACTCATAAGTGGGAGTTGAACAATGAGAACATGTGGGCACAGGGAGGGGAACAACACACACTGAGACCTGTCAGGGGGTGGGGGGCTAGGGGAAGAATAGATGACTGGTTGATGAGTGCAGCAAACCACTACAGCCCATGTATACTTGTGTAACAAACCTACACATTCTCCACATGTATCCCAGAACTTAAAGTATAATTTAAAAAAAAGAAAATTGAAAAAAAAAAAAAAAAGAGTGAACCATCTTGCAGTTTTGCCTGAGCTTTATTCTGCTTATTGAATAGGTAAGTACCCAAACGGAAAGAAGTGGTGAGCAATGCAGGAAACGCTCAAGGCTGATGTAAAACAGGAAAACTTTTATTTCATGGTTTGTGTGGCACAGGGCCCCTCGGCCAAAGAGGAAGAGCTAATTTTGAGAGAAGTAACCATTGCTTTTAATTCTTTAGAAAGTGCTTTTGACTGTAGACAGAGATGCTAAAGGCTGTGCCTCATTGTTTGAAGTCAAGATATGTACAACTACTCCTTGTTGTTATTGTAAAAATAGTTGAAATAGCTGAAAGAATGACTAAAAAGAATAGGAGATGCAAGATTAAAATAACATGAATGGGAGAGGAAGTATGAGACTAAAACTTATGTCGTGTCAGAGATAAGATAAGATTGCTTTATTTCCCAACTAAATAAAATCAGGTCATGTATGATTGTTAATGGCAATTCTTGCCAGGAACTTAACCAACGTTAAAGTAATTTTACAGGTTGCTCTAATTTTCCCAGTTTCTGGACATTCCTAATAGATGACTTTGCTATTTTCAAGGACATTCTTGGGGTTTGAACACATTATTTCTTTTTTGCAGTGCTTTTCAGCGTACGATTGAACATACTCAGGAAGGGTCATTGTTAGTTCAGCCAACTGATTTCAACATTTAGTGATTGTCTCCGGTTAATGAGCTATACATATGATGTCTGCTTTTGTTTTCATCATCATAAACCACAGAAAAAAGGGGAAACAGTATACCAGCAAGTCAGCAAGTCCAAATCAAGCCATGACTGAGATTTTCTAAGAAAGAAAAGATCAGACTCTGCTTTAACCTATTCTATCTTAAATTTTGAAATCACTTTGGGGACAACATTAATTATCCAGGTCAGTGTGAGGGGATAGCAGTTCTTCCTTGACCATCCTCTTTATATGGTATACTCACTGACTTCACAGATCTTTACTGAAAAGTTGTTTACCTTTGGGGAAATTGCTCATTATAAGTATGTATATAGGGAGTAGTAATATAAGAAAAAACCAGAAAGATTTGAGGGTAAGTAGAGAAGATCAGGCCCTGTGGAAGTTAATAGCATGGGCCTTGGAACCAGATTACCTAGATTCAAATCCCATCTTGTCTTCCTAATACCTCTGTGACCTTGGGCAAATTACTTACTCTTTTTGTATCTTAGTTCAACCATCTGCAAGACGGGCATATGTGAGTATTATTAGTAGATTGATGTGAGGATTATGTGAACGAGTGTGTGTAAAGCACTTAGAACAATGCTTGTTACAGAGTAGGTGCTTGATAAATGGGACCTGTAATTGTTATCCTTCAGTAATTTTACATCTATAGTCAAAGAGTTTGGTTCTTAACCCAGGCCAGGTGCCATTCAAGACACTACAGAGCATAGTACATATTCCTTCATGTTTATCTAGGTTTTTTTCTCTGTTTTAATGTTACCTTTAGTCCCATACTAGTCATTATCAACCTGTGGTCACCAGTCAGGGAAGTACATTCACACCGATTGCTGCAAATTCAAAGGTGCTTTCAGAGCAGAAATCCATGATTTTAAGGGACTCCCATTAAGGTTAAAAAGATGGGACAAGTCCATTTTTCCTGCCAAGAAAGACGTGGCTTCCATGAAATCTCATTTACTGTATTTTTTTTATCTAACAAGTTCTCTGGGAAGCCTCTCATTTTTGAATCCTAAAAAAGGTCTGTATTCAAAGCAAAAATCCTTTTAAAAAAATTTGATAATTCTGATTTGTGTGCTTTGCTAGCCCAGATTTTTATTATCTGACTCTATGGTATCCGTAAGCATGGTTTTAAAGGTATGTCCACAAGTTATTTGATACTTCTCTCATTGTGGTGGAACTTAATTCTTCTCCTTTTGAATGCAGGCAAGACTTTATAATTTCTTTATAGTGAATGAATACAGCAGAAGTGATGGGATGATACTTCTGAGACTGGGTTATATAAAGACTGTGGCTTCTGACTTTGGTTTGCTCCTTTGCTGTGTGTCTCTGGAATCACTTGCTCTGGGGGAAGTTCATGTCATGATGAGATGACACTTGGGCAGCCAGTGGAGAGACCTATATGGTGAAGAACTGAGGCTTGCCAGGATCTACGTGAATGTGCTTAGAAATGTACCCTCCCTTATTGAGCTTTTTTTTTTTTTTTTTTTGAGATGGAATTTTGCTCTTGTTGCCCAGGCTAGAGTGCAATGGTGCGATCTCAGCTCACTGCAACCTCTGCCTCCCAGGTTCAAGTGATTCTCCTGCCTCAGCCTCCCGAGTAGCTGGGTTACAGGCATGTGCCACCATGCCTGGCTACTTTTCTTTTCTTTTCTTTTCTTTTCTTTTGTATTTTTAGTAGAGACGGGGGTTTCTCCATGTTGGTCAGGCTGGTCT
This sequence comes from Chlorocebus sabaeus, assembly GCF_047675955.1. Taxonomy (NCBI): domain Eukaryota; kingdom Metazoa; phylum Chordata; class Mammalia; order Primates; family Cercopithecidae; genus Chlorocebus; species Chlorocebus sabaeus. The sequence goes on along the minus strand of NC_132918.1, from coordinate 29,900,790 downwards.
TGAACTCCCGACCTCAGGTGATCCACCTGCCTCAGCCTCCCAAAGTGCTGAGATTACAGGCGTGAGCCACTGCACCCAGCCCCTACTTGAGCTTTCGAGATGACTGATAGCTTGACCACAAGCTCATGAGAGATCCTAAGGCACAACCACCCTACTAAGCCCCTCAGGATTTTTGATCCTCAGAAACTGTGAGATAATAAATATTTGTTGTTTTAAGCTGCAATTATGTTGAATGAATCTATCTTGTGTTCATTTCTTCAGCAAGACTGAGTCACATTGCCTCGTAAAAATGTATGACAGAGGGTTGGTTGTAGGTTGCAAATATCAATAAACATCGTTATGAGTTTTATTTTTCTTGTATTTTTTTTAGAGACATGGTCTCTCTCTGTCACCCAGTCTGGAGTACAATGGCACAATCATAGCCCACTGCAGCCTCGAACTTCTGGACTTAACCAATTCTCTGACCTCAGCCTCCTGAGCAGCTAGAACTACAAGCATGTGCCATCATGCCTGGCTAATTTTTATTTATTTATTTGTAGAAATGTGGTCTCACTATGTTGCCCAGGCTGGTCTCAAACTTCTGGTCTCAAGAGATCCTCTTGCCTTGGCCTCCCAAAATGCTGGGATTTTTTTTTTTTTTTAAAAAGCAAAATTGACTCCATCCTGACATCTTTTTCATTCTTTATTGTTAGCATATCTCCTTGGTAAATATTATAGTCTAGTCTCCCCTCTTAAGTGATTAATCTGAAAATCATGTGAACATTCTTCCATTTGCTTTAGTGTTTCTGTTAGGGGCGTGTGAACCAGAGCACCTCTATCTTAAATGGGACCTGGGTAAAATGAGCTGAAATCTACTGGGCTGCGTTCCCAGGCGGTTAAGGCAATCTAAGTCACAGGATGAGATAGGAAGTCAGCACAAAATACAAGTCATAAAAACCTTGCTGATAAAACAGGTTGCAGTAAAGGAGCTGGCCAAAACCAGAACCAAAATGGTGACGAGAATGATCTCCAGTCCTCCTCACTGCTACCCTCCCACCAGCACCGTAACAGTTTACAAATGCCATAGCAACGTCAGGAAGTTACCCTATATGGTTAGAAAGGGGCAGCACGAATAATCCACCCCTTATTTAGCATAACATCAACAAATAACCGTAAAAATGGACAACCAGCAGCCCTAGGGGCTGCTCCATCTATGGAGTAGCCATTCTTTTATTCCTTTACTTTCTTAATAAACTTGCTTTCACTTTGCACTGTGGGCTCACCCTGAATTCTTTCTTGAGCGAGATCCAAGAACCCTCTTTGGGGTCTGGAGTAAGACCCCTTTCCTGTAACAATTCTGCCTCTCACCAATTAAGAATGAGACAATTCTGAGGACTCTCCTTTGGAAAAATGTTCAAGGTTCTTGGAACTCTGCCATGTTAGGAAGTAAGGTGACTGAGTGGGGAAGCAGTAAGGAGGGGGCATGTATTTTTTCATCTGAAGCTGTTCTAGTGTTGGAACCTTCAAGGTTCCAACCTCACTTGGAATTTTATGAAACTCATACCTCATATTTTATTTTATTTTTTATTTGTTGAGATGGAGTCTCGCTCTGTTGCCCAGGCTGGAGTGCAGTGGCACAGTCTCGGCTCACTGCAAGCTCTGCCTCCCAGGTTCACACCATTCTCCTGCCTCAACCTCCCAAGTAGCTGGGACTACAGGTGCCCACCATCACACCTGGCTAATTTTTTGTATTTTTAGTAGAGAGGGGGTTTCACCATGTTAGCCAGGATGGTCTCGATCTCCTGACCTCGTGATTCGCCCCCCTCGGCCCCCCAAGTGCTGGGATTACAGGCATGAGCCACTGCGCCCGGCCATACCTCATATTTTAAATGATAACAAAAAGCTTCTTCCATGTGGCAAATTTAGATAGAAAGCATTGAATGAACCTGCTTCCCATCTGCTGATCAAACTGGAGCCTGAATCAAATAAACTTCTCCAAATAAATGCTACAATCCTGATTTCTGCAAGCCTTTGGACTTTTAAACCTTGGTGGTCCTATCTCAGGCAACGTATACCCTCTTTGGAAACGATATAAATCTACCGGGTTTGGATCTGGAATGAGTTGGTCATTCCATTTGTGTGCTCTCTCTAAGGCCATGATAATTTGCCACGGTTCATGATCATAGTTTGAATAGTACTAGCTGGCCAAGTGCTGGTGCTTGGTGAAACACATTCTTATATCTTTAGACACCCCTTTCCTTTCTTCTTTGACATGAAGCCATTTCTTTCAAGGAGTGACACTTCAGCATTTTTTTAATTGAAATTTTAAGTGCAATACATAGTTTGATCATTCTGGCCTCAGAGATTTAATTCTTAAGTAGTGCTAAGACCTCTCCCACCTTTTAAAAAACTCACCTGGATGTCATTCAACCATTGTATCAAGGGACTGATATAACATGTGTACTTAATTAAAGATTCTTAAGGGTGGGTATTTTCCATTGCCATTAGTTAAAAATTTGCAAGCAAGAGCAACATGTTCCCTGACTCTCCATAAAGTTAAACATGTGAACTGAAAATAGAATGAGAGAAAATCAAGCATGGTTATTTACTTTCTACGGTGCTGTAATTGGGCACTATAGCATATGGCCAAAACCTTTACTATAATATAATTAATCACAAAATAATCCATATTTTTTTTCGTGAACATTCTGAAGTCAGAGTGGGAATTTGCTTCTTTTTTATGTTGAGGACTAAGCTCTCTCTCTCTCTCTCTTTTTTTTTTAACTTGCCCAAATTCCTATCTAAGGGGTCTGGGGAATCATACCGTAGAAACCATAAATTCTCATCAGATGGGTTTTATTCAACCCTATATATTGTGACTTATTTTCCAACCTGACTCTGGCATAACATTATAAGACAATTAAGAAAATCCAATTATTTTATCCCCAAAACATGTTTATTTGCCATATCTTGAAATGGCCCTGCAAAGCTGTCCTTTGTGGGGGACAATTTGCATCTGTAAAGGATCTCTGTTAACATACCTAGATCTGTCTCTTCCAATCCTAAAGAGATTACCTAAGAGTCTAGCACCTTTTAAAGATCCGAACAGGAAATATTTGTCATCTGTTGTCTCTAAGGGCAGCCACTATAGAACTTCAAAGGAACCTTGGCCTCCACAATCTTTTATCTTAACCTGGACATTTTCTTTCTGTCAACTCCAGGTCTTTAGACAAACTCAACCAATGACAAACTCAACCAGTTGTCAACCAGAAAATGTTTAAATTTACCTATAGCCTGGAAGTGCCTCCCTCTACTGGCCCCGCCCTGGCTTTGAGTTGTCCTGCCTTTCTGAACCAAACCAATGTATTTCTTAAATGTATTTGATTGATGTGTCATGCCTCCCTAAAAGATATAAAACCAAGATGCACCCTGACCACCTTTGGCACATGTTCTCAGGACCTCCTGAGAGGTGTCATGGGCCATAGTCACTCATATTTGACTCACAAAAATATTTTAGAGTTTGACTCTTTTTATCAACAATGTTTTCTTTCTAAACACAATTTTCTTAAATGGTGCCTGGATATCTATTAATATTTGCAATTGGGTAATGTTTAAAAGCTTTGACATTTCCTAATGTCAGAAATTTCCATATTGAGATTTGACATATATTTGGACTCACATAAAATTAGACATCCTAGTCATTGTTAAAAAATATTTTTAAATCTTTAAGTTAAGGAAGATAAAATCCCTTCTTATTCATTTACTTATTCAACTCCCCACCACCACCACACATACATATACATACTCATACACTACACATACACATACATACTCATACACACCACACATACACATACATACTCATACACCATACATACATATACATACTCACACACACCACACATACACATACATACTCATACACCACACATGCATATACATACTCATACACCACACATACATATACATACTCATACACACACACATATACATACATACTCATATACCACACATACACATACTCATACACCACACATACATATACATACTCATACACGCACACATACACATACATACTCATACACCACACATACACATACATACTCATACACCACACATGCATATACATACTCATACACACACACATATACATACATACTCATATACCACACATACACATACTCATACACCACACATACATATACATACTCATACATGCACACATACACATACATACTCATACACCACACATACACATACATACTCATACACTACACATACACATACATACTCATACACCACAAATACACATACATACTCATACACACCACACATACACATACATACTCATATGCACCACACATAATACTCATACACCACACATACACATACATACTCATACATGCACACATACACATACATACTCATACACCACACATACACATACATACTCATACACCACACATACACATACATATACACACCACACATACATATACATACTCATACATGCACACATACATATACATACTCATACACCACACATACACATACATACTCATACACACCACACATACATATACATACTCATACATGCACACATACATATACATACTCATACATGCACACATACACATACATACTCATATACGCACACATACACACACATACTCATACACCACACATACTTATACATACTCATACACGCCCACAATTCAAACCTTCCTCCCCACCACCCTTGGCTAACTCCCCATTCATCAGTCAAAACTCAACTCAAATAGCTCCTCCTTGTATCACAGCAGGCTGGTTTCTGTGCTTGGTTCTGTCAACTTCAACTATAATAGAACTGTTGTTGTTCTATTCTTCCCTCTTTGGCCTCCCATTAAGCTGTCACTTCTTTACCTAGGGAATGCCTCTTTTGTTTCTGAGTTCACAACACTACCAGAATTCCTGGCATAGCAGAAAGTGCTTGTTAAATGCCTGCTGAATGAATAAATAACTTCAGCCACCAGGCTAGCGAGCGAGCGGATGAGTTCAGAGGCTATATAAACAACATTCATAGGCTCAGCCAGAATCTTGTTCGAGCCAGAGCAGCAGAAGCCCAGAAAGTCAGGGACAATGCCACCCTGGGGCTTATAAGTCCTTCAGGGGCTACACAAGGCCAGACCAACTCGGGAAACCACCTGCAAAGGTGCCCTCCCTCCCTGGTTCCATGCTGCCTGGCAGTTTTGTGCGGTCTGTGGGCCTAGACCAATTCAAAGTGAAGGAGTTCTCTGAAAACCTAAAAACATTGTGTTTTTTTTCAAGTCAGAGGTTGACTTCATTACATTTGCCTGGAAAATAGACTGGTAACAAGTGAAAAACTACCTGAAGAAGCCAGTTCAACTTGGGGTGGATCCAAAAGGGCAATGGGGCCATGAGAAGCTTCATTTCTTAGCAGTCAACCGGAGGCAGTTTCCAGGGGTCCTGGGAGGAGGGTTTCGATAAGTGGAAGTTGTGCCCCTTGAAGTGCTCTTATTTTTCAGTTTAAAGGTGCCTCCTGCCATCCACATATTATGCACTTGGGGATTTCAACCTACTTAGAGCATAGTCTTCCCTATTTAATCATAGACTCTCCTCATTCTTAACTGACGTGGCCAGCTTCTTTATCAGTTTTGTTCACATGGTGTTCATTTAAACCTCAAGTGTTCATTTAAACCTTTAGGACTGTAACTGCTAAAGCTCTTTTCACATGTGGAAATATATGAGCCTTCAAGTTTCGTTTAACAGATGCTTGAGCCAGCAGCCTGGAATATGCCCCAGTTCTAGGGTGGTACCCAGAGTACTGGGCTGAGCAGCTGAAATGCAGCTTAAGTTCTGGTTTCATTGCAAATCACCCACCAATGTTGAATTGGTTTCTTAGTCCCTGAGCCTGTTGCCTTATTTGATGAATAAAAATTAGTAATATAATTCAGGACCCTTGGAAGAAGTGTTTGGTATCACTTTGCTAATCTGAAGACTCTCCAGTTCTGTCTCTGATGCACTGGAAACATTGCTTTCTAAATACCCTAAGAGCCCCTTCAGCAGGAGATTGGCCTCAGGGTGCTGGGAGACATGTATCTGGTGGTGTTTCTAAAGTGATCAGCTCCCCCTCCTCACTTTATCCCTTGGGCTTGTAACTTTCTTGTTTCTGGCCTCCAAGGAAATCACATCTTCCAGCTCAGCCATGAATTCAAAAAACAGTTAAAAATATTTTATACCTCATTTGTATGCTGTACCAGAAAGATTTCTTTGAATATCTCATTTGTATATTGCTCTGTATATATTTTTGAGACCGAGTCTTGCTCTGTTGCCTAGGCTGGAGTGCAGTGGTGCGATGTTGGCTCACGGCAACCTCCGCCTTCCAGGTTCAAGCAATTCTCCTGCCTCAGCCTCCTAAGTAGCTGGGATTACAGGCGTGTATCACCATGCCCAGCTAATTTTTGTATTTTTAGTAGCGATGAGGTTACGCCATGTTGGCCAGGCTGGTCTCAAACTCCTGATCTCAAATGATTCACCCACCTCAGCCTCCCAAAGTGCTGGGATTATATGTGTGAGCCACTGCACCTGGCCTGCCCTGTATTTTTTTTTTTTTTCCAGTGGAAGCAAATACAGATTGAGCATTGCAAATTCAAAATCTGAAATGTTCCAAAATTCAAAATTTTCTGAGAACCAGCAGGGTGCGGTAGCTCATGCCTGTAATCCCATCACTTTGGGAGGCTGAGGCAGGCAGATCACTTGAGCCCAGGAGTTCGAGAACAGTCTGGGCAACATGGTGAGATCTCATCTCTCCAAAAAATACAAAAATTAGATGGACACGGTGGCACACACCTCTAGTCCCACCTACCTGGGAAGCTGGGGTGGGAGGATCACTTGGGCCCAGGAGATCGAGGCTGCAGTGAGCCAGGATTTTGCCACTGCACTCTAGTCTGGGCAGCAAAGTGAGATCCTGTCTCAGAAAAAAAAAAAAAAAAAAAAAACAGAAACAAAATCTTTCTGAGTACCAACATGATACTCAAAGGAAATGCTCACTGGAGCATTTTGGATTTTGGATTTTTGAATTTGGGATACCCAACCTGCATAAACTTTAAAGAATCCTTAAATAAAGCTATTTGCTGCCAAAGCTAACTGTCTCCTTGCCATACTCCTAATAAGGTTCTACATCTTGCAGAAATTTTTTAAAGCCTGATTTAGGGTATCAGACCTGGGTTCAAAATCTTGATCTTCTACTCAAAAGCAATGTGATATTGGTGAGCTTCTTATTCCATATCTGTGGAATGGGGTAGAGGGTAGTAGTAATAATCCCGTGTACCTTGCAGGATTTTTGTGAAACTGGATGAGGTCAGGTTTGCGTGAACAGCGAAGGGAGTGTCTGGCACATTGTAGCTGTTTAGTTAATAACATTTCCTATTGTGACTTGACATCTGGTTTGAGATTCTGGCATCCTGTAACTCTTCCTTCTCACCAGCCCTGCCCTCCATCAGCCTGGTCCCCTGTATCATATGATACCCACTCAGTAATTGCCCGTAGCAGAAACAGACTCACCACCTGTTCTAGAGCTGGCTCTCCCTGGTCAAGGCTTCCCATGCAGCAGGTATTTCATAATCAGCCTGTTCCTGCTGCCCTCTACCGCTTTTCCCCTGACCTCCCTGGCTATCCCTTGTCCCTTCCTGGGCAAAAGCATCTAACCATGTGGTATGGTGGTGTTACCTGAGTGTGGTGTCAGCGAACCCAGAGCTTTCCAAGCCTACCGATGATGAGTCTACGACCTGGCGTTCCCTGTTCCTTCTGATAGTGTTTTTTTCTCTCTCTGGAACTACATTGGCCAAAACGGAAAACAGGGAGGCAGTAAGGTTTATCAGTATTTCACTTGCATAGCCACAGTCTTCAGTGACTAAAATGACAGGTTGATACAGTGAGGAAAATCAAACAACTATCAAAAAGTCCAGTCAAGTCATTGTGGACCATGACAAAAGACCCTCAGTAGGAGAGGAAAAAATGCCTAACACCAAGAAACATGAAGGTAAAAAGCACTGAATTTGGTAAAAGTGAAGTAATTTCTATAAATGAGTCATATTATATCTTGAAAATCAGGAAAATTTCAGAGAAGTTTTTTTAAAAATTCAAATCAACTTTCAAAACTGGTATCCTTTTTTCTTCTAATATCTTTTGCATATATTTGTATACACATTTCAAGTATTTAGATGAATGAAATTGGAATATTTTATATCTAGTTCTTTTCAAGTAAAAATGCTAATGTAATATTTATTTTTAAATTTTATAAACAGTGTTTTATTTTTTACTTAAAATTTCTCATGACAATATATATTCTTCAGAAACACTATAATTAATGTCCTTATAACGCTTTCTTGTTTGGATAGTTAATAATGCATTTTGTCATACTATAACTACTCATTTTGGCTGTCTTCATTGTTTTACTACTTTAAGTAATTCTGTGAGGTCAATCCTTGTACATAAAGCTCTGTTCAAATCTCTGATTATTTCCTTAGGATAAAATCCAAGAATTGGCATTATTATGTCAAAGAGCATAAACAAGTATTTTTTTTCTATTCTTTGTTTTGAAAGTGAATTACAAAGAAATCTTCTTTTGAAGGTTGCTCCTTTCATTTGGTTTTATTCTACAGATTGCTTCTTTACCTCCTTCTTTGTGTCAAGAACCATATTAAACTATGTGAATTCCTCTCTCTGCTGCATCTTTAAGAGAGAGTTGAGGTCTCACTTCCTCCCAGCTCTCCTCTCCACCACCTACCTGCCATCTCCTCAGACCGAGACAAGTTCCCCTCTCTGCTATCACCCACACCCATACATCCAGGCTCTCTCTCTCATAGCACTGTCATAACATTTATCATGCTGAATTCTAAGTGTCTGTTTGATTTTATTTTGGCATTAGACACTAAGTGCCTTGGGGGTAAGGACTATATTTTATTTGTCTTTATTTCCCCAGAACACACCTAGTACTTTGTACATAGCAGGCACTGAATGAGGGAACAAGGAACACAGAACCATTTAGTCACCACACACACACACACACACACACACACACACACACACACACGATCCTGTCCTATATTATTAAGTACAGGAGATAGAAGTGTGAGGGAGAAAGAGGGTCATCTTCATGAAGTAATATGCTTGTATTTTCTCAGATATAGATGCATAGATGAGATATCACTTTTTGATATGTGTCCAGATAGGCCAGATAGAATTAATATCAGGATTTTATCAGGTCATTGGGACTTCCTGGAAACAAAGCTTTAGAGTCAGTTTTATAGTCTGCTGAGCCCAAAACAAGCTAGAGAATTAATAATATTATTGGATCAAATTGGCCCAAAATCTGATTAGGAGTTATTTATCCTACATACACTTGATAGCCCAGTCTTTATTTTGTCCCTTTGAGTGAGGTTATAAGTGCCTGTGTTCTGTTTGGATGGAAAATATCATCTGGAAATAATTTATGAGTAACTGCAGAACCTGCCAATGGCATGCTTCACAAGGGCTTATTTCATTCACTTCCAGGTATATTTCATAATTTCCTGATTTTCTCAGGTTCTTTTTTGTAAATAACAAATTGAGCTTATGTTTTTGTCCCCCTTTTCCCCAGGGGCGATCTAAGTGTCAGGATGGTGTTACTGTCCTGGCATCTGCGGGGGTGACCCAGAGTCTCCATGACCTGTGGTTGGAAGGCCCACTCGTTGGGGCGCTGAAGCTCCTGAGAGTTACTGTTCTCACTCAATGGGAGGCCAGCGGTTCTCAGCAGTTTTCTCTGCTTCACACTATACTGTCCAGTTAGCTTCTCATTCAGCCATTGCCTCTCCATACTGGAGCAAAGGTTTATGATTTATTAGGCTATTCCCAGGAAAGCAAGTTCTAAGTCTTCTATGCTTTAAGCTCCACATAATTCTTGGAGATCCTCACATCAATGACTCCCTCTTGTTTTCCTCTTTGTCTTCCTTGCATCTTACTCTACTCACACCCCTGCTGTCTGGCCAGCCTTACTCATCAGGGAGAGCAGGAAGAGAGTACTCATGGGCAGGAAAACTCACTGTTTGCTCCATCTTCATAGGCCTGGAATGTGGTCCAAAACCTTGGCTGATAGACCTGTAAAAAGATTTTTATCTTGAGAATATTGTCTCTTTGTGACTTTCCACAGTCTCCTTGAAATTCAAAAGCTAAGCATAACTATTTCTTTTTCTTTGCATTTCAGCCATAGCAATCCTAATGGTCCCTAGGACAATGAGTGTCTCAAGCTGAATGGAAGAGGGTCATATACATGCAAGGGAATGGGAACTTAATATCTCTAAATATCATCCTACCAACACATGTGTGTGTAAATAGATTTATAACTATATGGTCATTTATATAAGGATAACCTAATAATATCAAAGTACAGGTTTTTCATTAAAACTATAGGAAAGAGGGTTGATTCTACACCATGAACAAAAATGTTAAAGAAAGTGTACCGGATGCTTCAGGCTGTGCTTCTCATGTTCAACCTTCTTCTCTCCTTTTCCTCTCTCTGCCTTTCTCCTCTCTGCCTTTTATTGAAAGACAAATGCCCCTTGTAATAAGGCTATATTTCAGAAGTGCCTGTTATACCCCACACCCATAGCCCCATAGCATTCATAAAAAAAGCAGAGACCATACTTGTAATTTACTGGGAACCCTAAAAGAGAAGTGAGACCACTCACTGAAGAATCTTCAAATAACATGAAGACATGAAAAAATATAGCTGGTGCTTCTCTGGCTTATGTAGGAAGAATCAAAGCAACCATGAAATTAATTTTATTTACCATTAAAAGATACTGGACTTAGAATTCATGTTGTGATTATGTAATTATAAATTAATTTCAGTAGCATTGTACAGTCTGAATGAAATGCCAGCAATAACTATGAGAAGTATGCTAATGAGTATCACAAAAGCTTGTCTGCTTGAATGTACCTCAAAATAGTCATGCCTAGAGAGTATATATGAAAGCTCCTGCACCAAGTGGACCTGCTGTGGTTTCCTAAGACTCTCCAATGCATGTGATCAGTTTACTAGGAAGCAGCTCTCTTTAATATGTTCATACTTAACAGAAAAGGAAGGACCAGAAGGGTGCCCATAGGCCGCACCCAAGTGTGAAATAAACATTATTATTATAGCAATTGAAATGTGACGTTGAAGAACATTTCGATTTCAAAATAATATTCATGAGAATCAGATGACACATCTATACTTTAACTCTGGTGAAGTGTGAAAATTAAATGAATACTCCATCAGATTCTGAAAGCTTGAATTATGACCCCCACCTCCCTCACTAAAGAGATTGTTTTTCATATTTAGGGTGGCATACCTCATTTGTGGCAAAGATCTTTCTGGCACTCATACCCTGTTTCTCACTTTATTGTAGCCATCTTATTAATCACTGTGTCTGCTGGGGGAGGAGCCCAAGTATACCTAAATCTAAAATTAAACTATATAGCACTAGGGTTTAAAGTAATAGAATTTGTCATCAAGATGACTGCCTCACATTCAGCCCGTGTCAAACTCAATAGTTGGTATGTTTGTTTATGCAAAAATATCAGAGAGGAAAGGAAAATTTTAATTTGTAATGGATCTATTTCTCATAAAATGTCATTCCTGCCACTCTGCTCTTTAGCGTGTGATGAGGGGAAGCTGAGGCAGCTTCTATTATAAAGGAAGATCCAAGGAGGTGCCATTTTAGAGGACCTTGGGTCTCCACCCAGTCCAGGGGATTCACATGAGCCTCCCTGCATATATGGGCATGTCCCATCACTGCTGTTTCTGCTTGGAAGCCCACAAAGATGGTTTGCTATCCTAGTACCTCAGGTCTTGATGGAAGAAGGCCTTGGTGTGTTCTTAATAATATCCTTTGCCTCAGATATTTTGTTGTCAGTGTTTCATTCTTCCCGGTCAGGTTTTAGGGCTGCTACAAACCTCTCCATGAAATAGAAACCCCCTAATATGCTGTTCTGCTGAACTTCCTCATTGACTGACCTTGTTCTATGATGTCTTTCTTCCGGGGGCCAGTGGGTATGGGATAAAGCCTCCAAGCAGGGTTGCCCATATGGTTGTGTATGTTTGGATTACCCCACCGCTCTGGGAGGCACCATTCACACTGTGGTCATTGTTGATTTAAATATGTATTATAGCCATTTTATGGGGATGGTAGTAAAGGGTCTTGATGAAGACATACCTTTTACTGGTTTGCACAAAAAAATTAAACACAAGGTAGCAATCACCTGCCTTGACGTTGAAAGCAACACTCTGGCAACAGACTAGGTGGGTTCTGCCCCTTACTAGCTGTACAACCTTGGGCTAGTCACATAATCTCAGTTTTGTCATCTGTAAGATAGGAATAATAATAGTACCTCATAGGCTGTTAGGATTAAAGAAATACGTATGCCAAGGACTAAGTACACAGCCTGATGCATGGTGAATGCTCAGTATATGGCAGCTGTCACAATGTGGCCCATTTGTGTCCTTCCATATAGATAGATCGTTTCCTAATTTCCAATTACTTTCTACCAGTCCTCTCTTAACATAAAATAACTTTCAAGCCCATTACTACAAGACTCATTACAGTGGACCTATGGATTTGTGATTTGAATCATAATTAGTATTAATTTAATAGCCTCTTGCACAGAGTTAGACTAATGTGTCAGGTGACACAGTCTTAGCCCAGCCACACACATTAATATGACTCTGATGAGGGCCTGCCTCTCAGCAAAGTCAGAGCAGGGGGTTCAAGGACTCAGGCAATAGACAAGAGAGAAAAGAAAGAAAGAAAGATAAAAGCTTACTGTTTATAGTGTTTTCCACACAAGGTATCATCCCTGACAAGTCTGTCTATGCCATGGCATTGATTATTAGAAGAAAGACTCATAAAAAGCTCTAGGCAAGTCAGATTTTGGTGGACCTGAAGATTATGCAGACAAGAGTAGGGGTCAGGGAGTCTTATCTGAGAGCTGCCAGGTACTTTATCTGTGTTTCAGGACAGGGCTGATCACAGTGTTGGCTGTGGAAGATGGAGGCTGGAAACCTCTGCTGACAGTGATCTTATCTTTCCCATGTGATACTTTCATTAATGACTGCCTTCACCTACTCTTTCGCCAGTATGTTGCACTCCAATATAATTTCTGTCCGTTATCAGGCCTTGATGTCATCTAGGCCCTGAAATTGTGTTATTGAACTAACATTCATTGTCAAACCTTTATGAGATAAACCTATTTTATTTCTCCTCATCCTATAAATGTGTTGATTCTCCCGTGCTGTGTATAATGAATGGCCCTTTGGCTGTTGCAATACCCTCACTAAAATCTTTGAAGTGTGTGTGTGCCTATCTCTCTGTGTCTCACCCCCTTTCTCCTCCTCCCTTTCCTTACCCCTTGCCACCCCTTCCTTACCCTCCCCAATCTGTCTCTGTCTTTCCTAAAGAACAAAAATGGCAATTTCCCTTATTCTCATAGAAAAGACTTTATGTCACAGGAGGGAGCTGCTATTAGCATAAGCAGCCTGGCATTGTGTGGGTGAGTGTCCATGTGCATTATCAAGCAAGGCTTATAAACCATGTTAATTCCACACAGCTTTCTCTACTCCATCCAGCTTCCTATCCCTACCCCATCCAGCTTCCTATCCCTACCCCAACAACATAATAAGTGACGTCACTTACTTAAGAAAATGTTGCACTAAGGTGGACTTTCATAAAATACGGATTCTCAGGACTCCAATTTTAAAACCATACCTGTGTGCCTACAGAAAGGTTCGAGGGGGGCAAGGGAATGAGGATCTTGATTGGCACCTAAGGCAGAATGTTTCCACTGAGGAGAAGGATTGGGTGGTATTACTTAGAGATGCAGCAAGGCAGTGCAGGGAGAGCCTAAAAGCAGCTGAGGCTCTCATGTCACCCAGACACTGATGAATAGTCATTGATATTTGAATCTGAATCTGAATGTGTACTATCAAAATGGCTGCTGTCATCATTGTTACCACTATTCCTCTGAGTCCTTTTCCATCTCTTCCATCTAACTCTTTGTAACAGGATTGTTAGTTCTATATTTTGTTTTATATCTTGTATACTTTGCTTAATGCAGTAAATATGCTCCTGAAACATTGTGAATAAGTAAAACTTCACCTTACTGCAACATTTAAATAACATTAAATTCATCTGAATACAGAAAAATATAAAGAAAAAAACAAAAAGATCCAAAATCCTATCACCTAGATAGCCCTGTTAATATTTTTAAAAATAAGAATATGTGTGTGGACATGGTTAGAGTGTCTATATTTGCATAGTATAAGGGGTAAATTATACAAGTAGTACAATTAATAGGTATAAATTGAAAAGCACCCACATTTCTTTCACTCCCACTCCAATCCTTAGCCCCTCCCTCAGCATTATGAGTCTGTGCAGTGTACAAAGCACTCTTATAAGAATACGGCAATGGGCTGGGCATGGTGGCTCACGCTTGTAATCCCAGCACTTTGGGAGGCCGAGGTGGGCAGATCACCTGAGGTCAGGAGTTTGAGACCAACCTGGGCAACATGGTGAAACCCCGTCTCTACTAAAAATACAAAAATTAGTGGGCATGGTGGTGCACGCCTGTAATCCCAGCTACTTTGGAGGCTGAGGCAGGAGAATCATTTGAACGCAGGAGGCAGGGGTTGCAGTGAGCCAAGATCACGCCACTGCACTACAGCCCAGGCAACAAGAGCGAACCTCCATCTAAAAAATAAAAATAAAAAAGAATACAGCAATGAATAAGGCATCTCCCTGGCCTTAAAAGGGACTTTCAGCCTAACGGGTCAAAGAATCATAAATAAGGCATATAAATAGCGTGATATGTGTGATGTACAGTAAGTTGGCAGCTGGGCAGCCATGAGATGTGATGCAAATGTTACCCTCAGCTGCTACAGGTCTCTATTGTGATTTCTTCCCTCCTTTGCCTCACCTAACTAGCCAGGTGACCTTAAACAAATACCTGAGCTGTCTGTACCCAATTTATTAATGTATAAGGTCGATGTGATCATTCCTTCCTGTCTGATGAGCTTTGAGAACTGAGTGCCAGAATGGGTAAGAAAACACTTCACAACTCATAAAACAGACCAGAAGTGTAAGATTTCATTGTCATCTTTATTGTTATACAAAGGGGTACTATGAAGAATCATAGTAATCTTGGGCTTTAATTTAATAGAAAGCCTGGGAGCACAGGGTCACCAACAACCCGGATTTGACCAACAGCTGCCTTTTGCTTGGCTTGTACTGCTTTTTAAGATAAAAGTTGCCAACGTGTAAAAATTAGGAGAGTTCCTACAAAAACGACTTCCCTTGAAAAATCAGAGGAAACATTCCCAGTGCACCTGCATTCCTACAGAGCAACCATTTTCATTGCTGAGGAACTGCTTTCCCCTGAGCACGTGTTCTCCTGTTTGTTACAAGTCCCCCACTCCCTTTTGTAGCCCCAACACTGAAACCTGATGTCAGTTTCACTTGTCATCATGCTTGCCCTTCCTTAGAGCCGAAAAATGTTTTAGAACCCAGGTTCCCATCAAAAGTAGCAGGGTAAAGCTACGCCAAGAAGGCCAAGATTTTTTCTTACACCTGACCTGAAAGGATTGGAGTTTGCAATTTCAATTTAAGACCTGCAGAGTATTCAAGCTGAAAGGGGCCTGGAGGTTAACTAATCCAAGCCTCTTGTTTTTGAGTTCCAGAGAGGTTAAGTATATAATGTAAATAAAATGTTTAGCATTATAATAAAATACTTTAGTAGGGACCATCATTTTATTTTCTTTTTTTTTCTTTTTTTTTTTTTTTTTGAGACAGAGTCTCACTCTTTCAGCCAGGCTGGAGTGCAGTGGCACGATCTTGACTCACTGCAACCTTTGTCTCCCAGGCTCAAGCAATTCTTCTGCCTCAGCCTCCCGAGTAGCTGGGATTACAGGCATGTGCCACTACCCCCGGCTAATTTTTGTATTTTTAGTAGAGACGGGGTTTCACCATGTTGTCCAGGCTGGTCTCGAACTCCTATCCTCAGGTAATCCGCCTGCTTCAGCCTCCCAAAGTGCTGGGATTATATGTGTGAGCCACCACACCCCGCCCATCATTTTCATTATCACTAAAGTGACAATTTGGGATTCCCAGGTTTTTTAGTCATTTAGTCATTCAGTACATATGCATTGAGCAATGTGATCATGGATAAGACACTTGAGGTTTCATGGAAAAGAAACTGTTTTTATCATAGTGCTTTGTACACTACACAGACTCATAATGCTGGGGGAGGGGCTGAGGATTGGGGTGGGCATAAGGATAAGACATTTGAGGTTTCTGAGTCCCATTTTCCTCATCTGCTTAGAGGGAGAATACTGGCCCTCCCTACCCTGAATGTTTGAAAATCAATTGCAAGTGTTTGTGAGCCACTTAGTAGAGTTTATAGTACTGAATGAATCATTATTACAACTTTGTTAGGAATTTAACTGAGAAAGTTTTAAAACTATTTATAATGAGGAGTTTAAAAGATGTCTGAGATACCCCAAGTTACATAATCCTCATTAGGATTTACAGTTTTCTCAAGCTCTACTTGTCAAATGAATTAATTGTCTAATATTATCCAACCAAAATATTTAGTTTAGAATAACTTTTTTGTGTATTGTTACTTTGTCTGCATTCCAGAAATTAAATCAGAGGGGAGAATGTTGGTTTACAGGAATAGACTGATACATAATTTGCATTTGTGTGTCTTCCCTATTAGGCCAACACAAAAACATGCCCATTTTGCTGAAGTACATATTGAGTTCAGAAGCAGACACAGATGGTCCTCATAATGACCATTGTGATGTACCTATATTGCTTCACAAAGTGCCATGGCTTTGGATGGTGTGGTGAGGATGGAAGCCCTACCCATATGTTGTTTGCACTGGACCAGAATCCTGGATGGAGGAAAGAACTTTGGACATACCTGGGCCAGAAGTTCTCTCCACCTACCAGGAGTGAGCATGTGAGCATGAGCTGTACATGTACAGGAGGGTCATCGTGTTTTCATCAGTGTGTAAAGTGTATTTTGCTACATCTGATAGCTCCTTGTATGGCAGTAGCTGGACGATGGTGTTGTCCATTGTGGTACTGAACTGGGCTCACCTGTCAGAGCAAGACTTTAGGAGCTTAGCATTATGTCAGGTCAGGACATTATGTGTGAATGCTTATTCACTCATCTATTAATTTGTTTATTTAGCAAATGTTGGGTGCTTTTGATATTCTAGACATCAGCATTATGGTGGGAAAATCCAAAACTTCTGATACGGTTAGGATCTGTGTCCCTGCCCAAATCTCATGTCAAATTGTAATCTCCATTGTTGGAAGTGGGGCCTGGTGGGAGGTGATTGGATCATGGGGGCGGTTTCTCATGAATGATTTATCACCGTCCTTCTTGGTGCTGTTCTTGTGAGATCTGGTTGTTTAAAAGTGTACTGCACCTCCCCCCACCCCCTTCCTCCTGCTCCAGCTATGTGAAGGGCCTCATGCCTCCTTTGCCTCCTGCCATGATTGGAAGCTTATTGAGGCCTCCCCAGAAGCAGAAGCCACTATGCTTCCAGTACAGCCTTCAGAATCATAAGCCAATTAAACCTGTTTTCTTTGTAAATTACCCAGTCTCAGGTATTTCTTTATAGCAGTGTGAGAATGGACTAATGTATCTTGTGAAGTTTATATTCTAAAGGGGAAGGCTGACACTAAATAAATAAATAGTCTAAATAAATAAGCAAGATATCTACATAATTGTGTGTTGTAAGGGCAGTAAGCAAAATAATGAGGAAATACAATCCCTGTCAGAAAAGGCCTCTCTGAAGATGTCACACTTGAGCTACAACATCTTCATATGGGTCAGTCAGCCAATGTCAAGCACAGGAGAACATGTCGGGCAGAGAGAACAGCGAGTACAAAAGCCCAAAGATGACAAAAAGGTTGGCATGTATGGGCAACAGGAGGGAGGCCTTGAGCAAGGAAGGGAGTGATGTGACATGATATTAGACAAATTAGCTAGGGGGCAGATCATGCAGGACTTGCCACCAGTGTTTCTCACCTGGACTACTGAAATAGCCCAGGGGCTAAAATGACAGTGGTTGGGACTGGAGTCAATGCAGTGAGAACAAGAGAACTGGAAGGGTTTAAGAGATATTTTAGAGGTAAGAGTAACAGAACTTAATGATGGACTGAATGTCAGGAAAGAGGAAAAGAGAAAAAGTAAGGATGAGTCTTAGGTTCTGGCTTGAGTAATGGAGTGGATTATGGTGCCATTTTCTGAGGCTTAAAAGTCAAATAACTTGCCAAACCTCACTTAGCTAGGACATTGAAGTCTAGTCCATGTGAATTCACCTTTTTTTTTTTTTTTTTTTTTTTTTAGCCTTTTGGTTTTTTTAAAACCTGTAAGATAAGGTTATTAGGTGAAATTTTCAAGATCTCTTTCAGATTTGCAGTTAAGTTCTCATCTAGATTAAATCGTTAATATAGAAATATCCTGAGGTTCAGAATTAAGTAACATTGTCAGGCCCTGGTATTTTTGATAAATACAGTGCTATGATGGAATAAATATTTTATCTCAGAACTAATAGCCAGAATCTTGCAAGTGTTTTGTCTCAAGTATAAAAAAGAAAATGATTTTTTCATTTTCTCTTGGGCATAGTATCTTTTCTGGAGTTTCCCAGTAACAAGCAATTCGTTCTGTCAAGCAAGATTAGATTGTAAGCTATCTGTTACAATCCTAAGCTAAAACTGCAAAGCCCAAACAATAAGCTGGTTTTGGTGTCCTGGTTTGTTTCAGATCATTCTTAAGCCTCCCACCCCGGTGCTCAGCCTTGCTTTGCACATATTATTTCTCCAGAACCACACACATCTCACCCAGGATGGGGGCAGGTTTCCTCTGTAGCTAGGGGAATGGAGACATTTCAGTAATTCAGAATATATCTATAACTCATAACCCTGCTATCTGGGGCTCACCCATTTTGGCCAGGTCTAAGATTCTGTTGCTAACGTAGGCAGTATGGTGCTGAAAACTTCACCATGAGGTAGATCTTAATTTACCCACAGAAACAGTGGGATTTGTTTGTGACAAGGGCGGGCCATAAATCTTAAGTATGTTCAATAGCATGTGAGTACAGCTGGCCCTTCATGTCCATGGGTTCTGCATTTGTGGATTCAACCAACCACAGATCAAAAATATTTTTAAAGCAATAAAAAACAATATAACAATAATACAAATTAAAAAATAATATAACAACTATTTAAATAGCATTTACATTGTAGATTATAAGTAATCTAGAGATGATTTAAAGTATACAAGAGGATGTGCATAGGTTATATGCAAATACTAAGCCATTTTATATAAGGCACTTGGCCACCCATGGATTTTGCTATCTGTAGGGAGTACTAGAACCAATCCCCAGCAGATACCAAGGGACAACTGTGTAGCTGAACAGCCACACTCTAAATCTCTCACCAGATTCAGATATTACAGGGAACAACAAAAAAAAATCAACTCAAAAAGTCTCAAACAAGAAAGGCATTTATTGTCTCATAGAACAAGGACAGGGCAGTTCTAGGGTGGTTCAGCAGTTCCCTGATATTCTCCAGGACTCAGGCTCTTTACTGTTTACCTCTGTGCTCTACAATCCTGCACTTATTGCCATGACCCTAAGGGATATCCCTTCATAGCTGCACGATGGCTGCCACACTTCTGGGAAACACATAGGCTAGCACTGGGCCAAATCAACAGTTATTGTCTGCTCTGTGTCTCTTTTAGTGGGTGGGGGGGGGGGGGATGCCTTTCTCAGAAGCACCCAGCAGACTTTTTTGAGTCCTTGTCCCTGGAATGCCCAGTTTCTCCCATCTAGATATAAGGGTATTATCCTAAACTTTTCCCCTCATCCTTTATTCTTCTCAGTTTCTATGACTGATCCATTCTGGTTTTTAAAAACCTGTCACAGGAGCTGGGCACAGTGGCTCACACCTGTAATCCCAGCACTTTAGAAGGCCAGCAGGAGGATCACTTGAGGCCAGGAGTTCAAAACTAGTCTAGGCAATATAGTGAGAACCCATCTCTAAAAATAAAAAATAAGAACCTATCACGTATCCTCTGTCCCTATATTTACTACATTAATTCAGATCCTCATTAACTCCACCTGTTCTCACTGCTCTCAATTTATCTATCTTCTGCATTGCCCCTGGAATCATCTTTTAAAACATGAATCTCATTGTGTCACTATCCTGCTTAAAACCCTTCAGTGATTCTTAATCACAAAATATGGGACTAAATTTTATTTTATTTTTCTAGCTGCAAGAATGACTCCTTCTCCCTTTTTTAAAAAGAAATCTTGCATGGCAGCTCACTTGTTAGCTGTTAACAGGTGGAAGTAGAGCTGTCCTAGTTGACATGTGGCTGGGGAAGGGGCCTTTAACTCAGCCAGTTGGATTCCTCCCCTTCCCTCTCATGGAGGCCCTAAAGCCTTTCCTTGGATCCCCTGGAGTACAAGCAAATGGAAATGCCTACTAGGCAGTTGGTGTACACCTCAGGAGTGTCACCAGGCTAACTGCATAGACTTAGAAAGTGTGGAAGCCAAGGTCGGCGACACACTCACCCAGAAAGTACAGAGTGAGAAGAGAGTCCTATAGAGAGAGGATTCCAAGAGTGATGCTGAAGTAATGCCTACGAGCCATGTAATATCCCATGAAGCAATCTTTCTGTTTTACCTTTCAAGACTGTGCCTTACTGGAGAATTTATGCTATGATTGTGTAGGACAATTTAACTCAATCAGATGCTTGAGGACAAAGTGAGGATATGTTGAATACCAAAATTTCAGTTTCCAGTATCAAAAAAACACTATCAAAAACTGAGAACAACAATTTCTAATTGTGCGGATTGTGCTTTTGCTTAATTTTCATTCTTATAGCTTTTTAAAAATTGTTTTGATAATCCATGAGATTAGTGTTTTTTTTTTCTCAAGGCCTTTTGTATTAGAAATCCTGCAGTAACCAACATTTCATGTGTTTCCATATCTGATCAAGGCATTTTTAGTTAAATAAGCTTAAGAATGGAATTTCAAGCAGAACTATAATAACTGATTATATTATGATAGTTATTTTAATTATTCTCTCTGCTCTTGATATCAACTTGTATTTATTCTTTATGTCTATTTAAGAATTCAGTGTTGCTTTTTTTTTTTTTTTTCTGTTGGTGGGGGTCTAAATTAGTTCAACCATTGTGGAAGACAGTGTGGCAATTTCTCAAGGATCTAGAACCAGAAATACCATTTGACCCAGCAATCTCATTACTAGGTATATACCCAGAGGATTATAAACCGTTTTACTATAAAGACACATACATACATATGTTTATTGCAGCACTATTCACAATAGCAAAGACTTGAAACCAATCCAAATATCCATCAATTGTAGACTGGATAAAGAAAATTTGGCACATTTACACCACGGAATACTATGCAGCCATAAAAAAGGATGAATTCATGTCCTTTGCAGGGACATGGATGAAGCCAGAAGCCATCATTCTCAGCAAACCTACACTGGAACAGAAAACCAAACACTGCATGTTCTCACTCATAAGTGGGAGTTGAACAATGAGAACATATGGGCACAGGGAGGGGAACATCACACACCAAGGTCTGTCAGGGGCTGTGGGGCAAGGGGAGGGAGAGCATTGGGACAAATACCTAATGCATGCGGGGCTTAAAACCTAGATGACAAGTTGATGGGTAGAGCAAACCACCATGGCACATGTATACCTATGTAGCAAACCTGCACATTCTGCACACATATCCCAGAACTTAGAGTAACATTTTTAAAAAAAGAATTTTTTTTTTTTTTCAAGCCAGCACCATGGTGTGCACCTGTAGTCCCAGCTACTCCAGAGGCTGAGGTGGGGGAATTGCTTGAGCCAAGGAATTTGAGGTTTCAGTGAGCTACGATCACACCACTGCTCCCTAGCCTAGCTAACAGAGCAAGATCCCCTCTCTTAAAAAAAGACAAAAAAAATTCAGTCTTTTTTGTTGTTCCATGAAAACTAAAGAGCCATTTAGATACAGTTGACATTCTTGTTATGGAATATGACCTTAATGAGGAAGGAAACATTAATGAAGACTAATTAATGCATAATTTTAACAAGTAAGGGTGATATGTTTGAAGCTAGAGCTGAATGGGTTGTGCATTTCAGCAGATATTTGCATATTGAGTGACACTGTCAAAAAGGAAGAGGTGAACAGAAAGGAACTGGACAGGGCAGGCTCCAACTAGACCAGACTGTTCAACTCTCTTTGCTTTTATCCATTCCCATTTCAAAAAGAATTTCAGGAGAGCTTGTCCTTTGTGTCTTGTGTGGGCTTCAGGCAAGCACATCTTCAATCTTGCTTCCTTCTGACTCAGACCACCCTCTCCCTAGGCCTCAGTTCTGTCATCACCAGAGCTTTTTCTGCTTCTGTCTTTACGGTCTGCCTCCATCACACCCTGGAGCTGACCTGTTTCTGGCCACCAGTCTTTGCTGTCAGACTTTGAATAGGCAAGCTCATCCTGCCCTGACATCACAACTTCCTCGTGCTCCACAGGATTCAGCTGTTGGCATTTCTAGGCCCTCCTAGAAATGAGGAGCCCACCACACCACCCCCATCCTTCCCACTTCCAACTGGGACTTCACAGAAACTCAGCACCAAGCAGAAGCCTAAAGTGTGTATCAGTTGACTGAAACTTCAAACTGATTTTGTTTCTCTCCTAATCCTTTTAAATGTGATATGTGTTTAAGAGTAGCAGAGACAAAGTGATTTAGGAAAATTATAATGTTATCCTAGCCTATTTTAGTGACACTCTAATATGGTTAAGAAAATTGACTGTCAGATTTGATCATTGTTGTCGAAGCGAACAGCCATCATTTTCAGAGTGGCTGGAGTCAAATTCTCACCCAGCAATTTCTTCTCACCCAGAAGCAATTTTAATGACTGAAGAATCCAGTTACCACAAGAAGCAATGGAACCTGAATGCATTGCTGACCTCCCGCATTGTCTCTCTCTTCTGTTTTTAAGGCACAACGTGTTTGATTGCTCTGCTATCAGATAAAGACCTCACTGTGGCCAACGTGGGTGATTCGCGCGGAGTCCTGTGTGACAAAGATGGGAACGCTATTCCTTTGTCTCATGATCACAAGCCTTACCAGTTGAAGGAAAGAAAGAGGATAAAGAGAGCAGGTAAGCTGTGAACACCTCCAAGAAATGTCTACTGTCTTGCTGGTGAACAAGGCGGCTTGCTTGGGGAGCTCCTGGATAAAATGTTCAGTTACCCGGTATTAGAGAGGTTGCTACTGTGGTAACTGAGATTATACAGAGGCTGCTACTGAGGTAACTGAGATTAACTTTGTATTGTTGCCTATCAAATAAATGGCCACTAAATCTGTCCTTCATAGCCAAAGATTCCAAAAGAATTAAAAAGCCCATTTCCAGTTTAAAGGCTAATAAGATCTTTGGGCCTCTGGTCCTCACTTTTCTCTAGCCTGTTGCTATATGCTGCTTCCCTTGGAGCCACACCAAATTACTAATCATTCCTCAAAAGACCTTGTTTCCAATACCTCTGTGCCTTTGCAAGTGCTGTTCTGGGTGACAGTTACTTATCCCATAAGATTCAGTTTAAGGTGTTCTTTTGGAAGCTTTCCATGTCACACTGTGGCAAGGGCCTTCCAAGTCTGGGGTGGATGCCCCTCTGCCTTTCCCCAGCATCCTTTGTGGATGTCTTGGGTCACCTTTTACAATACATGGACATACCTGGCTCTCCTATCTGCCTTGCCTTCCTGACTGTCACCTCTTTGAAGACAGGAACTTGGTTTTGTTCATCTCTATACCTTGAGCATCTGGCTTACTCCCTGGTATAAGTAAATATTTCAGAGCAAGGTTAGGGGTAGAGGGGCCCCTTATTCATTCATTCATTCATTTATTCAATATTCTAGGAGCTAGGGATAAAATAAAGCCCCATTCCCAAGCTTTCACGAAACTTATATTCTGAAATTGTCATGGGGGTGGGGAGTGGAGTAAGTAGACATTAACAAAAAAAATAGTAAAAATAATTCATTCATATAGTGTATCACAAGGTGGTAACTGCTATGGAAAGACATGAAGCAGGTAAGGGGAGTGTCAGGGAGTTGCAGTTTTAAGTAGTGTGGCCTGTATGGGCTTTGCTAGAGTGACATCTGGACGATGACAAGGAGGATAATTATCAGTTGATTATTACATTTTCATAATTAGATTTCAGAGGATACCTTTACACCTATGGAAGAGAAGCATTCTTTTGCTTTTCAGACTGAGAGCTGCAGGATGTATGCTGTTCACGATGTGCCAGGCAGCAGGTCAGCTGTCAAAGGGGAGCAAGCGAGGTGCTCATAGACACTAGTCTGACCAGGATGGGCCCCTGCTCTCTGGGTTAATCTGCACATTGATCTCTACAGGTCAGCTTCTGCCCAGTGAATGAATTGAATGAACCTAATCAACATTTTAGTTTTCACAGTAGGGAACCATACTGTTAAGTCAAAATGTGTTGAATTTTATTACAACCTCCTGCTTCAGTGACTGCTTGAGTTGCAAAATAGTTTTTAATGAAAGCATTGGTCAGGTTTTCTGTTGATGGGATGGAACAAATGGTATTTTAGGAGCATCCATCAAGCTTAGATGACCTCCAGGCAGTAAGAGCAAAGTTCGCTGGCTTCCCACTTACAAAACACCATCTCCCTGTTAAGAGTCTGCTGTGAAATTAAGGTACAGTTAGCCCACTCTTGCATCAACACAGGCAAGGATGTGTACACAATACACCTGAAAATGTCATCTTACCATTCAGTACTCTTTTGAAATGTCATGGCCATTTTATCCTTCCTCTTCTTCCCTGCCATACCCACTACCCACGCCTGCACCCTACATTGATTCTTTGTAGAAGCAAATTTGGACACTGTCTCCAAGGTGGTTAATTTAACCTCTCTGTTCTTTTACATAATTTGATCAAGGGCATATTGTATACAGGGCTTAAGAAACAGTGATTGGTTTTACCATCTTCATGTGTGTTTTCTCTGGCCTCAGCCTCTTTTCAGGACATCTTTCCCCCTCCTGCTTGGCATGACAGTAAGGTCCAGCCAGTCTGCGCCATATACATGTTGGGCTTTCTGTCGCCACTCCTTATACTGTTTCCAACAACATTAGCTGTCATTTATTGTGTGCTCACCATGTACTGGGAGCAAAGCCTAGCACTTTATGCATACACTTTCTCTTTGCCTGTCTTAAGAGATTGATAATATTATTCTCATTTTGTAACCAACAAACTGGAACTTCACAGAGGCTTACATACCCAAGCACACACAGCTAGTCAATGGTGAGACTACAGTTGAATCCCAGAACTGGGTTTTATGCTCTTGCCTATTAGACCACACTTCTTGGAATGTCCTCCTAGGTATCCTGCCCATAGATGTTTCACCTATCACTCAAAGCCCACCTTTAATGTTCATTACTCCCTCATGATCAGAACTGGGAATCATCCCTCCCTTCTCCATCTGCCTACAGCATTTAGCAGACACTGGTCTCACCATGAAGAATACCACTTCGTGCTTATTGTATTTATTACTTTTTGTGACTTAATTCTCCCGCCAGACTGTCTACTTTTTTAAAGAAAGGTCTGGATCTTGTATAACTTCATGTCCTGCACATTGCCTTCCATGGAATAGTAAATATCTGACAAATATGTGAATGGAGAAAAAAATAATAGATACAGTTATTAAGTGTATATTATGTTCAGGGACCTTGCCAAATGACTTATGTGGAATAAGACCTTCATTTCTCAGCAACCCAATAAAATAGATACTGTCTCTATTTTGCAGGCAGGGAGACTAAGGATCAGAGAAAGAGTTTCTCATCCAAAGTGAGACATGGCTAGAAGAGACAGAGCCAGGAATCAC
This sequence comes from Chlorocebus sabaeus, assembly GCF_047675955.1. NCBI lineage: Eukaryota > Metazoa > Chordata > Mammalia > Primates > Cercopithecidae > Chlorocebus > Chlorocebus sabaeus. The sequence continues at coordinate 29,874,797 of NC_132918.1, read as the reverse complement.
ATTCAAGTAGTCTGACCTGAGCCTTTAATGACTACACTAATATGTGCTTTTTCTTAATCTTGATCCTATTTGGGGGCACAGAGCTGTTTTGAGATCTATATAGGCACACTTAAGGGTGGCCTCAGGCCAAATGATATATATGCCTGTGACCTGCCTTTCAGCATTCCTTTGCCACTCTCCTCGAATCCCTATCCTCACACTCTCTACTGTCAATCACTGAGCCACCATGGTGTTAAGTTAAAACCAATGCCCTCCCCCATATGTATCCCCTACCTTCAGTACTCTTATTGATACATTCTTGAAATCCTTCAAGATGCCAGGATGAGGGTATGAGGATCAACTGGTAGAGTATGAAACCCCAGGCCATGCAGTGGGTCCCGGGAGTGATGGGGTTAAGGGGAGTGTCCACGGCCCAGTTCACACAAAGTAGGTCACCCTGTTGCACACACACCTAGACTATCTCGGGTATGTGAAATGTCAGCTGGTCAAACTAATGGGCTCATCCTGTCTTTCTAGGTGGTTTCATCAGTTTCAATGGCTCTTGGAGGGTCCAGGGAATCCTGGCCATGTCTCGGTCCCTGGGAGATTATCCGCTGAAAAATCTCAACGTGGTCATCCCAGACCCAGACATCCTGACCTTTGACCTGGACAAGCTTCAGCCTGAGTTCATGATCTTGGCATCAGATGGCCTCTGGGATGCTTTCAGCAATGAAGAAGCAGTTCGATTCATCAAGGAGCGCTTGGATGAACCTCACTTTGGGGCCAAGAGCATAGTTTTACAGTCATTTTACAGAGGCTGCCCTGACAATATAACAGTCATGGTGGTGAAGTTCAGGAATAGCAGCAAAACAGAAGAGCAGTGAACCCTTCAGGGGTCTCAGCTGCCTTAGACTAAAGGACTTGCAACACACTGGTCTCTTTTAATTTAGTGAAAAGTGTGGGAGTTGTAATTAGGATCACCCATCCCAGACATGGAATCCCCCCTCCCTGGTGGTCTTAGGTCTATAAGCAGTGATGAACAGAGGGTGCCCTTGGCCAATGTAGTCAAGAAGCTGGAAAATGGTTTCTTCGTGTTTTCCCAACTCTTTCATCCAGTGTCCAAAATATATAAATAAATAGCTGTAGAGTCACGTATATGAAGTGAATAGCATATGTGCCATTTAGTCTCCCTCAAGATTCTTTTCAAGATCCTGTTCAGGGTCCTCCAGGCATCAGCTGTTGTGTCCTCTCTTTGGAACAGTGGACAGGACAGGCCACCCAGTGCTGCAGGAGACAGGCCACTGCGTCACCTGTGAGTGGTCAGGGGCTGACATGGCAACACCCTCTGCCAAGAGACAGACCTGTCCTAAGAATGCTTTGTCCTTCTGAGCCCATGTTTTCTGCTCAGTAGCAGCTTGAAAGCAGATTTGGAATGGTTTATTATTTTGGCTGCTCTTGGGGACTGCGAGAAGCAGAGAGGATGGGAGACCAGTGGCGACTGCCTGCACAGCAGAAATAACCCTTTTCCCTTGCTTCCTTTATTAGTTAAATAGACTTTGTATACCACCTGACCAGCCTTTGTGCATTTATCCAAATCATGCATGGCCGTTAACCTTTTGCTTAGTCCTTACCATATGTAATAGGCAGCTGTTAAATTCACAGACAGACACCATGATTTTTCATCTTACATGACCAAGAAACCATGTTAGGGGAAATGAAAAAACCAAATCACAATACCATGATTCCTTCCATTTTCAGCAGTAGATGAAGGAAATGATACTGAATGAGTCAGTGTTCCCTGGCAAGTAAGTTGTTTGCATCGAGAAAGGAGTGAGCTGGTGAGGTTACCACCCTGAATTGAGCTCCAGCTGCCAGTTCTTGTGTTTCTTCTTGCCCCTTTCCTAGTGATTTTCAAGTGTCTTTCAGGCAGTGTTCTGAGAAGCAGCAGCCTATAACTGTATGTGTGCTCCTTGAAGCCAGCTACAGAGTTCCCAGCTACTACAGCTTGGGATTTGGTGGGAAACTACTCGGATAAGCTTCTCTTTGACAATGGAAAGGCAGCAGCCTTTAACATTTAGTTGCAAATCTCCATCCACATCAGGTTGCTTTCCCCAGGCAAACACAAACCGCCGCCTGTGGCCTGCAGCCCTGCAGGGGAGGCAGCAAACGGACGGCAGTGGCAAGTCGGGGAAATTCCAGCATGAACCCATATTGAGAAGTGGGCAAGAATTATTTAGGGGCCTGGTTTGCTGCTCTCCATTTCCTGTATCACTAATTATCATTTTTCCAACCTTGGTATTTTATAAGTTTATGTAGAGAAAATGCTGGGTCACTCTCTTTGCCTAAGGTGACTCAAACAGCCAAACGGAACTTTTGTTGCCTCCCACCCCTCTGTATCCACCTGGTGTTGTTCTTTCCCTGTGGGCATCTGTGGTTATAGCTTCCCATAGGCCACATTCACCGGACACCTCCTCCCCGTGGAGCCCTGCCCTCTCCCCTCCTGCTGCTGTAGAGCTTTCCCAAAGCCGTGTCCAGAAAAGAACTGGAGTGAAGAAATTGCCTTGTGGATGTGGAGGGCTGCAATCTATCTTGATTTCTCCAAGCCCTTACCTTTCTTTGACTGCACTGAGAATTGCTAATGACTTCCCATGAGATTTGCTTACTTTTGTATACTGCATTTTCCAGCATTACAGTTAGAACCTTGGTTATTATTTTTTAGCCATAGAATCTTCTAGTACAAAATATCTGCCACCATTTCAGATTTAAGCATTTGCCTCTGGAGAGACACTGAATATGTGGATGTGTGTATTAATATTTGGGGTGGGGGGACAGGAAAGGGAATGTGGAAAACAAATGCTGGCTGTGAGCAGTGCTGATACAGCCAGGCCAGGCAACTGGGTTTGCTTGGGGATTCAGGACATTCTGACGCCTGAGAGTTGCCCCCACCCACCATCAAACTGAAATCAGCACCAATGGTGTCAGCACTTTACAGCCCATAGCCAACTTTCTTTCTTTATTTTTAACATAGCACAAAAATGTATAATAGCAAGGGAAAGACATTTTTAAATTCCACAGTTATTTTTATTGTCTAAAATGAAAGCAGCAGTGTTTTGATAAAGATGAAAAAGAAAAGCTACTAAATTAGTAAATCAGTGGTTACGTGCCCTGCAGAATTTCTTAACAGATGGTGCTGAGTGCACAAGTTACATAACTTTTCTCTCTAATTGAGGTTCACAAGGCGTCTTCTAAATTTTGCTTTGTGCAATTAATTCATTTCTACTGTTAACCGAATAGAGTGTATATATCCTACTCCCATTACTGCCTCTTTCCTCCCTACTATGGCTTGTAGATTTTAAAAGATAGAAGTTCTAGACAAAACTGTAGCAGTTTCATTAATAGTTAGGATAGTTATATCTAAAATCAGAGTATTTTGTTCTCTTCCTTCTGGAGCTCTCTCTCCCTAGCCCTTTTCCAGCTGTTGGGGATTTGCAGACATCACTCCTGGGGTGCCCTGTAGCACACTGGCTGCTCCCTGGGACCCGGGAATGCTGAATCTAGCCATTAGGGAAATTGATTTGAGATGTCTGCATGTGAAGCTTCCCTAAGCAGCATTGCCAAAGCTTTGGAATTGTCACCCAAGGCTTCCTAGATTCCCTTGCTAGCTCAAGTTCGAATTGCCAATAGTCCCCATGGTGCCAAATTTTGGGATGGTTTTACAGTCTTTTAGAAATGAAGATGGGAATGGCCATGTGCTTATGAGACCCCAGCAGGGTGCCAGGCCCAGGTCTCCATTAATGCAGTGCTCTGCTGCTGCTCCACTGGCAATTTGTACTCTTAACATAGGTTGGGGGAGGGACAGCTAGGGAAATTTTTTACAAAATTAATTGTATTTACAATTCTTTCATCACAGGAATAAACAATACTTATATAGAAAGCTCCAAAGCTGTTCCCAAGATCTGCATTTATTTTATATGACCAACTTGCCCCAAGGCAATTAACTCTGAATTGCTGTTCTAATGTGACATATCTGTGTACATATGTACATATTAGTGGTAACCAGTGGCTGCATTTTATTCCTTGCTGTGGATTGAGGTATTGGCTTCTTGAATCTTGTATATGTCATAAGAGTATTACACAGAGAGTGTTATAGTGAAGGATGCAAGCTGGATAATTTAAAACAGGCCTTATTTCATACAAGTGTAATTATTACATCATTTTGGGTAAATGGCAAAGAGGACTGCATGAGAGTCATAGCATCATCATTTCAATTTAATCTGAAGTGATTCTAGGAAATTGATTTCACTGTTGGATTCTAGGAAATTGATTCCGTTGTTTCCTTTGAGTTTAATTTCCTTTGTGTTTAATTTGACCACAGAAACTTTTTTGAGTAGCACCTAGTAACACTGCAAGGAACTTATGTATCAAGGTGTATCTTGATTTTCCTGATTTTTTTGTACTCTAAGTTGTTGCCAGATCTCTCTTGCAACTGTGTCAATGAAAGGTCTGTGTTTAGAAAAGGCAGCATATCATTGTATATCAGAAAGTATAGGAATATATACTTTGTATAAAACTTTTCCAATCATTTCAGACATTCTTTTTTCCTCCTTTTGACCCACCACTAGACTGTTCATCCCCTAATAGTCCCCCAAAATTGCCTTAGCATGTCACACCAGCATTCGTCATCTAGCTCTGGAGAAATGACATGACTGTTAGATACCATGGCTGTTTAATTGCCTCTGGATTAAGTCATTGATATCTAGACTTTTGAGATAGTTAGCTGTAGAAATAATAGAATCCAGTGTTTCCCAAAGTGTGTTCCAAAGAATACAAGTTCCAAAGATGCTCTTCTAAATATAGGGTTCCAAGATCAAATAAGTTTGGAAAACACATACCATCTTAGAAAGTTATAACATGAACATATCTAAGGCTCTAATTTAAATGTCCTGCAGGGGAGAGAAAAACACAACAAATATCTACGGTCAGTTAGCCCAGTGTTTTCCAGATTAATTTGACCACAGAAACTTTTTTGAGTACCACCTAGTAACATTGCAAGGAACTGGTGTTCTAAAGAACACTCTTTGGGAAATTCTGGTATATTGAAATATTGCTGTGGTTTCATTCATGCTGACTCTTAGTAGTAGCAGTACAATTTGCAACGTAGAAGCATGAGCCTTTCATATATGAAGCTGACTTGTTAATAAAAGCAGTGTTAAGAAGTAGTATGACTTACTATGACCAACAGCAGCCTCATATTGATAGCAGAACAATCCTACTGAAAGCTCTAAACAACATCCCTTTTTTTTTTTTTTTTTTTGAGACAGTCTCGCTCTGTCGCCCAGGCTAGAGTGCAGTGGTGCAATCTCTGCTCACTGCAAGCTCTGCCTCCCAGGTTCACGTCATTCTCCTGCCTCAGCCTCAGCCTCCCGAGCAGCAGGCGCCCACCACTATGACCGGCTAATTTTTTGTATTTTTAGTAGAGACGGGGTTTCACCGTGTTAGCCAGGATGGTCTCAATCTCCTGACCTCGTGATCCGCCCGCCTCGGCCTCCCAAAGTGCTGGGATTACAGGCGTGAGCCACCGCACCCGGCCATCCCTTTCTTTTATATGAATAATGAGCAAGAGCCCTGCCATAGCTAGATATGTCTCAAATTCATTCCAAGATCTTTACATTGCTTTTTTGCAGTTACCTTTGCTTTTCAAGTTGAATCAAAATGAATATTATTATATTTCATTACTATGTGATATTTAAAAATATATAGAAAATCACAGAAAAGGAAAAACACAAATTTGATTTTAATTCACTTTTGAAATTTTAATGATTTTTAAAACTAATGATCTGTTACATAATAATTGAAATGTAAACTATAAACACTTAACTTACTTTCTTTCCTTTATTGTCCTCTCTGGATTCAGTGAAATAATTTGAAATCAATTAGAGCTCATACCTTCTAAAACTCCTGTCCCATATCATCCCACCTTTCATGTTTTATGTACATAGTTAAGTTTGGCAAGTTATCTCTTGCCTAAAATGTGAGGCCTTCCTGTAGTTTCATAGTAGTTACTCTTGGCTGCAGAAATAGGTTTGGGAAGCTATGAGAGATTACCCCAAAGTAATGGATGAAACAAATCTAGTCGAAAACATGGTATGGAGTGAATTAAGGCAAAAGTCATTAACTTAAAATTACATCCAATATTTAGGAATAGCTCACCCTCTGCACATTATCCAAAATAGTTTAAAAAACTAAAAGTAAGATCTCTTAGGCTAGGTGGTGCGTTGCAAAGGGCAAGGGGCAGTTGATACCATGAGGCTTCCATTAGATGCATTTCTAAACATTTTTTCTAACATGTAAATTTGTTTGCTGATCCTTAGTAATGTTAATGCTTTATTTGTTATTTTTATCACTGTTGAACAGCAAACTATTGAGGCTGGGGTTGATTATTGATAATTTTTATGTGACTAGTAATAACCATAGCATCATATGTACAATTGCTTTAATAAATCCAAGTTAAGGACTTTGAGGACAGCATGTAGTAACTATTCATTTTAACAAATCATCACAGATAGTTTCACTGTTCAAAGCTCCACTGAAAAGCAAGCATGCAGCAAAGGTATAGATTGTATTTAGAGATGTGGTTTCATTTATTCTTGAAGTCCTATAATCTTTCATTATTTAAACACAAAATCCCACGTAACATTTGCCAAATCCAAGTTAATCTCAAAAACCTCCGAGGACATTGAGCACAAGCAGATTACTGTGAAGGCACTCACTGGTGGCAGATTGTGGTGGAGAGAGGGTTGAGTGACCCAGAGCAAAACCTGCCTGGGTTACTCACTGCCACTTCAGGAGAAGGATTGTATCAGCTCTCATTACCTTTTGTCATGAGGCAGTTCATAAGTTAAATACGAAATCATGCATTATCTCAAAATATTTCTATATTAATTAGATAATTCATGCTGTAAAGTGTGTTCATGCAGAAGCAAAGATGGACATAATAGTCAAGTATCAGGGGAAAACCCCTTTAGGATACCCAGACATTAAAAATGTAAACAGTAGCTTATAAGAAATGTGGATTATCAGATTTTTACTATATACAGGTTTTGTTTAATAGTAATTTCTGACACCTGCACATAGATCAAGAAAAGGCAGTTGTTACCACTTTTCACCATTCAAAAAATGGGCTTCTCTCTTAAGAATATTGGTTAATGCTTTGCTGATTTGTTAATGAAGATAGCATTTTAATTTTAAAGCTTCCTTTTGTAGAACTGATGGCACGGGCAGAATCACATTTAAGAAAAACGGTTTGAAACACTTTTTAATAAAAAAAATTGTAAAATCAGTTTCCAGTGTGGTCAAAATTAGAATGTAAAGGAAAGCATTTTTAAGAAAACACAGAAGCCCAATCAAGGGAAATATAAAAGGAAATATTTTAAATTAAGAAAAGGAGGTGTTATAGTTTATTACATCACAAATTATGCTTTCTGTACTTACGCTCTTAGTGAAGGAGGTAACATTGAAGTGATAACAAATAACATTCTCAGTTATTTGTGAAGTTAGTCCCTATTCCATTTTTTTTTTTTTTGCAGTCCCTATTCCATTTTTTTCTGATGAAAATGGATACATGAGGTCTCATTTATTGCTGTCCTCAACACCTTAACTGTCCTAGGTTCCGTTCACGTTCCAAATCAGGGACGATAAAACTGAGGTCAGATAAACACAGTCACAGCTACAATGCGAGCGAGTTTTAATATACTGGTAATTTTGCAACTGCCACCATGAATACTAGTGAGTACTCAATTTACAACAGACAATTTCACAGAAACAAACCAGAGTGATCTGATATTCCTGCTTCTTAGTTTTCTAATCCATATAATTAAAAAAATTAATGCTGTAGAAATGATGTATTAGACATCTCTAACCCAAGAAAAAGATGTCTTTTGTATAAGTTTTAAATTCCCATTTGTCTTAGTGTATCTTAGGACAAATGGTGATTTCTTCGTTTAGTAATGAAAACATCTAAATCCTGCTGTGTGGAGAAAAGCTAGAACCATGGGACATTAAGTCACAATACTACTCTTATTGAGGCTCCCAGGCTACAACTAACGGTTTTTATGTATTTATCATCTTGATTATTGTTTTACCTCAAGCATATACAGTGTGCAGATAGTAGAATAATGAATAAAATATGACTGTGGAGAAACCCATAACTTTTGCTTCCATTCTAGAAAGCAGTGTTTGTTCTTTTTAATTTATTAGATGTTCACACTGAAATATTAACATCTACAATACTGTCTTTCAGTTTACTATTCAATTACTAAAGCAAATGATTTTTATTTATAGCAGCACTTACACAACTGCAACTGAGGTCACAGAACTGAAATCTATTTGATAACGTCTCAGCATTCTCATGGGCAGCCAGGAAGAAGAAAAAAAAGAGAGAGACACAAATAGAAATTTTAGTGGGTTCAGATAAATGATTATTCTGACAAACCTGGAAAATAGTAATTAAACAGTTCATTCCAAAACACCCCAATGTAAACTCTGCTTACATAATTTGTATAAGGAAAATGTATGTTTTTTTCTTTTTCTTTTTTTTTGAGACGGAGTCTTGCTCTGTCGCCCAGGCTGGAGTGCAGTGGCCAGATCTCGGCTCACTGCAAGCTCCGCCTCCCAGGTTCACGCCATTCTCCTGCCTCAGCCTCCAGAGTAGCTGGGACTACAGGCGCCCGCCACCTCGCCCGGCTAGTTTTTTGTAATTTTTAGTAGAGACGGGGTTTCACCGTGTTAGCCAGGATGGTCTCGATCTCCTGACCTCGTGATCCACCCGTCTCCGCCTCCCAAAGTGCTGGGATTACAGGCTTGAGCCACAGCGCCCGGCCTGTTTTTTTCTTAAAAATAGAAGCATCATTGCATTTATAACAGATTGATCAGTCTTATGAAAATATTACATTGGGGAAGTCACTATTATTGCTGTGTGCTTGCATATTTTATTCTTTCCTTTTTTAATTTCTTTGTGTGTCTGAGCATCTGCTACTTGCTAGGCAGTGACTGTGTCTGAGTGAATGTATCCATTGGTGAGCACTCAGGCGCCATCACTGCCGTCTTGGGGCTTACATCCTAGTGGGGGCCTCAGAGATATTATAACACTCAATATTGACCCAATGGGATGAAAACTGTTATCTTCATGATTTCTTCCAATGGGCATAGATTTGTTTGGACAGGGCAGAATTAGAATAATTATTTCTCACATATAAAAGTAAGTGATATGAGATTGGGAATTTCTCGCCCACACTAAAGCAAACTGCAGAAGACAATTACTCCGTTTTACTAGCTCACCTAGTTTCCCAAGGATGGGGTGGGAAGTGAGACATGGAGCCTCTGGGGACCAGGATGGGGGGTAGGAGTGTCCCAGTGGAGGGTGCCACTGGAAGCCTCCACCCAAGTGGGCCAGCAGCTGTGCAAGGGCACAGCAGTAGGCTGGTGAAAGCCAGGTTGTCTCTCTCTCAGGATCTTTCTGGGGGAAGAAAAGGATTATAGAAAGGAGAAAAAGGAGGAGCAACAACATCTCTCCATGGCCTATTTTTATTTTTGTTCCCAAGAGACTATATAGTGTAATAACCTTATGCCCCCAAAGAGAGCCCTGAACTGAGAGTATCTTCAGTGTTCCTGAGTATATAAATCAGTCAATCTGTTATATAGAAAGTTAACATTTCAGGAGCACAATTATTTCCTGATTTCAAATATGAACAGATTAAATGTCAGATTTTTTTAAATCATAAATTTGGTATCCATAGTTACTTTACACATTCCAGAGTCTAAGCATGGAATTTAAGTTTTGTATTTTGAACAAAAATAGCAACATCTGTTTTCTGTATGGCAAAGAAAAACTAAATCCCAGACTTTTATTTTTAACCACAGAAACCATCACTTCTTTCTAAATTATTTGCTTGCCTGCTCATTTCCCCTAAACATCTCCTTCTGTTTATGCCAATGGCTTTTTAAATCCAAACACTAGTTATTGCCAAATTGCATTAGAATCCTATTGAATTAGAATAATTCATATACTTCATATACTGGAGAAGGAATGGTTAGAGATGGTAAAGATCTTATTGTGATCAAAAGCAGGGTTTTTGTTGTTTTTAATCATGAGCACATATAAAAGGAACTTAAAATGAAACCAAGCCAATTTCTGATTTAGTAAGATTAAAATCATAGGTGGAACTCAGTTATTAGGGATGGAAAGGAGGAAAGCACAGGGTGGGGAGAGAAAAAGGGGAAGGAAAAAAAACTGAGTAGTGTTTTTTTTGGGAAACAGTATAATGTCTCAGAAGTTCTTATCTCTTATCCTGCTGATGTTGAGACAGTGGCTTTGTATAAGCTTCTATTTATACCTATTTCAACATCATGAAAATTTTTCCATCAGCATTTTCTTGCAACTTTAAAAATCACAAGGGATTATTTGCTTATAAAAAGATACAGGATCTACAATCTATTAAGAATACTTTATTCCAGGAATCTTGAAATTGTATTTAATAAATAAATCACAGGTCAAAATGACTGTCAAATCAATCAGGCTTTCTGGTAAGTTATTTCCTGAAAACTATCCACGATAAATACAACAAACCTTGGCGAAACCTCATTACTCTTGGAAGTCTTCAGGGTTATTTTACCTACTGTTCTATATTTGTCTCTAAGAGACATTTGAAACACAGTTACAACGTCAATTTGGTGTAACATTACCTGTAGTAGAGCTCAGAGTATATGGCAGTGCACGTCACTCAAGATGCATGGCGTGTCATTTGGGTCGCTTTGATGGGTGCTGGGGTAGAATTAGCCTTGTAGAGACTAATGTGTTCACGCTCTCTCTGATCCTATGTTGTATAAAAATGAACAGCTAAAAATTTACCCATGATGACAAGATTAAAGCAAAAATAAACACATAAAGTTGTTAGACTTTAAACCTGAGACTGTTGGTATTCTTTTAAGTTAAACTCATTTTCCATTCTAATATCTGTTCTTGAATTTTATATTTTTTCTATGCTTCTGAGTTGGAATAGCTTGAGTTGGGGTTCTGTGTGGAAAGCAAAGAAACAATTCATGGGTAGAGGATAAGACCAAAGCATAACAGAAACAAGAGGCAGGAGGTTTTGAGACTTTGGTGCTTTCATTTGGAATGGGAATAAGCCTGGCTCTGGTTCAAAACAAGGCAATTTATAAACATGTATACATTGTATGCAACAAAAAATGTTTATTGTAAACCTAACACAACTTTTACCCCTCTTCATAGTAACGCATTGACAAAGTTTATAGTAATTACTATCAGGTAACAAGGGTTACATTATACATAGATGATACACTCCAGCAACACAGCACGATGCACCTCTGAGAAAAGTGTTCAGAAAAGAATATCTGTCTGCAAAGGTTTTCACAAGATGCAGGAAGAAACACTGTAAAATTTGGAGACAGAATGAAATAGAGGTAAACTCTCTCCAGGATTCTAGGCTCTGAAGAGTGGGTAGTACTCATGGCTTGGGCCATATAGTAGTAACATGGTGACTTGCACTAACCATGCAGATGGAGTTCATGGATTAGACAATTCCAGAATTTTCTAGAAAAGGTTAGGGCCAGACATAGTGGGTCTCGCCTGTAATAACTATACTTTGGGAGGCCAAGGCAGAAGGATCACTTGAGCTCAGGAGTTTGAGACCAGCCTGGTCAACACAGTGAGACCCCAATCTCTTAAAAAGAATAAAATATTTAAAAAAAAAAAAAAAAAAAAAAGGGAAAGGAAAGGAGTTAAGCAGGCAAAACAACTGCCTACTCTACCTGCTTTCAAATTTAAGTCTGAGAAATATAAAAGTTCATGTCTACATATAAAATGCTTTTTTAAAAAAATATCTTGTTTATATGCTAAGGTTCACTGAAGGAGAAAAAAAAAGGAAGTGCAAAAGTTTTTAAAGGTACATATAAAAAGGGATTCAATACAAAAGTGAAGTTACTCTCCTAATCCTACTATTCATTGAGCTATGAGATAGAGTGGACTATCACTTGATTTGTGAACACCAAATTAACCTCTACCTAGAGCTTTTCAACTGTTCTTCTCCTGAAACTGTGAAAGACTTTTTAAAATAAATTAATCACAGCAGCCTTGAGGGATGGAAGAACTGCAAGATCTGTGTCCAGAGAAAGTCACTGCAATGTGAATTTACTAGAAGTCAGAAATGTTCCACTTTTTCATTTGTGAAGAGGGCAGAGTGAATGTTGTTAACATCAGGCCCAGAACCTACTTTGTGCCAGGTTCATAAAGTAAACCTTCCCTGATGCTATTCAGTCAGTAAGCAGTAAAAGGCAAGCAAATGTGACTCTGTCCTCTCTCCTCATTCAAATGGGAAGACCTGGCTCCAGACTGTGATGGCTTCATTAGTGAGAGATGTGTAGACTCTTCAGGTTTGTAACCAGGATGCTGTGCCCCTTTCTGTGCTCCCAGCAGATGGGAATTCAGACTCTGCTGCCTGAAATGGAAGGCAATCACTTATTGAGGAGCAAGGAAGAGAAGGCATTTTTTATTTCCGATATCTCCAATCCATCAGTGTGGGCTGCTCACTCAGGCTGGGCTCCATTCTCCACCAAGATGCATCCCAGAGCATAGAGCTCCCGCGTCACGGACAAGCTGCTTTCTGTCTGCCTCATAGGAAATTGGGTTTACCTCTTCACATCAGCCCCACTCATCACTGGCCCAGATCCTCAGGAAAACTGTTTCTTATGTTCCTACAGTTTGGATGTCCTCAGCTGTAATAGACCACGGCACCCACCATGGTGGTTAACTCACATATGCAAGGGCAAGAAGTCTGTGGTCACAGGGTTGGTTCAGTGGCCCAATGATGTCATCAAGAGCCAGGCTCTCCATCTCAGCCACTGCCCTGGCCTTTAGGCTGTTCTCATGGGATCCACATGGTTGCTTCAGATACCATCATTGCAGACACAACACCTGGCCAAAGAAAAGGACACTTTGTCTTTATTAGAAAGCCCAGAAGCCCACCAGCAGACATCGCCTAGAGTCCCACTGGCTGGGATCGGTTCAGATGTCAAAACATGAGGAGCAAGAAAGGCTGGTAAAGAGCGGTGGCAGCCTGAGCAACATAGTAAGCTCCATCTTTAGAGTTTTTGAAAAATTAGCCAGGTGTGGTGGCACACGACTGTAGTCCCAGCTACTTGGGGGCCGCTGAGGTGGGAGGATCACTTGGACCCAGAAGCCTGAGGCTGTAGTAAGCTATGATCATGCCACTGTATTCCAGCCTGAGTGACAGAGCGAGACCCTGTCTTAAACAACACAAGTGACTGAGGTGGGAGGCAGCCCCTGCCTGCACAGAAGCAGGACAGTGGACATGCGAGGCTGGGGGCTCAGCGGCAAACACAGCATTTGGCTTGCACCCCAGCAGTCTTTGCTCATGACATTTTGATGCCACTTTTTATCTTTACCTAAATTTGTTAATATATTTAAAACATCTGTGTTATAAAAATGATTTATCCTCATTGAGAATGAAATAATAAAAGGTACTTTTAAAGTAGGAAGAAATCTTTGAGAGGCATTTTCTGTTCAAATTTTGTTATATTTTCATCCTGTTTCTGTACAGTTTGTAAATATGTTGCAAGAGAGGGAAGAGTGGCATTTAGAACTGTCACTGCAGCTGCTGCAACCTTTTAAGAGAATGGCAAAATTTATTTTTAGAGAAGTTGACTTCCTTTTATCTGGGAAATGCCTTGATTTTTTTTTGGGGGGGGGTGGGGGGTTGAAATATAAGTAGCATTCACTTCTGCCTTGCTTCCCACATGGTCTGAAAGGAGAAAGTGGAAACAAAGAGGGCTAAGTGGAAAGGAATTTTGGAAATTACTCATTGATAACCTCAAGCAGGGGTAAGGCCTGGCATGTATGGAGGAGGGGCCAGATGTGAGGAAAGAAGGCTTGGCCCCGGGGCCACAGACAATGGGAAATTTCCCTGGTGAGAACTGTTTTAATTATCATCATTAGAAACCACCTTCAAAGTTGGTAGCATTAGGCAAAAATTTTTATGTCTTATGTTTCTGCAGGTTTACAGGGCCTAAATTGGGGTCTGTTGCAGAGTTGTCTAGCATTGTCTGAAGGCTCCCTCTCCCTTTCAGACACTGAGTGTGGCAGCTCACAGTACAATTGCACTGTTTTTCGTGCTTCATTCTGCGGAAGAACACATTCCTGCAGGCTGCAACGCCACTTGCAGTTACTTCCTGCAAGAGAAATGTACTTCCCCACCTCAGTGACACTGGGCTTGGCAAGGGATTCGTCTCAGCCAGTGGATGTATTAATATATGCCACTGTGCTTCCACCAGCTTTTTAATTTCCTTCTGTAAGAACAGCATGTTCCAAACGGGCTGCCCCTCAGCCTGGATCCTGGAATGAAAGACACATGGAGCAGGGTTGCAGCCAACCACTGCCATGCAATGTGAGTGAAAACATTTGGTTGTCATCGAGTCTGAGATTTGGGTGTTACTGTAGCATTTGTGACCCTTAGCAAAGCTAACTAATGTGCTAAGTCACAAATTCAACACTTGCAGACAGGGAAAGCAAGTGAGGCAGAGGGTGTGTGAAACTATGGGGATGGCAGGGCTAAGGCAGATGGGGCTGAATCACCGCAAGGAAAAGCCCCAGTATCAAACGTTGTTATATGAGTTAAAATTTTTAAAGTTGCTGATTTGATTAAACACCAGGTCATGATTTTAGTAACACAGCTAATATTTACTTCCTGAAAGCTTATTAAGAAATACAGTTAAAAACAAAAAAAATAATCACCCAATCTCTTAATGTTTTCCTAATCATTTAACTTTGTAGGTTCTTTTAGACACCAACCTTCAGTTCAGAAGAAACAATCTTCTGAAACTTGGCAATTATTCACATTTTACTTGTTTGGTGGTTTTTTTTTTTTTTTTTTTTTTTGGTCTTTTCTAGAAGTGAAAGGGAATTTTTTTGTGTGTTAAAAGTTCTCTCTAGAAATGTTTTGAGTTAGCTTTCCAAACATCGATGTACAGAAATGTGGCACTTAACAATGGAGATATGTTGTAGAGAAATATGTCAGGTGATTTTGTTGTTGTGCAAACATTACAGAGTGTACTTATACAAACCTAGATGGTATAGCCTACTATATACCTAGGCTACACGGTAGAGCCTATTGCTTCTAGGCTACCAACCTGTACAGCATGTTACTGTACTGAATACTTACTGTTGGAAACCGTCACACAATGGTATTGGTGTATCTAAAATAGAAAAAGCACAGTAAAAACACCAAACAGTATAAAAGATAAAAAAGAGTACACCTGCATAGGGAGGGCACTTACCACGAACAGAGCTTGCAGGACTGGAAGTTGCTCTGTTTGAGTCACTGAGTGAGCGGTGGGTGAATGTGAAGGCCTCGAACATTACTGTGCACTACTGTAGACTTTACAAACACGGCACACTTAAAGTAGGCCACACTAAATTCATTTAAAAATTTTCTTTCTTCAGTAATTAAACTTAAATCACCGTAACTTTACAAACTTTTAAACTCTGACTCTTTTGTAATAACACTTAGCTTAAATTTAAAACACAAATATCTTGTAAAACTGCACAAAAATATTCTTTATATCCTTAGTCTATAAACTTTTTCCTACTTTAAACTTTATTTTTTTACTTTTTAAACTTTGTTAAAAACTAAGACACAAGCACACACATTAGCCTAGGCCCACAGGGTCAGGATCATCAGTATCACTGTCTTCCATCACCACATCTTGTCTCACTGGAAGGTCTTCAGGGGAAATAGCATGAAAGGAGCTGTCATCTCCTATGATAACAATGCTTTCTTCTGGAATACCTCCTGAAGGACCTGCCCAAGGCTGTATCAGAGTTAATACTTTTTTTTTTTTAATAAGCAGGAAGAGAACACTCTAAAATAATGATGAAAAGTAAATACACAAACCGGTGTCATTTATTGTCATTATCAGTACATAACTGAATGTGCTGTACTTTTATACAACTGGCAGTGAAGAGGTTTGTTTACACCAGCATCACCACAGACACGTGAGTAATGCACTAGGCTATGACATTACAATGGCTATAACATCATGAGGCAATAGATTTTCTGCTCCATTATAATTTTATGGGATCACTACTGTATATGTCATTATGCAGTACATGACTATAATCTTCTGCAAAACCAGTCAAATCTAACCATGCCACAAAAATAACTACCACCATCTGTCTTAAAGAAAGTGACTCCTATATGGATGGAGATTAACAAGGGCATAGATCAATTCCATAGAATATTTCATTTAACTGATTTTAATATAACTGGATTAGGTCTGAGCCTTGGGAAACAGAAATCGCCTTGTTATAGAGAACCACACATTACAGTTTTAACTGAAGTTGTCTTTCATATAGGACAATCATAAATATGAATATTACAAGAGCTGACTACATACTTTCAAGTTTATATTTCCTGACAAAGGATATGATCTTCTTCCATCTTATAATTCAGAAAAAAATAACCACTTGCCCTATATAAACTCTAAAAAGAAAACTGCATAATCCCAGGAATAGGGGACAAGGAGTACTCCTCTTTGACCTACTATTAGCAGGTCCAACAAAAGATATATCACCACATGAAGAAATATCTTTCTACAAAAGCACAAAATTTAAATCAGATTTGACTTTACACATTAGGGCTTTCATCTTGATGAGAAACTCGTAACGGCGGCAGCTTCTTTCCTATTTATTCACAAACTAATTGTTAAAAGGAAAAAAATAGGGCAGACTAATAATGCAACTTCGATCTTCAATCTTCTCTTTCCAACTCAAATGCTGGAATATGACACTCTTTTTATAATATTCTGCCCATGAGGTTCTCTCCCTTCTTTTTTTTTTGCCTTCAGAGTCCTTTCCAAAAGGAAATTACTGCCTGGCATTCTACATTATTCCTAATTTCCAGGTGGAAAAATGAGACAGATTAAGTGACTTCTAAAAATACTAGGGACTATATTTTTAAAAACAAGACAATAATTCAGATTTTCTTGCTTTAATTCTTCTCTATATTATCACAGTAAAATATTAAACAAAGTCCAAGAGATTACTGATACGCAATAATGACCTATGACTTTACATTAATGGAGTGATATATCAATAATAAACTGATCAGTTGAGTAACTGGAAAATGTTTGAATGTAAAGAATGATTCACTATCCTGTTTATATTATATTGAAATCGTCAAAACATTTAAAAACACAGAAAGTTTGGAGTAATATTAAATAATAATTAATAACTGTGAAATACTGCAACATCTTAAAGTACCTATTAAAATGACCAAAAACAGGTAAAATTTTGTTCAGTAAAACTTCAGTGAAGTTTTTTGACACAGATCTACATATATTTTTAAATTGGTAATCCACATAAGATACACACAAAACCTTCAAGTGACTAGATTGTTCAATAAATAAAACTCCACACTGTTTTGTTTTTATAGCCTAGTAAGCTTATAATTCAGTAACGCCCTTTTAAGAAATTCTAGTCTATAGAATAACATGTCCAAATTATTTGGTCCTATTAATTTCTTCAGCAAAAACCTCTAATTCCTTTATACTTAATTCCTCCAAATATCATCTTTGAAGGGCCTAATAAATCACAAGTGTAACCCTCCAGTCTCTAGTCTGTGGGTTCTTCATGAGTTTCAGTTCAGTGTAAGCCAGCACACTGACCTCCCCATGAATTTTCCACAGTACCTACTTTATTTAACACTTTGCACAAAGTATCCTGTCCTTCTAGGCTTTCTGTAGAATGTGAAGTTAATAATGGCATGTGGTGTTCCTTAGCATGACCTGCCAAAAAGTGATGATCTCCTTGGAAGAAAAGCCATGGGCTGCAATCACACGTCTGAGTTGACAGACATCCAAATGGATTCTATATAGAAAGAAAAGATTTGTGTCTTCTGGAATATGAATGTTCACTTTTAATAAATTCAAACAGATCCCGACATAAACATCTTCAAACTTGATGGGTTTTACGTGACCCATCATTTCATAGATCCTTGGCACCAAATCTCTGGACATTATATAACCCAACCCACTGCAGTATGGAGGGAACACCTTGAAAGGATACTCCTGGTATGAAATATGGGTTTTTTGGTAAAATCCTCTATAGGAATAATTATCAATTAGAGGATAACCTGTGAAAAACTTCTCTGAGTGGTTTACGTTTAAAAGATACTTCACTAAATTGCCAGTATTGATGAAAACATCAGTATCTGTCTTCATGATGTACTTGGCATTGGGGCAAAACTCAGTTACCCACCTGAATGCCATAATGGTTTTCAAGGTCAGGTTATTATATGTGTCTAAAAAATCCTGTCGGATTATGTCACCATAAAGAAGGTGTTCATCCTCTAAGGACAATGCCAACATTTTGTCTTCCTTTTCAGCCTCTTGGCCTAATAAGAAAAATGTAAGAACCTCATATCCCCACCAAGACTTTTTTTCACCCCAAGTAACTCTAATGGCCTGCCTGGCTTTCACATCTGAAGGGTGGGAGGTCACCAGGATGACCAGAAATGGATTTTGATGAGAGCAGTTTGAATGCTCTCGAAGTGTGAAGTGAAAGTCTTGTCTGTAAATTGGCTCATACTCATAGAAGTACATCCAGTTCACACGTTCTATCACATTGTAGTGGGGAAGGCTGAGGTACCACATCACAAGGAAACTCAGGAGTGACAGCAGCAGGAGGCTCCATTTGAGGGATCTCAGTGACATCCTACTCGGAAGGACAGTCCAGAGAGCTGGGGCCATCCACAGTAGCTCAGACGCACGTGAGTTGAAAGTTCTGGAAGAGTTATCGAAAATTGGGTTAATATTCCACACCCAAAACACATTTTCAAAAGACATCTGACTATCTACTTAAGGAGAAAGGGTAGAACAAAATCTCCAGAGTAAAACAAAAAGTCCTGACTTGAATCTACTTCATTTAACTATAAGCAAATAAATACCAGTAACCAAAACTCTATTTTAGCTTCTTACATCAAGACCAATGTTAGACATCCTTTGATTATTTTTGGAGTAGAGTTATCCTACTCTATCTAAATTAACAGGTTACTGTTAAATATAATTCTATCCTAGGTGCAGTTAGGATAGGGACAGAAAGAGATGGGTAATGGTGGGTTAAAAAATAAATCTACCATAAAAACAAATAAATAAAATGTGTCTCCTCTTTATAACTATAAAAAAAGGATTTAGTTCAAGGGGATATTACTAGCCACATGCCCAAATAAACGAAGGGTCTTTCTCAGCTGTGTGTTCTGATATGGATTCTAGCAAATTTGGATAAGTAAAACCCTATAGTGATCATTATTCTATTATTAGTGACTGCTGATGTGGGATAAGATAGATTCTTCACCTGAAAGGCAAGTCCTCCAGACACAAATAGGATCATCTCTCTTGAGTTTTCAAACACTGACTATGAAACAGCTTTTACTTGCCCCAAACACCACCTATCCCCTCTTTTACCTCATTGGTTAAGCTCAAATGCTAGTCTGGACAGCAACTGTTTAAATCAAAGGCCCATCCTTAGTACTAAGTTTCCACATTTCCCATTCCAACCTCTTCAGAAATCACACACCCAATCAGAATCATGGGACGGAAACTCCTAGAACACTTGCTTTTACACAGAAGCTCTAGCTGAGACAAGAGGCGGCATAGAACATTCAGACTGTAAAGTGACAGCAAGGCCTCAGCTCTGTTCCTGATCTCAAGGCAGAGGGTGGTTTATAATCTGGGATTCCATAGAGCTTTCCTTGCACCATGGGCACAGACTTCAGTCTGCGGGCATTCATGTATGTGTGTTTACTGGACATCTTCTACTTCCAAAGACCAGGCACTAAAGAGACCAAAGGAAGTAGGAGACAGGAGAAAGAAGAAATCCCAAGACAACGTGTAAACATGGCACCACAGTGCAGTACACACTGTTTACACCAAATGCTAAGGAATTTTAGCATAAGGGACAGATGAACAACATGAGGAAAGGTGGGCTGAGGAGGCTGCTGGCAGGTGCCCTTTTACCCACAATTATATGGGGGAGAGTTCTTGGAAAGTTGGAATTCACTATGGAGAATGGACATTAATGTCCTTCTGGGAAGGCTGGTCTACCAAGGGTTCTACCTTGGGTCAACTTTAGGGTCTCTGGACCTAAAGTAATACATATGAAAATAACAGGATTTCAAGGCTCCTTGTTCTCTTCATCTGGTCATCTCTTACCTGCCCTGATAACGTCTCGCCACAATTATCTTTTCTGTATGTAATGCTTTCCATATTTTAACCCACACAACGGAATGTAATGTTTTAGCAAATTCTCTCCAGTTCGGTTCCATGTATATGTGTCTTGCTTCTCCACTTACATTCTATGACCTTGTTGGCAAAAACAATTTTTCTCTCAGGAGTCAAAGTGCAAGACAAAGTGAGGCCTACGGCAGGAATGCAATGGACACTGAAGCTTGATATGCTATCTCCATTTGTTAAAGGATAAAATATAGATCTGTCCATCCACCTCCTATCCTCCCCTATCCCCTTTACTAGCCATACACTGCCAATTCCAGAAAAAAACCTGAAGTGGAATAGTTTGAGAACAAGAATTATGAAATTAACACTGCCTTTATATGTTTTCTCCTCACCTGGCTGAGCACTTACATAACCCTTGAGGGCACCATTTACAACTCAGCCACTAACGACTTGTACATTTATTACAACAAATATCTCATTCTAACAAATCAGCAGATTTTAACAGATTTTGGAAAAACAAAGGAAAGTGTTGTAAGGGGTGCCATTTATAATTGCATATGGATGATGAAGGCCCTACTACTCTTCAACAATGGGAAGAACTTAAAATGGCAAACCTTATTATAAAAGTTACTTTTTACACATTCTATAAGCCATAGTTTCTAAATGTGAGAATGTTGACTATGGTTACGATGTCTATCATTTATGGACCCATGAATAAAATAAAGCAGCAGCAAAGAGAGGAGAAACTATCTAGTCCAAAAGCGAGGAACGGACTCTAAAGAACTGGCCGGAACAGACTAGGTCACCTACAACACACGTGGCTCCAAAGCCAGCTACTAAAGTCCACTCTCCAGCTCTATCCTTTACCAGCCAGGATGAATGGGTATGTATCTCTTGAAGTCTCAGTTTCCTGTCTCTATATTGAAGATATTAATATAGTGCAAATTAGTGATAATATATGCAAAGCTTCTGGCCTGTGTTAGGTATTCAACAAACAGAAGCTGTCATTATTAGCTGTGGTTCTACCCTTGGCATCATTTCCATCCTATTTGTGTTCTCTAAAATGATTCTTACTGTCAAAATAGATTATCCTGAAAAGGAGGGAGGGGCAAAAAATTTTTTCATGTGGTTAAAAAATGTAATTAAAATACTAGGTAAAAATGACATGATGGCTACAAAAAGATGTTTCACAGGAAAATTAAAATATGCTAACATTCTTAGTATATTTTAAGGAACAAAGAGATATGGATAAACCTTCACATTTTGCTAAAAAGTTCATTTAAGAATGTACATTAATCTTTACATTGATCACTGAAAGAACAAATATAGAATACATATCTTCCAAATTGATTGAGAAATAGAAGTCAGTCATCTGTCTATTCAATATAAGGTAGGAAAATGGGAAAGAAAAAGAAAAAAATGCATGCAAACAGAAAATGCAAAAGATGATGGCAGGAATAAATCTAAATGTGCTGTTAATTAAGGAAATGTAAACTTATCTACTAAAAAAAGACTCTCAGGCTGGGCATGGTGGCTCATGCCTGTAATTCCAGCACTTTGGGAGGCCGAGGAAGGCGGATCACCTGATGTCAGGAGTTCAGGACCAACCTGGCCAACATGGCAAAACCCCATCTCTACTAAAAACACAAAAATTAGCCAGGCACAGTGGTGCACACTTGTAGTCCCAGCTACTCGGAAGGCCGAGGCAGGAGAACTGCTTAAACCTGAGAGGCGGAGGTTGCAGTGAGCTGAGATCTTGCCACTACACTCCAGCCTGGACAAAAGAGCAGCAAGACTCTGTCTCAAAATAAACAAACAAACAAACATCATTAATAAGGGGCAAAGGAGATGTTATTACTAATAGAAGAAACCATCCAAAAAGATAATTTAACAATCATGAAACTCTATAACCATAAAAACATATCATCAAAATACATAAAGCAAAACCTGAAGAGTATGGGTATAAATGGGAAAATTTATAATGGGAGATTTTTAATACATCTAAGTAACTGATACATCAAGCAGATAAAAAAGGATATGAATGTTTCAAATAATATTAATCTTGATCAAATGAAACATTTAGTACCTTTCATCTAATAAAAAGAATAGAAACATTCATTTTTAAGACAACATAACACATTTAAAAAGAAAACTAATAATATTAGGTAACATAAGCCTTCTCAACAATTTTAAAAACAATAATATAGGCTACATTCTCTAACCACAGCATAATTATAAATCAATTGCAAAAAATATGGAAAACACTTTAAAAAGTTAAAAACCATAAAATTTCCTAAAAATTTGTTTAAAAGCCCGAGGCGGGTGGATCATGAGATCAGGAGATCAAGACCATCCTGGCTAACACAGTGAAACCCCGTCTCTACTAAAAATAAAAAAAAAAAACAACAAAAACAATGTTTAGAAGCTCAAAATCCTTATATACACAATTTGTTTCATCCATAAATTTAAAGAGAACACCATATCTGCACTGCACACGAGCAATGTAAAACGTTTCAATGCAGGAGCTACTATACCAATCTCTTACTTGAAAATTACTGGGGTGATGGAGGAAATAGCATTTTTTATTTCCTGCTTTAAAGAATCATCTATAGTTCAGGGGAAGCAAATAGCTCTAATTGAAGAGAAAAAGCTCTTCTTTATAGAAAAATGCCACTTCTTATAGGCTAGGTATCATGGCTCACACCTATAATCCTAATGCTTTGGGAGGCTAAGGTGGGAGGATCACTTGAGACTAGGAGTTCAAGATCAGCCTGGGCAACAAAAGTGAGACCCTGTCTCTACAAAAAATAATAAAATTAGCCAGGCATGGTGGCATGAGCCTGTGGTCTGGCTACTTGGTAAGCTGAGGCAGAAGGACGGTTTGGGTGTGGGAGGTCCAGGCTGCAGTGAGCCGTGATTGTGCCACTGCACTGTAGCCTGGGTGACAAAGTGTGATCCTGCTTCAAAAATAAATAATTTAAAAATGTTTTAAAGAAAAATGCCAATTAGAAATGTATAGCAATCACCCCTGCAGTTTCCTGGACCACAGTTTCAGTTATCCACAGTCAACTAGAGTCTGAAAATATTAAATGAAAAATTCCAGAAATAAACAATTCATAAGCTTTAAATTGCACACTGTTCTGAGTAACATGACAAAATCTCACACCATCCTTCTCTGTCCCAGGTGGAACATGAATCCTCCCTCTTCCCAGCCTATCCACACTATATATGCTACCCACCTGTTAGTCATGTAGGAGCCCTCAGTTATCAGATTCACTGTCATGGTATCTCAGTACTCGCGTGCAAGTGACCCTTATTTTACCTAATAATGGCCCCAAGGCAGAAAAGTAGGGATGCTGACAATTCAGATAGGTCAAAGAGAAGCTCAAAGTGCTTCCTTTAAGTGAAAAGGTGACCTTGGCATTCCTTGGGTAGGGTGTGGTACTACAGTGGTTTCAGGCATGGTTGGGGGACAGGGTGTTGAACATAGCCCCCATGGATAAGCAGGGACTACTATAGATGGAATGACAGAATAAGAAAATTGCAATCTTTCATGAAATTACTGATGATTATTCATCAGGGTTTTGATAACAAATAAAAGGTTGATGGAGAATTGGCTATCTGTATGACGCCAAAGTAACACCATGAAGATTACTTTTTAATTGCAAGAACTGAAAAAATATAAACTTTACATTAGAAGATCAGGGTGTCACCACTCTTAACCCAATGATTAATCTTAACATCATAAATGATGGAACAAACACATATTAGATATCTCCTAATGAGATACAATGTAATTTTTAACTGGAATCTAATCAAATTTTACAAGAAATACAGAGGATAGAAAGAAAAGCTAAGGAACATCACAAGAAAGCAATCAAATAAATCCATAAATGTATGTCCATAAGATAATAAATAAAAGTTGGTATGTCTTCCAATGGAATCCCATATGATAGCTAAATGAACTGGATTGGTACACAGTACATCAATTTAACTCTCAAAAATAAAACATTGAGTATAAACAAGTTATATAATGATACATGTATAAATTACCATTTATAAAAATTCTAAAACACAAGAAATGATTAACCTTTAGAAGCAACTACGAATGATGATTTTAATGGGACTACAGGAAAACATACCACACCCATCAGCAGGAAGAATGAAAGGAACATGTGGTTAAAGGGGAAAAAAAATACTGGTCACAAATACTATACTATAATTAACAGCTGTTAATTCAGGGCGATGGAAATATAGGTGTTCTCTAATGTTTAGTTTTCTTTGTATTTTAAGTTTATGAAAACAAACAGGAAAAAAGCATAATAAAAATGCTTTGCATATCAGAACCAATCCACCCTAAATCTTGACTGCAACAATGACTAGTTGTATGACCTTAGGCATGTTAGTTACCTTCTCAAAAGTTTCATTTTTCAGCTATGAATCAGGCATCACAAAACCAATTCAATTATTGTGAGGTTTAATGGAAAGAACTTGGGTTAACCAGTCAGCACAGAGCCTGGTCCAGGACCAAGAGCACTTAATGGTTTCTGAATATTCCCAACATAAAGCAATGCTAAATTTTTGAGGTTACAGATATCCTAAATTTCTGATTTGATCATTACACATTGTATGTATGTATCAAAATATCACATGTACCTTATAAATATGTACAACCATCAATCGATACACATATTTTTAAAATGATACTCGGCCATATACACAAAGGCTCAACTGAAATGGCCCGTGTTCACAGCATGTGTGTGTCACAGAAATCAAACTGGCCAGAGACCTCGGATTGGCTCATTTCCTGATAGTGAGAGCACACGGCAGCTGGCCTGCCTCCTTAGGACAGCTGAGTAGTGGGCTACAAGGACCCTGACACTGTTCTAACTCCCACGTCCCAAAGGAGGGACGGAAAGAAGAATCAACAATAGCGATGAATAGAAAACAATATGAAAAGGCCCAACAAGGAAGTATGCTATTGTTTTATTACTGACCTCTTAAATAATGCCACACATCACTGTCAAGAAAGAAATTATAACTTAAAAATAATTTCCATTTTCTAAAAGATAACCTTGACACTGTGGTTCACACCTATAATCCCAGCATTTTAGAAGGCTAAGGCGGGAGGATCGCTGGAGGCCAGGAGTTCAAGACCAACCTGGGGGAACACAGTGATACCTCATACCTACAAAAATTTTTTTAAGATAAATTTGTGCTTATATTAACTACACATGAATTTGCCAACTATACTATAAGCAATTTCCATTAAGCAAACAGTTCTTATCTATCCCACCAACTTAGTGCAATGCTGGGTGAACAGCAGGCCACCAGTAATTACTTGTTGATTTAGCGGTTGATCTGCAGCAGTTGAAAAAACATCTCAAATACTAGAAAAGCTCAGAAAACTTCCAAAAATAAAAAGGTTATCAGCTTCCAGTGTATTAAGTGTACCAATGCTTCAACCATCAATGAAAGCACCACCCTCAAAGAGGGGGTAATCAGCACCTCCGTTATTAAATGCTGTAGCTTTACAGCAGCCAAAGATGGCCGTCTCCTTCCCAATGCCTCAACAATCACAGGTTGTATCTCTGTCTTATCTACAGGTGTTACAGACGCAAAAAGGCTCCGTGGGCCAAAACAACCAGAAATCATTCAAACAAACTATTATTATTATTATATATTTTTTCGAGATGGAGTATTGCTCTGTCACCCAGGCTGGAGTGCAGTGGCACAATCTTGGCTCACTGCAACCTCTGCCTCCTGGGTTCAAGCTATTCTCCTGCCTCAGCCTCCCAAGTAGCTGGGACTACAGGCACATGCTACCACGCCTGGCTAATTTTTGTATTTTCAGTACAGAGAGGGTTTCACCATATTGGTCAGGCTGTTCTTGAACTCCTGACCTCATGATCAACTTGCCCTGGCCTCCCAAAGTGCTGGGGTTACAGGCGTGAGCAACCACACCCAGCCTAAACTATTCTTTTTTTTTTTTTTTTTTTTTAGTGAAGGGCTTCTCAGAGTTTTTAGTATGTTAAGGTACATTCTCTGAGAAAAGGATATAATATGCAATGTTTCTCAAATTTCTGTGAACAACGAGCCAATTTTAATAGGTTTAATTTTCAGAGCCTCTGTCAAGACTTGTATTCCACACCTTTGGAAACCCCATCTTAGGAGGTCTCTGTATTTATTGATTTAAGAGGTCAGTTTCTGTGAATTATTAAAACCATACAAATTGTAGTTGTAGTCTGGAGTAAATATAGATTGGTTCATTTACTTCAGACAACTTTTAGGAATTATTAAAGCTGAACATATATGTACCCCACAATACAACAATCCCACTTGAGGCAGGACACTCACCATTAATGTGTATGTATGTCAAGGACATCAAGAAATATACAAGTGGGGGCTCAAGTCCTTCTAAAGGCAGCCCCCCCTCAAAAAATGTACAAGAAAGGTCATTACAGCACACTAGTCATGATAGCCCCAACATGGTAACAACCCAAATATCCACCCACAATAGCAGGCAGAAATCCATATAACAGCACATTATCCAAAATGGACAAACTACCACATCACATCACAGCATGGACAATCTGCCAACCATAATGTTGTGTGAAAAAAGCCAAGCACATAAAGAATAGACACTATGATTCCATTTACGCCAAGTTGAAAAGTAGGCAAACTAAGCTATGGTGTTAGAATTCAGGACACTGCAACCTCTGGGGAGACGGAGGAAATATAACTGGGATGGAATGAGGGGACTTTCTAGGTGGTAGCCATGGTTACTCTGACAATTCACCTTACAACTTATGCACTCACCTTTTTGCATGTCATACTTCATTACAAACATTTTTTAAAAGCCTAGCAGTCCAGTCAGTCATTCTGTGTATCACTGTGGGCACTCAGTGTTAACAAGTATTAACAATGGTACCAGGAGATGGCAACAGAAACTGCTTCCAGGCACCAGATCATGTAATCTTCATGAGAGTCCCATGAATTAAGGTGCTTTAAAAACCCCTATTATCCCCTTTTAATAGGTGAGAAAACTAAGGCTTAGGGAGAATCAATATACTCAAAATCACAGGCTTGTAAGTGGTGGAGACAAACTCAAACAAGACTCCAGATCTCACGTTCCTGGCTGCTAGATCCCAGGGAGTGTGCTACCTGCTCACTATGCTTCCTATGCTAAGGAGCTCTTCTGACCAGAGCTGCTTTGAGTTTTAATTTCTTGCAACCATTGAACCTTGATATAAACAGTATAGCAGCATCACAGCCTTATCATTTTCACAATTAAGACTCAAAATTCCTACCCTTAAAACCTAAAATACAAATTTTTAACAAGAATAGTAACTACTCGTTCATGCAGATACACACTTTTTTATTTTACTACAAAAACATACTGGAGGTCACTAGAAAATAAATGGGGGTATCGGTGTTCAAATGCAAAGACTCCAGGAAAACAGACAAACAGAGATACTACAACGGCACAACTATTTAAGCCAAAATAACCTGAAACTCTTTCCTGGAGTGCAAAAACGTTGGTTATTTCCTGCAAAAAGAAATCAAATGTAATCATTAAAAAATATATTTATTCTAATTGCAAATGTAATATCATGTTCATTACAGAAAATTTAGGGAATGCCAAAAAAGCACAGAGACAATAAAAGCTTAAAAATAACAATATTAACATCAAAAAAAAAATTTAGAGATGTGTCTTGCTATGTTTCCCAGGCTGGAGAGCAGTGGCTATTCACAGGCACAATCATCCTCGAACTCCTGCCCTCAAGTGATCCACCCCAGTAGCTAGGACCACAGGCATGTGTCACAATGCCAGCAACAATGTTTCACATTTTTTATGAAGATCTGTTAAATCTCTGGCTGCAAGGGTTTGTATAAGCCTCTTTCTCATCTGCTACTACTACTCCCTCCCAATCCTATTTCAACCACATGGCTTCCATTATTTTTGATTTTTTTAATTTTTTCTTAAAAATATATATAAATATATAGAGATGGGGTCTTGCTACATTACCCAAGCTGGTCTCGAACTCCTGGACTCAAGCAATGCTCCCACCGCAGCCTCTTAAAGTGCTAGGATTATAGATGTGGGCCACCAAACCCAGCCTGGCTCCCATTCTTATCCCTGAATATGTCAACTATTTTGCTCCCTTGCGGAGCCTGCACTTACTCTGCCCCTCCAACCAAAAAGCTGGTTCTTGGAAAGGCTGGCTCCTTCTCATGCCTCAGATCTCAGCACTTAGGAGAGTCCGTCCCTGACCCCTTATCTCAAGTAGTTCTCCCAGCACTTATTTTCTATCACATCCCTCGTTATTCCCTTCCGTAAAGTACGTGAATGTGCTTTGGTTAAGGAATAGGCCAAGGCGAACATTCGAGCCAAAGTGACTTAGCAAGTTTAGGGCACAGGCGCATACTTAACTTGTTAGATAACCTGTCTGTGTAAGTTTATACTTGGCTTTGAGTCGCTATTGTTTGTAAGGTACAACTGCCCTGCTGATGCTGTGCACAGGGCTTGAGTTGGCTTGACATGGCTTGGGGGTGCACTAATGCCCAGAGAGAGAAATGCTACTGACCCCTGTAAGGGAGAGTGGGTCGCCTCGGGAAAGGGGACTTATGCCCAGAGGGAAAAAGTAGGCTGCTAACCCTGATGCCGGCATTGTAGGCCAGGGAGTGCAGCTGCAAGGGTGGGGGCAGCAGGAGCAGGCTCGTAAGAGGAGCTACAAAGCTGAAGCAAACAGCCAAGATAAAGAAACTGTGAGAAAGAGTTAGTGTAAGTAAGCTGCTGATTAAAAAGCTGCTGAATAAAACTACATTTCACCTGCCTACAGCCCCCCGAGTGTTCATTCAGCTATTTGCCCATCCACCCACTCCCCTCGGACCTCAGCTGGGACTTAAACCTAACACCTTCTCAGCATTTAACTGTATTTAGACTTTTAAAAATCTATTTCTATTTGTTTATTGTCTGTTCCCTTCAAAAGAATGTAAGATTGAAGAGGGGGAAAACCTGACCTATCTTATTCACTGCCAGATATCCAGTGTCTAACACATAGTAGGCTCTCTGTAATATTCGCATACTTTGTAAGTGGTTTGGTAACGTACTTTTATCCACTTAGTAAATATTGCCAAGAATAAATTGAATCCAAAAGTAAACTGAATTTGTTAGATTATGCTTTTCAATAGCTCTCTTCTAATAACAAAACCTTATTGTAATAGGCTATGCTAACTCTGATCATGTGCATTTTAAAAGGTCCAAAAAAACCAAAAAACGAATTTTAGCTAAATTTTAGGTCCAAGCATGCTAGATTCAGGATTATCCATATGCTAACTATTATAGATAATTACCAAACTACTGTCAGTTTTGCAACATTCTTTTCTTCTACATAAAATACTGCAAAGGGAGTGGACATCTTAATTGCCTAAAAAAAGGTCCTGTGCATATTAAGTTTAATTCAAATCATCATTACATCAATCATGTATATTCCTTATTATATAACTCACGTATCAATTCACATATTTGAGGGAAATTTCACCAGTACCCTTTCAAACTAAACACATTAACTCATAAAGCAATATAAAACTCTACCATTCAATTAGACTTATCAATTACACATCTATTTATTTTCACAACTCACTGCTGCTTTGTGTTTGAGGACCTCCCCTGATTATATAGAAATAAACACAGCCAGTGCCATCTGACCACTACTTTTTTCCCCTCTTCTTTAACCCAGTGGTTCTCACTTTGCACACATTACAATCTCCTGAAGAACTTGAAAAACACTGGAAGCAAAGCTGGATGCCAGACCAACTAAATCAGAGTTTCAGAGCATGGCAGGGCT
This sequence comes from Chlorocebus sabaeus, assembly GCF_047675955.1. Classification (NCBI taxonomy): domain Eukaryota; kingdom Metazoa; phylum Chordata; class Mammalia; order Primates; family Cercopithecidae; genus Chlorocebus; species Chlorocebus sabaeus. Next base: position 29,844,648 of record NC_132918.1, on the reverse strand, counting down.
CAGGTGGCAGTAATTTTAGTTTATGTGCTGCCAAAGTGAGCACCAGGTGGCAGTATTTTTAAAGCTCCCAGGTGATTTGAATATGATGCCTAGACCCCTCCCCCAAAGTGTATGGGCATCACCTGGGAGTGTATTAGGAATGCAAAGCCCCAAGCCCCACCCCAGACCTAGTGAATCAGAAACATTTTTAACAAGTGCCTTGTGGACATACTGAAGTTTGAGAAGCAATGAAATTCACTTCAGCAAATTACTCAACCTTTTTAAGGTTCAGTTACCTCATCTGTAAAATGGCAGCAATAATACCTTTCTCGTGGGGTTTACTGCGAGAGCTACATGAAATAAAACGTCCTAAACATCTAGGATGGGGCTGGCACACAGTAAGGGCTAAGTAGATGGTATTGCTGCTATTATTAGAGTCCACACTATATGCTTCCTCTACAAATATTATTTGTCTACATCTCCTTTACAAACCTTGCTCCTAACTCCCAAATGTGTCTTACATGGCATGACGTTCTCTATAATACAATTAAACATGCAAATAAATCTTAGTGGATCCACCTTCTCCTTCCAAATCAGTAAGTCTTCTCCTAGAGTCCAAGGATTCTGTTTCCCCTAGAATCTCCCGCCGCCTGATGTTCTGCTATCCCGCAAATACGAGCCCCCAAGAACTACTGGTAGAGATCCACAAGGCCAAATGCGCACTTCTTGGTTCCTCCTCTGCACATGTGCTCCCCTCTCCCGGGATCTTTCTTTCTGCCCCATAGTCTTCCTACAAGTGAACATCATTTTTTTCTGGGCACCACTCACACTGTCAAAAGTCTCGCCATAGGCACCTGTAGGAACTGGACGAGAGGTGCAAAATACAAGAACCTTTTCCAGCTGTAGTGCGTGTGATATTCAAGTGGCGTCAGGCTACTTTATTTGAGGATTGTGCATATTTGATATGATTTACATTTTTCTCCTTTGGAGCATACAGCTGGACATATAATAGGAAATTTTATTTACTGAATGAATAGCAATTGGTATATTTGCTTAATTTGATAACACGTAAAAATGAAATATACTTTACTCTGTCAGGGCAAACAAAGGCTTACATCAAAAAGAACCTGCTTTCTACTCTATCCAACTTCTTCATACTCCCCTCTCTCCAAAATTTTAGCAATAGTCCTTGCCTGGTCCTGGCACTGTAGTAAGCATATTTTGTATTTCCATTTGTTTGATGATTACAGCAATCTTATGAAGTAGGAACCATTATTATAACATTTATCTTTCAGCTAACCAGCCTGAGATTTGGACACCTGTTCACTAGTCAGGGTGTCAGAGCCTGCAGAGCCAAGCACTGAAAACTCGGCTATCTTCACCACCCTAAGTGGAGTCTGTAGCCACTGCACTACAAAAGCTTCCTTCCTGCCTTGTTTTATCCTACTGGCCTGGTGTCTTCATACTTTCATAGTGCAGCACCTCTGTTCTTCCTCAGAGGTGAAGAGTTGTCAAAGTTAAACCACAAACTTTTGCGCAGGCATGGTGGCTCATGTCTGTAATCCCAGCACTTTGGGAGGTCAAGGCGGGCAGACTGCTTGAGGCCAGGAGTTCAAGACCAGCCTGGCAACATGGTGAAACCTCGTCTCTACTAAAAATACAACAATTAGCCAGGCATACTGGTGCATGCCTATAATGCCAGCTATTCGAGTGGCTAAACCAGAAACTTTCAAGAAAGGGAAGTCTAGTCCAATTCCCATGCAAATCATACTGAGCTCTTCCAAATCCTCACACAGTTTTCAACAAGTCTTCCCCAACAAGTTCACTTTTTGGCAGTGGAGAAATCCCTGAAGGGACTAATGTTAATCTGTATTCCAAATAACCCTGAATATGTTGCTGAGACTCTGTAAACATTAGTGAACACTTATGACACAAACGCAATGACCATCAGGAGCTAGAAGAGACTCACTGAGAATGCTCTGTTTGACTAACCTAAGCCCCATTTTCAATAGGGTTCTTCAACAGAAGATCAAGGTAACTCCTAGATAACACCTAAGAATCAAGCTTCTCTGTAAAGAAAGCTGGGCACTTAAAAGTCCTTCTGAACAAAATGGGAAAATGTGAGTAATGACAGTGGTTAGATGGCTTAAAAATCGGCTGATCCATCATAGCCAGTGTATTTTTCATGCAGTCATTTGTTCAAGAAACATTTCTTGGCCTTGTGCTGGACTCTGGGAATAGTGTTACACAAAGGTGCCAGAGACCTGCCCTCCTGCTGATGTTCTAAGGTTGACTGGAGCATCTTTGTCAAACTGGGGAAAAAAAATCACAGGCCTATCTTTAGCCTTTTCTCATTTCATACTTCTAATTAAAGACAAAGGAATATGGGCTTATTCAATTTTGTTGGCAAGAAAAACACAGGAAAAAATGACAAATTCATTAAAATATGTAATTACAATCCAAAAGGTTTTAACAGGTGAGAAAAAGCTAAAGACAGCAAGATGAAATTTGATGGGAACATATTTATTGTCCTATGTCAGAGTTCGAAAAACCAGCTGCACAAGAGCAGGATGGGGGGCCATTTTAACAGCAGCCTACACAGACCTTACGGTTTAGCTGAGTATGAGTCCAATACGATAAAAGGTGGTGATGTAAAGGAATAACTGGGCAGTTAGGAAACAAGGATTCTAGTTCTGGCAGGGAGGCAAGTCATTGAATTTGAGGAATTATTCCTCAACAGAATTTTAGGGCATTGGGCTAGGTTACTTATCAGGCTCCATCTGGCCCTACCAGCACAGAGATGATGTTCATTCTTGCACACCACTGTGTCCCCAGCACCTAGCATACTGCCTAGCACATAGGAAGCACTCCCAAGTACTTGTGAATGAATGGCAGTGCTAAGAGAAACTCTACAAGTGAATACTAGATTGTGTCCCCCTTCTCTAACACACACAGACACACACACACACCCCCCAATACACTCCTAGGTTCAAGAAAGCATCTGGGCAAAAGGGGTCATAATTCCATAGCCCCATATGAGTTCCATTTCAAAAGGGTCACTGACAAGTTAGAAGAGGGTAACTCGTTCGGTGAAGGGTTTATCATCTGCATAAGGACTGCATGACATGTGGCTGAAGGAACTGGGATGTTCTGTTCTGGAGGCAAGAAAAACTTAGAAGGGCCATGGTAGAGATTTTCAAATTATTTTGAATAATATGTAAGTATCACTCCAGAAGGCAAATGAGAAACCAAAAATAGTGTTATTCTAAGAAATGTCGAAGGTCCCGTCTAACTACAAGGTTCTACAACTTTGTTATTGATGTTTAAAATGTAGTTCATAGAAAAGGTTTCATTTTGGCATATTTTAAATTGTTCAATTTTTAAGAATGAATTTGAGTATTTACTGAGTTTAAGAAAAAGCCCACCTTGAGCACCACTCTCTGTAGCTGTCACACAGTTTTAGGTAGACAGTAAGTATAAATACCTATAACCCATTACCATTTCTCAATTCTGCCCTTGAAACCCTGCTGGTTGCAGCACTACCACCCTCAGGTATCTTCTAAGATATATGGGAGAATGTCTTTCATTAAAGCCTCGTTAAAATGGAAGCCTGCTGCTTCCGTGTGCTGAGGTAGAAGACACCTGAGTTTTTAAAGACACATGTAAGTAAGACATATTATATATACTGTTTGTAAACAAACTACTTTCTTGTAGGTAAAACAATCCCTGTATATGAGAATCTCTGATAGATTTCTGGGTTGTGGCAAGCAGAATCTTTTACGGATTTCTGGGTTTGGGCTGAGAAAAATGAGGAGCAAACAAAAGCAGCAGACTTCAGAAGGAAAATTTAGCTGCAATTTTCTTTTTGCTTCTGCCCTACTGCATATTCCAATAAAAACATAAAAAATCACTCTTAATAATTTGCAATACACATCAGGATTTTTAGCAGGGCTGGTTTTTTTTTTTTTTTTTTTTAAGGCATAGTGAACTTCCGGACACAAGTTTATAACGCTTCTAACTACAATTTACAAAGCACATTTCATGACACTGTTAAATTTGTGTTAACATCAATCCCATTTTTCAGGGAACAGTGCAGCCCAGGTAGAGGAAGACATGGAATCCAAACTCAAGCCCTTCAACTCCAAATGCCAAGTTCCTTCTGCCAGGGCACAGTGCCCCGGGGGGAGACCACCCTCACACCTAATCTCACAGCCTCCTGAGATTCCTGGGTAGGGAGCAAAGAATGCAGCAGAAGCAGACACACCTTTACACTCGGGGTGAGTAGTTGGAGAGCACCACGTGATACAGCAGTCAGTGGGAAGAGCCAACAGGTCAACCTGGTCCAGGGAGCTAGGAAAACTGGAGCAAAGATCACACAAGTCAGGCAGAACAGCAGCAAGACTGCCCTGAAAGCTGGGCTTTCTGTGTCTGTTTTGTTACAAAAGCTTTATCCACTGGAGGAAGGGCATCGGGGAACTGCTCTAGTTAACATTTCTTCCCATTACTACCCTAAATTGAGAATATTACAGATCTTTACCATTCTTGTTAGTTAAGCCATCAATTACCTTTGCCTTAGTCATCTGAGGGTATTTCATTCATTCACTCGGTGTTCTGGACCTGTGTTAGAGGTTGGTGTAGCAGTTGGGAAGCAGACAGACAAGCCCTGTTCTCAAGCTGCAGACACTCAATGCAGAGCATGGTGGAAGACTCACAACTACACATTTCATACCGAACATCATCAGTGAGGCCCACCTAGACAACATGAGGGAGGCTTTCCAGCTCAAATGTTTCTAAATTAGTGACCAAAATCCACAGCAGGAAACTGAGCTTGCACTCTCAGAACGTTAGTGCCCAATAGAGGCATAAATTTACAGCCTGTATCAGTATAGAGAAAGGAACTATTTAATGCTAAGAGATAAAACTTGATGGTAACTTTTTATCTTAGAAAGTGCATAACTCCATTCTCAACAACAAAGTCTGTAACCAAAATAGCAGTCAAATATAATTCCAGACATGAGATATAGTTTGAGCCCTCATGTCATGCTGCAGGAATAGGTGGCTGCAGACTTGTGAAATGCTTTAAGAGGAAGACTTTGTTATTCTAACTTTTATGAGACTGTTCAAAATGCACAGCTTGAGAGTTTAGCAGAAATCCATGTTCTATCCCAGAAGTGGGCAAACTTTTTTTCGCCATAAAAGGCAGATAGTAAATATTTTCTTTGTGGGCCCTAGGGTCTGTCTCAGCTACTCCATTCTGCTTTTGCATAGAAAGTGGTAACTCCATTCTTGAAAACAAACTCTGGAAACAAAACAGCTAAATATAGTTCTAGGTAAGAGACACAGAAAGAGAAGCCACAGACAATGGGATCCTAGTTACCTACCTGTATTCAGAGTCAAAATTACATGGGGTGGGAAACTGATAACCTACTCTAGCTTTTAGTTCCTTAATATCTCAGAGATTCAAGGAGTGTACGTTATCTCCCCAGTCAAATCTCCCAACCTTCAGGCACTTGGGGCCCTACCCTACAGATGTTCTGTAGCTTCATCTTCCTTCCCCATGCTGATGTGCCCCTACAAATTGCCGTATTTCTAGCTCATGCTCTCATCTTCCCCTAGCCTCTAATTCACAATATGCCAAAAGGCCTGGTAACAAAAGCAAATCAATATTTATAATATACAACTTTTTTATTAGTATAAAAGCATTGTCCGTAGTCCCAAGAGAGATGTTTGCCTAACAGTTTGCTGTTAAATGAACTGTAACTTTTGAATGCATCTGTTGTGCAAGGTCATTAAGAGTATCCTGTTTGATCCCACATGCTTGACCCCATCCATGTGGCTATCTACCACACAGTGGGAGTTTACCCCACAGTGAGCAACAATGATCCATCCCTCTAAAAGCTTATTTGGTCTGGACACAATGTAGTTGTGAAAGGGACAAAGGCATTTCCTAAAAGGGAGTTCTACCTGCATCATCCAATGGTGGATGGAACAAAGCTGGAGGCTGGGCACAAAAAGAGACATCATCCATCCAAAGGCGAAAGAGAAAAAGTACTCAATGGAGCATTTTCTTAGGGATAAAGGGAGTTGAGTCAGAACTTGAAGTTAAATATGACCCACTGAATTAACTTTTTATAGTTATCGGGTTTTCCTGAAGAACTATGATATTTTAATACTTCAATATTTTAGAAAATATATATATTATTAGAGCCGGGTGAGGTGGCACACACCTGAAGTCGTGGCTACTGTGCAGGCTAAGGTGGGAGGATTATTTGAGCCCAGGGGTTCCAGTCTAGCCTGGGCAACATAAAGAGGCCTTGTCTGTTTTTTAAGCAAGAAAAAAGACAGAATATATGTATTCTCCAAAATGGCTTAGTAGAGTTTCACTGTTGAAGTTCTTCAAATCCTCTGATGAAAGAATCATACTAGAATATACAACAAACTTCGTGGCTACATAAATGATCCTTAAACCTTGTAAAGGGCATTATGACGGACATTATTAACCAATTAGGATAATTTATAAGTTATAAGTAAGATGGAATTCACCTGTGGAATTCCAGAAGAAATTTAAGTTTTTTGTTGTTTTCTGTATTCCATAATTTAATTAAAACACTCAGGTCTGCTGTGAATTACTGAACAGAAGAACAGAAAAAAAATATGGCCATTCATTTGAATGAACATTTTAGTCTATGAGGGCAAAAAATGTCAGTCTCTTATCTCTTAAAAAACAGTTCTCTTCTACAGACTGATACATGTTCGATAATTTGTGCTTTTATCAAGCATCGACACATACTAAGAGCACAAATTCAGCGCCCTTCTTTTGTTTAAGCCTCCTGGGAGAAGCTAAAAAACTTGTTTCCAGTTAAACACTGCAAACCCAAATTTTCCTTACCTCTGAAAACAGAAAAAAAGACATGGTTTGGCAATTTCTTCCTTGACAGCTTTTCCGACAACACAGCCACCTCCTAAACGCAGGCACTCTGTGCAAACTGCAGAGGAAACAAAATCATGAAAGACCAGCAAATCTTCCTCCTAAATCCAGCAGTAAGAAGGTGAACGGGTACTGAATTCATCCGTGCTTGAGGATGGCATCATTCCTTCCTGCTTGGAAAAGTGACACTCCGTTGCACCTCTAGGAATCCTTTTAAAACGCCTTGTATGCTCTTTAACACCGCCAGTAGGAATCCTGTAGCCTTAGCCCCGTGGGATTTCCTTCTCTCCCCGCCCCTTCTCCTCATTCCCCGTTGACTTTCACATTCCTTTCCAATCCCTCCGACAGCCCTGCGCCGGGGCCCTTCCCCAGCGCTCCAAGAAAGCGTTCGCCGCAGGCCTGTTAGGGGCCCACCAATACCGTAACACCGCTCCCGTCCTCTTCCTCCGCACCGCTGCAAACGCCCCGGGTCGCTACCCGGATCTGACGGTGGCTGGACCGGCACAGGCGACGCAAGGTAAGGTGGACAACCAGCGGCTGCGGCCGCGGCCTGGGCCCTCTGCGTAGCCCACTGCCCCACTGGGCCCCTTCTCCAGCGCTCACCGGACGCGGGGAGCTGCTCGTCACCGAGGCCCGAGCCCCAGCGCCAAGGCGGGGCGACTCTACCTGGGCCACGCTCCGCTCCAAAGCAGTGGGCGGTGCCTCCGGCCTCGCTGCCGGGGTCTAGGCGTTTACAAGGATGGCGCGTTCCAGGAAAGGCAGGTCCAGTGGCCACGCCCGCCACCCAGCCGCAGGTCTCAACCGCCTCGGAGACACTGCAGGGCCGCCCTTCTCACTCACCTCGTGTGCTCGGCGCGCACCCAGCTCAGAAGCGGGAAGGTGGACGGCGCTCCCGCTCTGCGCACACACGCAGCCTCCCCGCAGCCGCACGCACGGCCGGGCGCGCGCAGACCACGCGCCGGGGCCGCGGCCGGAAGCCCCTGGCTGCACGCGCGGGCCCAGGTGGCCCCCAGCCCTGTGAGCTTGCATGGCGCGCCTTCTGGATCCTCGCGGTCATCTTGCATTCCGAGCACGGCCGTGTTATGTGTGCCTTTAGCTGATGCTGGCCAAGATTAGACAACTTAGTGGCAGACATCAAGCTAGCATTTCTGTTTAAGATCCTTGGCCTGGAGGCGGCCCTGGAGGGATTTTCTTGTTAAACTTCATACATAACTAATTAGGAAAGCAGAAACCATAGGAGGAGTTCTTTGCTGTCTCAGAAGAAATGCCCGTACTTCTTCTGGAATCGATGGGAAATGGAGTTGGGGGTAAGAGAGACACGTCAGGTTTCAATGGCCTGTGTATGGATGGGAGTCCCAGGGAGTTGCTTTTGTACACCTAAGCATAGCTGACCTAAACTCTCAGATCCATCTCCTCAAACTCCTTTTACCAAGATGTGCAGTATTGATTGTACTGGCCCTTTCCTCAAAATCAAGTGGGTCTGAATCATGTATTTAACCACTACCACGCCCAGCCGTGAGCACCATCCCTAATTGTAACCCAAACATTTGCATCAAGACTGTAAACGTGGCCCACCATTTCTTTTTGTTTATTCTTTGGCCTGACTGCTTCTTCCTTATAGCCTTTTTCTGCAAAATTACTTATGATAGTTTGAAGGTTCTCTGAAAATAATAAGGGTGAATATAGAGATCAAAATGGGTGTGCAACAAAAGTTAAGTAGAGATAGTAGCAGTGTAAGTCAAGGACTTAGTTGGCACTGCATAAATAATCAGATCTAAATTATAATAATCAGATCTAAATTATGGTTAGATTGTTTTCATGGTTCCAACCTTGGCCGGTAGCTGTGTCCTTTGCAGAGGGTAAAGTGATTGCTGCCCTGCTGCACGCCTTTATCACAACCATTCTTCACCCCACCTGGGCTGACAGTTCACCTCACTAAGTCAAGGAGGTCCATTAATAACAAAACCAGACAGGTTTCACTGCAGATAGATTAATATACTGAAAAAATAGACCTCTTATTTGGAAGAATGCTTTAGGGCGTTAATATATTTTACAAATTGTGTTTCTTAAAATTTTAGAAAAGTTTATTTCAATACTGATTTTAAAAATGTTTTGAATGTCCTTTGAGTAACCAGCAGGTATATGTGCTCATAGCTGCCAAAACCTCCCTGGAATGCAAAGCAGAGCCATAGACAACAGATTGGGGTAAGAAATTCTCCTAAATGAAGTGAGACAAAAAGGTCCAAAACCTTTACGAGATTATTTCCTTTGAAGCAGTCTCCTTTTTCTTTGTGTAGCATTTATCAGCTTGTGCTTGAGTCATCTGTTGCTGCAGAGCAAACTCTCCCAAAATATAGTTGCTTGCAAAAATGTCAATTTAGTATTTCTCATAATTCTGAAGGTTGGTTATGTGGTTCCTCTCTGGTTTTGATTGGACTCATTCATACAGATACATTCAGCTGTAGCAGGGGTTGGCCAAATTTTCTGTAAAACAGGATCAGATAGTAAATATTTTAGAGTTTGTCTCTGTCACTATTCTTCTTATTTATTTTTTATAAGCTATTAAAAACCCTAAGCTCAAGGGCCGTACAAAAGCAGGCTATGGCCTACAGGCTGTAGTTTGCTGCTCCCTGAACTGGAGAATCAGCTGAGCTGAAAGTCCAAGGTGGCCTCACTCATGCGTCTGCTGTCGGCTCCGTGTGGCCTCTCATCCTGCAGTAGGCTATGTTTTTGGTCTGTGGGCAACATCCAGAAAACAGCAGGCAGAAGCTGTAAAATTTCTTAAGGCCTAGCCTTGGGAGTCACACAAGGTCATATACACCAAATTCTACAGATCAAAGCAAATTGCGAGGGCCTCTCCAAATCCAAGGGACAGGCAAATAGACTCTGCCTCTTGATGGAAGGAGCTGCAGATAATGTGGCCAGAACTAGCTAAACTAAGTGTCAAGAACTTTATTCTTGAAAGAAAGTCATCAAACTTCAAATATATGATATCTGATGGCAGCTATTGTTCTTCCTCACTTCTTTCCCTGAACTACCCAAACCTGTTTATAATTCTGTGAGCACTCACTTGCCTCAGGACTTGTTTGCAGGTGTCTCTGCCATGAAATTATCAGCAACCTGAGGGAAGAGACAGGCCCTAACGCACTGCCTTGCTATAATAGATCTTCAATAGATATATATGGAATTTAGTTGAATAGCCTTACAGAGGTTTAAAGTCAGGTTATTTGCTTACTTCACAAAAGCAAAATAAATGTAAGTATCCTGCACTATCTACAAATTCCAGAAGAAAAGCATGCATCAAAGAGTTATATTTCACACTCAGATACCATCTGATCAATCAGATGGAAAACTTCTTAGCAATTTTCCAAACATATAATCAAGAGTTAGGAAGCCATATGCCTAATGATAAGTTTGAACTAGCAATCACCTTTAAGAGTATATTACATTTTAACCTTAAATTTGTCTGCAGATGAAAATTGAAATGTAACAGTTCTTTTGTAATATGTGCCTTATATGTTTCAAGGCAGATGTGATTCTGGACGGGGTTTCTAATATACAGGAAATGCTTCTACTAATTGTTCAGTTGAATTTTTCAATATGTGTTTTCTCCAAAGTCTTCCTGTGACTGTCTTCTTCCACTTGATGGAAAGCTTTGACAATTTACTATGCTTAGAAGCAGCTGGGGTGTATTTCTAATTGATGATTTGTTGTATTTCTTACTTGACTATCCACATCTTTCATTCTCTTCAGCATTTTCCTTCAGCACTTCCTGTCTTAATGAATTTGATATATGACACTGCCTTTATGCAAATGCAGACAATATCTTCAGCCTTTCTTCTGCCTCCCTCCTTCAGATTACAAATACATGGAAGAGTCATGCTAGTAACACATATGTGACACTTAAACATTAATACAGTAAATTCACATACACTATATCAGTTGATTATTAATACACCAATACCGTGGAGGTGGATACTGTCATTACTGTCATTTGGCAGGTAGGGAAACTGGCGAACAAATGTCTCAGAGGTATTTCAAACTTAACATGTCTAGGCCAACCTCAGTACCTTCCCATAAAATCTGCTTATTCTCCTGGATTCCTGATTTGGCTAAAGCAGCTCCATTTATCACTCATCCAAGTTCAGCTCTCACTTCATCCTTCTCTCTATTCCACATGTCCAGTCAGTTACCAAGTCCCTGTGGATTCTCTCTCTCTCTCTCTCTCCCTCTCCTCTCTGAGATGCCTGCAGCCAAGAAAGCCTCATTCTTTATCTAGGTTTGTATCAGAGCTTTCTGTCTGCTCCCCTGACTTCCAAGTTATCCTTCAGGTCCTTCATATTACCACTAGGCTGTCTTCCTCAAACCCAGATCTTATGTTAAATTGATCAGGGGCTTCCCACAAGGCACAATCCAAAGGGCTACAGAACCTTTTGTAATCTGCCTCGGCCCACCAGCTCCGGCCATGCATGCATTTTCATGTGCTGTCATTGTACCCACTGTTACCTCAGAGTACAGTTTTATTCTCTGAGTCCCTCCATCCAAGAACCACACCCATCTGACTCATCCAAGTCCCACAACCACTACAGCAATGCTTCTCAAACCTAAATGTGCATAGGAATCACTGGAATCTTATTAAAAGCAGATTCTGATTCATTAGGTCCTGGATAGGGCTGGAGACTCTGGCAGTTTTTTTTTTTTTTTTTTTTTTTTTTTTGTTGATTTATTTTTGTGAGACAGTGTCTCGCTCTATCACCCAGGCTGGAGTGCAGTGGTGCAATCACAGCTCACTGCAAACTCTGCCTCCCGGGTTCATGCCATTCTCCTGCCTCAGCCTCCCGAGTAGCTGGGACTACAGGCGCCCGCCACAACGCCCGGCTAATTTTTTTGTATTTTTAGTAGAGACGGGGTTTCACCATGTTAGCCAGGATGGTCTTGATCTCCTGACCTCATGATCTGCCAGCTTCGGCCTCCCAAAGTGCTGGGATTACAGGTGTGAGCCACTATGCCTGGCCCTACTCTGCCTATTAACAAACCAACTGTACAGGGCATGGTGACTCATGCCTGTAATCTCAGCATTTTGGGAGGCTGAGGTGGGCAGATAGCTTGAGCTCCTGAGTTCAAGACCAGCCTGGGCAACATAGAGAAACCCCACCTCTACTAAAAATACAAAATTAGCCTGGCATGGTGGCATGCACCTGTAGTCCCAGCTATTCAGGAGGCTGAGCTGGGAAGATTGCTTGAGCTTGGGAGGTTGAGGATGCAGTGAGCTGTGATTGCACCACTGCACTCCAGCCTAGGTGACAGAGCACCACCTTGTCTCAAGACAAAAACAAAAACAGACACCCCACCAATTGGTGATAGGATACTGCTGGTTGTTAGACTGCAATTTGAGTAGCGAGAGTATAGAGCTGCACTGTTCAATAGAACTTTCTCCAATGAAAAAAATGCTCTTAGGTGTTTTCTGATATTGTAGACACTAATGACATGTAGCTATTGAATACTTGAAATGTAGCTAATGAGACTGAAGAACTGAGTTTTAAATTTTACTTAGTTTAAATTTCAGTAGGTACCTGTGACTAAGTGGCCACCACGTTGAACAGTGCAAATGTATAGGAATCCCTTTTCATCCTCCAAAACTCATTCAGACTTCTGGCTTTCGATCCAGCATGTAAGACTTAAAATTCACCTTTCCATCCTAATAACGAGTAAAAAGCTAAACAAACTTGAAAATATTTAACTCTTCATATATTTTTTGGAAAAGTGAGGTTATGGGGCAAACCGCATCTCCTGAACTGGAGAGACACACAGGTAGATACAAAGAATTACAGAATTAAAATAAAAGAAAAAAATTGACATTTTGAGCTGGACAAATAAAACTAAACAACAAAACACAGAAAACAGAGAATTATAACTTACCAGAGCAGAAAACCATGAGCTGAGACCTCTACAGGAACCGGTGCTGGGGTAGGAAAACCTAAACTGTTAAATGATGAATTGCTAGAAGTTCTGTGTGGGCAAATCTGAGAGTTAAAAACTTCAGGCGGACCTAGTCATGGTGGGTGGAACCCATATTTTTTGTGTGTTTTAACTCCTGGAGTTCTATCAGGTTCACACGGTGAATATCAGAGAAAAATCACCCAGTGCTTCCAGCATGGGGAGGGGAAAAAAAACCATTTTGAAATGTGCCAGAACATTCTGCTCTTCTTAACAATAGCTATCCTCAGAAGAAAGTAGCTGAGTGTAACCTAGCCTGCTGGGGTTTTATCAGAGCGTAAGTGACCTGGGGGAAGGGAAATACCCAACTCCATTCCCTCTAGACTTCCACATATGAGAAGGGAAATACCCAAATCCAGCCCATGCTAGCTATCCTATCCTACCTAACATGTTGGGCCTGAGTATAGGGGTAAAGAACTGAGAAGCACTTGTGAAGTTCATGATCCAGAGGCACAGGCTCACTAAAAGACTGAGACCTAATCATAGGACTGCAGAAAGCTCCCCCACCTCTACATACACCTTACCATCACATTACTAAAGGAACATCATGGCAGTTTCTTTAACCGAGTACAGTATGTCCAGTTATCAAAAAAAAAAAAAAAAAAAAAATTTACAAGGTACACTAAAAGGAAAAACACAGTTTGAAGAGATAGTACACACATCAGAGCCAAATTCAAGATATGGTAGAGCTGTTGGTATTAGACCATGAATTTAAAATAACTATGATTAATTTACTAAGAGCTTTAACACATAAAGTAGATAGCATGAAAAGACCAATAGGTAATGTTAGCAGAGAAATAGATAATTTAATAAGGAACCAAAAAAGATGGTAGAGATCAAAAGCACTGTAGCAGAAATGAAGAATGCCTTTGATGGTCTTATTAGTAGACGGGACACAACTGAAGAAAAAAGTCTCTGAACATAAAGCTATCTCAATAGAAACTACCCAAACTGAAAAACAGAAAAGACTGAAAAAAAAACCACCCAGAACAGAATATATAAGAGCTGTGACTCAACTACAAAACGTGCAACATGTGTAATGGGAATAACCAAGAGAAGAAAAAGAGAAAGAAACAAAAGAAATATTTGAAACAATAAAGACAAAATTACCCCTAAATTAATGTCAGACAGCAAACCACAAGTCCAGAAAGCTGAGAGAACACCAAGCAGAATAAATGTAAAAAACACCCACACCTAAGCACAATGTATTCAAACTACAAAAAAATCAAAGATAGAGAAAAAATTTGGAAAGAAGTCAGTGAAATAAAACCCACCTTATCTATAGAGGAGCAAAGATAAGAATTACACCCGGTTTTTCCTCAGAAACCATGCAAGCAAAAAAAGTAGAGTGAAATATTTAAAGTGTTGAGAGAAAAACCAAACAAGCTAGAATTCTGCAACATGTAAAATTATCCTTCAAAAGGAAAAAAAAAAAAGTTGAGGGAGTTTGTTTCCAGTAGACTGCTTTAGAAGAAATGTTAAAAAAAATTTGTTTAGAGAGAAGGAAAATAATATCATTCAGAAATTTGGGTCTATGTAAAGAAAAGAATAGCAATGGAGAAGGAATAAATGAAGATAAAAATAAAAACATTCTGACATGGTTTGAATCTGTGTTCCCAGCAAAATCTCATGTTGAAATGTTATCCCCAATGCTGGAGGTGAGGCCTGGTGGGAGGCAATTGGATCATGAGTGGTTTCTCATAGCTTAACATCTTTGCCCCCTTGGTGCTGTCATTGCAATAGTGAGCTCTCATGAAATCTGGTCGTTTAATAGTGTGTGACACCTCACTCCCCAATGCTCCCACACCTGCCAACGCTTCCTCCTGTTCTGGCCATGTGAAGAATTGGCTTCCCATTCGCCTTCCACCATGATTGTAAGATTCCTGAGGCCTCCCCAGAAACTGAGCAGATGCTGCCATGCTTCCTGTACAGCCTGTGGAACCGTGAGCCAATTAAACCTCTTTGCTTTATATATTGCCCAGTTTTAGGTATTTCTTTATGGCAGTGTGATAACCAACTAATATATATTCTTTTTTTAGTTCTTAATGGATCTGACAGATAACAGTTTGTTCAAGATAGTAATAATATATTTGATTATGTATGTGTATGGCTATATATAACTGAAATGAATGAAAGCAATGACACAAGGATAGGATGGAGAAATGAGTATTATTTTGTTATTACAGTGTATTCACACTACCCATGAAGTGGTATAGTGTTACTTGAAAGATAACTTGAACTTGTTTTAAATGTATATTGCAAACTCTAGGACACCCACTAAAACAAGTTAAAAAAAAATGTAACTGTTGGGCACAGTGGCTCACACCTATAATCCCAGCACTTTGGGAGGCTGAGGTGGGCAGATCACGAGGTCAGGAGTTTGAGACCACCCTGACCAACACAGTAATACCCTGTCTCTACTAAAAATATGAAAATTAGCCAGGCATGGTGGCACATGCCTGTAATCCCAGCGACTCGGGAGGCTGAGGCAGGAGAATCACTTGAACCCAGGAGGCGGAGGTTGCAGTGAGCTGAGTTAGTGCCACCACACTCCAGCCTGGGTGACAGAGTGAGACTCCATCTCAAAAATAAATAAATAAAATAAATATAACTGATATGCTAAGAAAGGAAAGAAGATGGAGTCTTTTAAAATGCTCCATGAAAATCACAAAGGGCAGAAAATGTGGAGGACAAAAAATAGGAACAAAGAACAAGGGTGATGATATAGTTTGGATATTCATTTCCTTCAAATGTCATGTTGAAATTTGATTCCCAATGTTGGAGGTGGGGCCTTGTGGGAGGTATTTGGGTCATGGAGGCAGATCGCTTATAAATGGCTTGGTTCTATTCCTGTAGTAATAAGTGAATTCTCAGATCTTTAATTCATGTGAGAGCTGGTTGTTTAAGACAACATGACATCCCTCTCTCACTTGCTCCCTCTTGCCATATGATGCCAGCTCCACTTCCCCTTCCACCATGATTGGAAGTTTCCTGAAGCCCTAGTCAGAAGCAGATGTTGGCATGATGCTTCTTGTACAACCTGCAAACTTGTGAGCCAAATAAACCTCTTTTCTTTATAAATTACCCAGCCTCAGGTATTGTTTTAAAGTAATACCAATAGATTAAGAGGGGACAAGTAGAAAACAGTAACAAATATGAACTGGGAGCAGTGGCTCATACCTGTAATCCCAGCACTTTGGAAGGCTGAAGCCAGAGGATCACGTGAGGACAGGAGTTTGAGACCAGCCTGGCCAATATGGTAAAACCCCATCTCTACTAAAAATATAAAAGTTAGGTTTGGTGGTACACTCCTGTAATCCCAGCTACTCAGGTGAGGCAGGAGATTCACTTGAACCTGGAAGGCAAAGGCTGCAGTGAGCCGAGACCACACTACTGTGCTCCAGCCTGGATAACAGAGCAAAACTCCATCTGAAAAAAGTGAAAAAGCAGTAACGAATATGGAAGATATTAATCCAACTATATCAGTAATCACTTTGAAAGCCCATGGTCTAAATGCACCAATTAAAAGACAGACATTGTCCAAGTGAATCAAAAGATAAGACCCAATTATTTTTTACAAAAAAAAAAAAAAAATTTAAATATAAATATATAAATTAAAAGTAGATGGATAGGGAAAGATATACCATGGTAACACTAATTTTACAAAGGTAGGGTAGCTACAATAAGTTCAGATAGAGCAGACCAGAGCAAGAAAAGTCACCAAGGATAAACAATGACATTACATAATGATACAGGGATAAATTCTCCAACAAGACATAATTTTTTTTTTTTTTTAAATAAAGGAATCTTACAATCATGGTGGAAGGCACTGTTGCCCAGACTGGAGTGCAGTGGCGCAATCTTGGCTCACTGCAAGCTCCACCTCCTGGGTTCGTGCCATTCTCCTGCCTCAGCCTCCTGAGTAGCTGGGACTACAGGTGCCCACCACCATGCCTGCCTAATTTTCATATTTTTAGTAGAGACGGGGTTTCACCATGTTAGCCAGGCTGGTCTTGAACTCCTGACCTCATGATCCACCCACCTCAGCCTTCCAAAGTGCTGGGATTACAGGCGTGAGCCACAATGCCCAGCCAAGACATAACAATTCTTAATGTGAATACACTTAAAAACGGCATCAAAATACGGGGGACAAAAACTGATAGGATGACAAGAAGAAATAGATGAATCCACCATGATAGTTGAGACTTCATCGTTTCTTTAACAGATGTGGACACATTCCAGAGGCAGAAAGTCAGACTATAGCGGAATTCAACAACACCATCAATCAACTGGATATAGTGGACATCTATAGACTGTCTCATCCAGTAACAGCAGAATACACATTTTTCTTAATCTCACATAGAACATTCTGCAAGATGGGTCACATTCTTGGCCATAAAACACACGATAACACATTTAAAAGAATAAAAAACATACAATGTCTGCCCTCAGGTTACAGTGGAATTAAACTAGAAATCAATACCAGAAAGATAGCTGGAGAATCCCCAAATACTTGGAGATTAAAGAACATTCTTCGAAATAAAACATGGGTCGAAAAGTAACTCTCAAGATAAATTTTAAAATATTTTCAACTAAATGAAAACAAAAACTCAAGTTATCAAACTTAATGGGATGCAACGAAGGTGCTTAAAGGGAAATTTATAGCATTGAATGCATATATTAGTAAAGAAAAAAGATCCAAAAATTAATCATATAAGACTTCATCTTAGGAAATGAGAAAAAGAAGACCAAATGAAAATCAGAGAAAGATAAAAATTATAGCAAAAATTAATTGAAAATATGAAATCAGTAGAAAAAATGATGCTAAAAGCTGGTTCTTTGAAAAGATCAGTAATATTGGTAATTATCTAGCCATGCTAACTGTATTAGGCCATTCTTGCATTACTACAAATAATTACCTGTGACTAGGTAATTTATAAAGAAAAGAGGTTTAATTGGCTCATGGTTCTGCAGGCTGTACAACAATGTCACTGGCATCTGCTTGGCTTCTGCCGAGGCCTTAGTGAGCTCTTAGTCATGGCAGAAGGGGAAGGGATAGCTGGCACATCACAAGGCAAAAGCAGAAGCAAGAGAGGTGGAGGAGGTGCCACACACTTTTAAATAACTGGATATCATGAGAACTCACTCACTGTCTTGTGGACAGCACCAAGCCATGAGGAATCCACCCTCATGACCCACACACCTCCAATCAGGCCCCACCTCCAACGCTGGGGATTACATCTCAACATGAAATTTGGATGAGGACAAATATTCAAACTGTATCACTAAGAAAAAAAGAGAGAGGAAACAAAATGCTAATATCAAAAATGAAAAAGGGGACACCAGAGAGCCCAGAGACGTCAAAAGGGTAATCAAGAAATATTCTGAACAATTCTGGGTCCACAAATTTGATAACCTAGATGAATTGGAAGAACACTTTGAAAGACAATATTTGCCAAAACTCAAACAAGGAGAGATGGACAATCTGAACCAGCCTATACCTATCAAAAACATTGAGTCAATAATTAATGACCTTGCAAAATAGAAAGCAGCAGGCTCAGATGTGTTCACTGGTGAATTCTACCAAAAATTAAAGGAAACTTCAGAAGATAGAAGCAAGAGCTTCTGGCTAGGTGACCACATGAGGGTTCCTGGAGAGGGGGAGCACCCAGGGAAGACATAGAAATGTCACTCACCCCTTACCCTATGCATCACTTCATCTGTATCCTTTGTAATAAACTTGCAAATTTAAAAAAAGAAGATAAAAGCAGAATACTTCTTAACTTATTCTATGAGGCCAGCATTACTCTAATACCAAAACCAGACAAAGGCATTACAGGAAAAGAAAACTACAGACAGTTATCTTACATAAACATAAATGCAAATATCCTCAACAAAATACTATCAAATCAAATCCAACAATGTTAAAAAGTATTATACAGCACAAGTAAGTGAGATTTATTGTAAGTGTGGTTCAGCATTCAAAAAATGCAGTGGATATAATCTGTCACATCAAAAGACTAAAGAGGAAAAATCACATGATCATATCAGTAGATGCAGAAAAAGCGTTTGACAAAATCTAGCATCCGTTAACAGATAAAATAACAATAAAGACTCAGTAAACTGAAACAGTGAAACTTCCTCAACTTGATTTTTAATAACGTATTTACGAAATCCTGTGAAAATACCCGTGAAATTCTTCACGGAAATAGAGAAAACAATTCTAAAATGTATGTGAAACATATAGGATAGCCAAAACTATCCTAAGTAAAAAGAACAAAACTGGAGGAATCACATTACCTGATGTCAAATTATGCCACAGTAAAACAGTATGGTACTAGCATAAAAACAGACACATAGGCCAGTGGAATAAAACTGAGAACCCAGAAACAAATCCACACACCTACCATGAACTCATTTTTAACAAAGTTGCCAAGAACATACGTTGGGGAAAAGACAATGTCTTCAATAAATGGTGTTGGGAAAACTGGATATCCATATGCAGAAGAATGAAACTGGACCCCATCTCTTGCCATATATTAAAATCAAATAAAAATGGATTAAAAACTTAAATATAAAACCTCAAACTATGAAACTACTACAAGAAAACATTGGGGAAACTCTCCAGGACATTGGTCTGGGCAAAAATTTCTTGAGCAATATTCCACAAGCACAAGCAACCAAAGCAAAAATGGACAAATGGGATCACATCAAGTTAAAAAACTTCTGCACAGCAAAGGATACAGTCAACAAAGTGAAGACACAGCCCACAGGATGTGAAAAAATATTTGCAAACTACTCGTTAGGCAAGGGATTAATAACTGGAATATATAAGGAGCTCACACAACTCTATAGGAAAGGAATCTAATAATCCAGAAAAATATGGGCAGTAGATTTGAATAGACATTTTTCAAAAGAAGGCATACAAATGGAAAACAGGCATATGAAAAGGTGCTCAACATGACTGATCATCAGAGAAATGCAAATCAAAACTACAATGAGATCATCTCACCCCAGTTAAAATAGCTTATATCCAAAAGACAGGCAATAACATATGCTGACGAGGATGTGGAGAAAAGGAAACCCCCATACACTGTTGTTAGAAATGTAAATTAGTACAACCACTATGGAGAACAGTTGGAGATTCCTTAAAAAAAAAAAAAAAAAATTCAGTTACCATATGATCCAGCAATCTCACTGCTGGATATATACTCAAAAGAAAGGAAAGAGATATCTGCACTCCTATGTTTGTTGCAGCACCGTTTAAAATAGCTAAGATTTGGAAGCAACCTAAGTGTCCATCAACATATGAATGGATAAAGAAAATGTGGTACATACACACAATGGAGTACTATTCAGTCCATGAGGGCTGGGCACGGTGTCTTACGCCTGTAATCCCAGCACTTTGGGAGGCTGAGGCGGGCGGATCACGAGGTCAAGAGTTTTGAGACCATCCTGCCTTACATGGTTCAACCCCATCTCTACTAAAAATACAAAATTAGCTGGGCCTGATGCCATGTGCCTGTAGTCCCAGCTACTTGGGAGGCTAAGGCAAGACAATCACTTGAACCCAGGAGGTGGAAGTTGCAGTGAGCCAAGATTCTGCCACTGCACTCCAACCTGGATGACAGAGCAAGACTCTGTAAAAAAAAAATAAAATAAAAATAAAATGAGGTCCTTTCATTTTGTAACAGTATGAATGGAACTGGAGGTCATTATGTTAAGTGAAATAAGCCAGCCACAGAAAGACAAACATTGGGTGTTCTCACTTGTGGTATTTAAAAATGAAAACAATTGAACACATGGACATAGAGGGTAGAAGGATGGTTACCAGAAGCTGGGAAGGGTAGGCCGGGCGCGATGGCTCACGTCTGTAGTCCCAGCACTTTGGGAGGCCGAGGCGGGTGGATCACAAGGTCAGGAGTTTGAGACCATCCTGGCTAACATGGTGAAACCCCGTCTCTACTAAAATTACAAAAAATTAGCCGGGCGTGGTGGCGTGCGCCTGTAGTCCCAGCTACTTGGGAAGCTGAGGCAGGAGAATGGCATGAACCCGGGAGGCGGAGCGGAGCTTGCAGTGAGCCGAGATTGTGCCACTGCACTCCAGCCTGGGCGACAGAGCGAGACTCTGTCTCAAAAAAAAAAAAAAAAAAAGAAGCTGGGAAGGGTAGTGAGGGTCTTGGAGATAGGTGGGGATAGTTAATGTGCACAAAAGAAAATAGAAAGAATAAATAAGACCTACTATTTGATAACACAATGGGGTGACTAGC
The DNA here is from genome assembly GCF_047675955.1 of Chlorocebus sabaeus. Taxonomy (NCBI): domain Eukaryota; kingdom Metazoa; phylum Chordata; class Mammalia; order Primates; family Cercopithecidae; genus Chlorocebus; species Chlorocebus sabaeus. The sequence continues at coordinate 29,823,474 of NC_132918.1, read as the reverse complement.
ATCAATACCTTAATTGTATACTTTAGAATAACTTAGAGAATGTAATTGGATTGTTTGTAACTTGAAAGATAAATGCTTGAGGGGATGGAAAATAATCTACGAAAAACCAACAAACAAAAACCCTCCTTATTAAAATGCCAATAAAATTCTTCAACGAAATGGAAAAAACAATCCCTAAATTTATATGGAACCACGAAAGACCCTGAGTAGGGCAAAGCAACCCTGACCAAAATGGACAAAGCTGGAAGAATCACACTACCAACTTCAAAATATACTACAAAGCTATAGTAACCAAGTCAGCATGGGACTGGCGTAAAAATAGACACATAGACCAGTGTAATAGAGTAGAGAATCCAGATATAAATCCATGGATGTACAGCTATTAATAACATTTTTGACAGTTACCAAGAATGGGGAAAGGGCAGTCTCTTCAATAAGTGGTGCTGGGAAAACTGGGTAACCATATGCAAAAGAATAAAACTAGACCCCTATCTCTCACCATATATAAAACAAAATCAAAATATGTTAAAGAGTTTAAGACCTGAAACTATGAAGCTACCATAAGCAGACATTGAGGAAATGTTCCAAGACATTGGCCTTGGCAAGGATTTCTTGGGTAAGACTTCAAAATCGCAGGCAACCAAAGCAAAAAACAGGTAAATGGGACTACATCAGCCTAAAATGCTTCTGCGCAACAAAGGAAACAACAAAGTGAGGAGACAACCCACAGAATGGGAGAAAATATTTGCAACTATTCATCTGACAAGGGATTACTAACTAAAATATATAAAGAGCTCAAACAACTTAATAGCCCCCCCAAAAAAAATCCATCTTAAAAATAAGCAGACTGGGTGCAGTGGCTCACGCCTGTAAACCCAACACTTTGAGAGGCCAAGGAAGGAGAATTGCTTGAGAACAAGAGTTCAAGACCAGCCTGGGCAACAGAGATGGTCTCATGTCTCCCTACCCCCTGCAAAAATAGGCAAAATAGGATTCCCAGGCAATATAGCCAAATAGGAACAGTTCCAGTCTGCAGCTCACAGCAACACCAACACAGAAGGTGGGTGATTTTTGCATTTCCAACCTAGGTACCCAGTTCATCTCACTGGGACTGGTTAGACAGTGGGTGCAGCCCACAGAGGGTGGGCAGAAGCAGAGTGGGATGTTGCCCCACCTAGGAGGTGCAAGGGGTTAGGGAACTGCCTCTCCTAGCCAGTGGAAGCCATGAGGGACTATGCCGTGAGTGAGGATGCTATCTGGCCCAGATACTACGCTTTTCCCACAGTCTTTGCAACCCATAGACCAGGAGATTCCCTTGGGTGCCTACACTACCAGGGCCCTGGGATTCAAGCACAAAACAGGTAGCTATTTGGGCAGACACCGAGCTAACTGCAGGAGTTTTTTTTCCTACCCCAGTGGCACCTGGAACTCCTGCAAGACAGAACTGTTTACTACCCTGCAAAGGGGGCTAAAGCCAGGGAGCCGAGTGGTCTTGCTCAGCAGATGCCACCCCCATGGAGCCCAAGATTCACTGGCTTGAAATTCTCACTGCCATAACAGCAGTCTGGAGTTGACCTGGGACACTCGAGCTTGGTGTGGGGAGGGGCATCTGCCATTACTGAGGCTTGAGTAGGCAGTGTTCCCCTCACAGTGTGAACAGAGCAGCTGGGGAGTTCAAACTGGGTGCGGAACCCACTGCAGTGTGGCAAAGCTACTGTAGCCAGACTGCCTCTCTAGACCTCCTCTCTGGGCAGAGCATCCCTGAAAGAAAGGCAGCAGCCCCAGTCAGGGGCTTATAGATAAAACTCCCATCTCCCTGGGACAGAGCACCTGGGGAAAGGGGCAGCTGTGGGCGCAGCTTCAGCAGACTTAAATGTTCCCGCCTGCCACTTCTGAAGAGAGCAGCAGATCTCTCAGCACAGTACTCAAGCTCTGCTAAGGGACAGACTGCCTCCACAAGTGGGTTCCTGACCCCTGTGCTTTCTGACTGGGAGACACCACCCAGCACAGGTTGATAGATACCTCATACAGGAGAGCTCCGGCTGGCATCTACAGGGTACCCCTCTGGTACAAAGCTTCCAGAGGAAGAAGCAGGCAGCAATCTTTCCTGTTCTGCAGTCTCTGCTGGTGATACCCAGGCAAACAGCATCTGGAGCGGACCTCCAACAAACTCCAACAGACCTGCAGAACAGGGGCCTGTTAGAAGGAAAACTAACAAACAGAAAACAATAGCATCAACATCAACAAAAAGGACGCCCATACAAGAACCCCATCTGAAGGTCACCAGCATCAAAGACCAAAGGTAAATAAATCCACGAAGATGAGGAAAAATCAGCGCAAAAAGGCTGAAATTTCCAAAAACCAGAATGCCTCGTCTCCAAAAGATCACAACTCCTCACCAGCAAGAAACAAAACTGGATGGAGAATGAGTTTGATGAATTGACAGAAGTACACTTCAGAAAGTCAGTAACAACAAGCTCCTCCAAGCTAAAGGAGCATGTTCTAACCCAGTGCAAGGAAGCTAAGAACCTTGATATAAGGTTACAGGAACTGCTAATTAGAATAACCAGTTTACAGAAGATCGTAAATGACCTGATGGAGCAGAAAAGCACAGCATGAGAAGCATACACGAATATCAGTAGTCAAATTGATCAAGTGGAAGAAAGGATATCAGAGATTGTTCAACTTAATGATGTAAAGCATGAAGACAAGATTATAGAAAAAAGTCTGAGAAGCAACAAACAAAGTCTCCAAGAAATATGGGACTATGTGAAAAGACCAAACCTACATTTGATTGTTGTATCTGAAAGTGATAGGGAGAATTGAACCAAGTTGGAAAACGTACTTCAGGATATTATCCAGGAGAACCTCCCCAACCTAGCAAGACAGGCCAACATTCAAATTTAGGAAATACAGAGAACACCTCAAAGATACTCTTCAGCCCCAAGACACATAATTGTCAGGTTCACCAAGGTTGAAATGAAGGAAAAAATGTTAAGGGCAGCCAGAGAGAAAGGTCGGGTTACCCACAAAGGGAGCCTGTCAGACTAACCGGATCTCTCTGCAGAAACCTTACAAGCCAGAAGAGTGGGGGCCAATATTCAACATACTTAAATAAAAGAATTTTCAATCCAGAATTTCATATCCAGCAAAACTAAGTTTCGTAAGTGAAGGAGAAATAAAGTCCTTCACAGATAAGCAAATGCTGATGGATTTTGTCATCACCAGGCCTACCTTACAAGAGCTCCTGAAGGAAGCACTAAATTTGGAAAGGAAAAATTGGTACCAGCCACTGCAAAAACATACCAAAATGTAAAGACCATTGACACTATGAAGAAACTACATCAACTAATGGGCAAAATAACCAGCTAGCATCAAAATGACAGGTTCAAATTCACACATAACAATATTAACTTTAAATGTAAATGGGCTAAATGCGCCAATATAAAGACACCAACTGGCAAGTTGGATAAAGAGTCAAGACCCATCCATGTGCTGTATTCAGGAGACCCATCTCGTGCAAAGACACACATAGGCTCAAAACAAAGGGATGGAGGAATATTTACCAAGCAAATGGAGAGTAAAAAAAAAAAAAAAAAAAAAAAATATGAAGCAGTGGTTGCAATCTTAGTCTCTGATAAAACAGACTTTAAACTAACACAGTTAAAAAAAAGACAAGGACATTACATAATAGTAAAGAGATCAATGCAACAAGAAGAGCTAACTCTCCTAAATATATATGCTACCAATAATACAGTGGCAACCAAATTCATAAAGCAAGTTCTTAGAGACCTACAAAGAGACTTAGACTCCCACATCATAGTGGGAGACTTTAACACCCCACTGACACCCCACTGTCAATATAAGATGGATCAATGAGACAGAAAATTAACGAGGATATTCAGAACTTGAACTCAGCTCTGGACCAAGTGGACCTAATAGACATTTACAGAGCTCTCCACCCCAAATCAACAGAATATAAATTCTTCTCAGCACCACATAGCACTTATTCTAAAATTGACCACATAATTGGAAGTAAAACACTCCTCAGCAAATGCAAAAGAACAGAAATCCTAACAAAGAGTCTCAGACCACAGTGCAATCAAATTAGAACTCAGGATTAAGAAACTCAAAAACCACACAATGACATGGAAACTGAACATCCTGCTTCTGAATGACTGCTGGGTAAATAACAAACGTAAGGCAGAAACAAATAAGTTATTTGAAACTCATGAGAACAAAGATGTAACATACCAGAATATCTGGGACACAGCTAAAGCAGTGTTTAGAGGGAAATTTATAGCACTAAATGCCCAAATGAGAAAGCAGGAAAGATATAAAGTTGACATCCTAACACCACAATTAAAAGAACTAAGAAGCGGCCGGGCGCCGTGGCTCAAGCCTGTAATCCCAGCACTTTGGGAGGCCGAGATGGGTGGATCACGAGGTCAGGAGATCGAGACCAGCCTGGCTAACATGGTGAAACCCCGTCTCTACTAAAAAATACAAAAAGCTAGCCAGGCGAGGTGGCGGGTGCCTGTAGTCCCAGCTACTCGGGAGGCTGAGGCAGGAGAATGGCGTAAACTCGGGAGGCGGAGCTTGCAGTGAGCTGGGATCCGGTCACTGCACTCCAGCCTGGGCCACAGAGCCAGACTCCCTCTCAAAAAAATAATAATAAAATAAAGAACTAAGAAGCAAGAGCAAACAAATTCAAAAGCTAGCAGAAAACAACAACTAACATCAGAGCAGAACTGAAGGAGATAGAGATATGAAAGACCCTTCAAATAACCCATGAATCTAGGAGCTGTTTCTTTGAAAAGATTAACAAAATAGATAAACTGCTAGCCAGCCTAATAAGAAAATAAAGAGAGAAGAATCAAATACACACAATAAAAAATGATAAAGGCGATATCACTACTGATCCCACAGAAATACAAACTACCATCATAGAATACTATAAACACCTCTATGCAAATAAACTAGAAAATCTAGAAGAAACGGATAAATTCCTGGACACATACACACTCCCAGGACTAAACCAGGAAGAAGCTGAATCCCTGAATACACCAATTAATAAGTTCTGAAATTGAGGCAATAATTAATACCCTACCAACTAAAAAAAAGGCCCAGGACCAGATGGATTCACAGCCAAATTCTACCAGAGGTACAAGGAGGAGCTGGTACCATTCCTTCTGAAACTATTCCAAACAATAGAAGAAGAGGGACTCCTCCCTAACTCATTTTATGAGCCAGCATCATCCTGATACCACAACCTGGCAGAGACGCAACAAAAGAACAGAATTTCAGGTCAATATCCCTGCCAAACATCGATGTGAAAATTCTCACTAAAATACTGACAAACAGAATCCAGCAGCACATCAAAAAGTTTAACCATCACGATCAAGTCAGCGTCATCCCTGGGATGCTAGGCTGGTTCAACATATGCAAATCAATAAATACAATCCATCACATAAACAAAACCGGTGACCAAAACCACATGATTATCTCAATAGATGCAGAAAAGGCCTTTGATAAAACTCAATACCCTTTCATACTAAAACCCTCAATAAACTAGGTATTGATGGAACACGTCTCAAAAAGAGCTATTTATGACAAACCCACAGCCAATATCATACTGAATGGGTAAAAGCTGGAAGCATTCCCTTTGAAAACTGGCACAAGACAAGGATGCCCTCTTTCACCACTCCTATTTAACATAGTATTGAAAGTTCTGGGCAGGGCAATAAGGCAAGAGAAAGAAATAAAGTATATTCAAATAGGAAGAGAGGAAGTCAAATTGTCTCTGCAGATGACATGATTGTCAACTCAAGCCATTGCTTCAGAGGGTGCAAGCCCCAAGCCTTGTTGGCTTCTATTTGGCTTGGGCCTGTGGGGGCACAAAAGACAACAGTTGAGGTTTGGGAACCTCCACCTAGATGTCACAGGATGTATGGAAATTCCTGGATGTCTACACAGAATTCTATTGCAGGGGTGGAGCCCTCATGGAGAACCTCTACTAGGGCAGTGCTGAGGGGAAATGTGGGATTGGAGCCTCCACACAGAGTCCCCACCAGGGCACTTCATAGTGGACCTGTGAGAAGAGGTCCATTATCCTCCAGACCCAAGAATGGTAGATCCACCAACAGCTTGAATTATGAACTTGGAAAAGCTGTAGGCACTCAAGGCTGGCCCATGAAAGCAGCTGGCGGGACTGTACCCTGCAGAGCCAGAGGGGTGGAGCTGCCTAAGGCCTTGGGTGCCCAACTCTTGCATCAGCATGCCCTGTATATGAGACATGAAATCAAAGGAAATCATTTCAGAGCTTTAATATTTAATGACTGCCCTGCTGGGTTTTAGACTTGTATGGGGCCTGTAGCCCCTTTGTTTTGGCCAATTTCTCCCATTTGGATTGGAAATATTTACTCAATGTCTGTACCACCATTATATCTTGGAAGTAACTAACTTGTTTTTGATTTTACAGGCTTATAGCCAGAACAAACTTGCCTTGTCTCAGATGAGACTTTGGACTTGGACTTTTGGGTTCATGTTGGAATGAGTTAAGACTTTGGGGAACTGTTGGAAAGGCATGATTGTTTCTGAAATGTAAAAAGGACATGAGATTTGGGAGGAGCCAGGGGCAAGATGATATGGTTTGGCTTTGCGTCCCCACCCAAATCTCATCCTGAATGGTAATCCCCATGTGTTGAGGGACGGACCTGGTGGGAGGTGATTGGATTATGGGGGTGGTTTCCCTTATGCTGTTCTCATGATAGTAAGTTCTCAAGAGATCTGATGGTTTAAAAGTGTGGCACTTCTCCTCTGTTCTCTCTCCTGCCACCGTGTAAGATGCGCCTTGCTTTCCCTTTGCCTTCTGCTGCAACTGTAAGTTTCCTGAGGCTTCCCAAGCCGTGTGTAACTGTGAGTCAATGAAACTTCTTTTCTTAGCAAATTACACACTCTCAGGTAGTTCTTTATAGCAATGTGAAAACAGACTAATACATTCACTATGGGACATACATCCAGAAAAAAGGAAATATATTGAAGAGATATTTCAACTCCCTGTTTATTGCAGCATTATTCACAAAAGCCAAAATATGGAATCATCCTAAATGTCCATCAATGGATGAATGGAAAAAGAAAATGGTATATATACAATGAAGTGGAAAGAATGAAATTCTGTTACTTGCAGCAACATGGGTGAAACTAAAGGTCATTATGTTAAGTAAAATGAGCAAAGCTCAGAAAGAGAAATATTATGTGTTCTTACATACATGGGAGCTAAAAAAGTGGATTTCATGAAGATAGAGAGAAGATTGGTGATTACCAGAGACCAGGAAAGGTAGAATGGAGGAAAATGAAGACAGGTTGATTAATGGGTACAGTTAGATAGAAAAAATAAGACTTAGCACTCAGTAGATCAGAAGGGAATTATAGTTAATATTAATCTATGGTACATTTCAAAATAGCTAGAAGAGAGTAATTTAGATGTTCTTAGCATAGAAGTAATGGATGTCTCAATAACCTTGATTTTTATACTTTATATGAGTGTATCAAATAATCACATTTACCATACAAATATGTACATCTGTTATTTATCAACGAAAACCAAATCCTATACTATGTTGAATAGGAGTGGTGATAGAGGGCATCCTTGTCTTGTGCCAATTTTCAAAGGGAATGCTTCCAACTTTTGCCCCTTCAGTATGATATTGGCTGTGGGTTTCTCATAAATAGATTTTACTATTTTGAGATATGTTCCATCAATACCTAGTTTATTGAATGGTTAGCATAAAGGGGTATTTTATCAAAGACCTTTTCTGCATCTATGGAGATAATCATGTGTTTTTTGTCATTGGTTCTGTTTATGTGATGGATTACATTTATTGATTTGCGTATGTTGAACCAGCCTTGCATCCCAGGGATGAAGCTGACTTGATCATGATGGGTATGCATTTTAATATGCTGCTGAATTCGGTTTTCCAGTATTTTATTAAGGATTTTCACATAAATGTCAATCAGGAATATTGACCTTAAATTTTGTTCTTTTGTTGTGTGTCTGCCAGGTTTTGGTATCAGGGTAACTCATAAAATGAGTTAGGGAGGAGTCCTTCTTTTCCTATTGTTTGGAATAGTTTCAGAAGGAATGGTATCAGCTCCTCTTTGTATTTCCGGTGGAATTCGGCTGTGAATCTGTCTGGTCCTGGGCTTTTTTGATTGGTAGGCTATTAATTACTGCCTCTGAGGCGGGGATTAGCCTTCGTCCTGGTTTAGTCTTGGAAGTGTGTATATGTCCAAGAATTTATCCATTTCTTCTTAGATTTTTCTAGTTTATTTTCAGAGAGGTGTTTATAGTATTCTCTAATGATAATTTATATTTCTGTGGGACTAGTGTTGATATCCCCTTTATCATTTTTTATTGTGTCTATTTCATTCTTCTCTCTTTTCTTTTTTATTAGTCTGACTAGCAGTCTATTTTGTTAATTTTTTGAAAAAACTAGCTCCTGGAAGTTCAGGCCAGGGTAATCAGACAAGAGAAAGAAATAAAGGGTATTCGAATAGGAAGAGAGGAAGTCAAATTATCCCTGTTTGCAGAGACATGATTGTATATTTAGAAAACCCCATCATCTCAGCCCAAAAACTCCTTAATCTGATAAGCAACTTCAGCAAAGTCTCAGGATACTTAATCAATGTGCATAAAGCACAAGCATTCCTATACCCCAATAATAGAGAGCCAAATCATGAGTGAACTCCCATTCGCAAATGCTACAAAGAGAATCAAGTACCTAGGAATACAACTTACAAGGGATGTGAAGGACCTCTTCAAGGAGAACTATAAATCACTGCTTAACAAAATAAGAGAGAACACAAACAAATGGAAAAACATTCCATGCTCATGGGTAGGAAGAATCAATATCATGAAAATGGCCATACTGCCCAAAGCAATTTATAGATTCAATGCTATTCCCATCAAGCTACCATTGACTTTCTTCACAGAATTAGAAAAAACTACTTTAAATTTCATGTGGAACCAAAAAGGAGCCCGTGTAGCCAAGACAATCCTAAGCACAAATAACAAAGCTGGAGGCATCATGCTACCTGACTTCAAACTATACTACAAGGCTACAGTAACCAAAACTGCATGGTACTGGTACCAAAACGGATATATAGATTAATGGAACAGAACAGAGGCCTCAGAAATAACACCATACATCTATAACCATCTGAGCTTTGACAAACCTAACAAAAAAAGCAATGAGGAAAAGATTCCCTGTTTAGTAAATGGGGTTGGGAAAACTGGCTAGCCAGATGCAGAAAACTGAAAGTGGACCCGTTCTTTAAGCCTTATAAAAAATTACTTAAGATGGATTAAAGACTAAAACATAAGACCTAAAAGCTTAAAAACCCTAGAAGAAAACCTAGACAATACCATTCAGGACATAGGCATGGGCAAACACTTCATGACTAAAACACCAAAAGCAATGGCAACAAAAGCCAAAATTGACAAATGGGGTATAATTCAACTAAAGAGCTTCTGCACAGCTAAAGAAACTATCATCAGAGTGAACAGGCAACCTACAGAATGGGAGAAAATTTTTGCAATCTATCCATCTGACAAAGGGCTAATATCCAGATTCTACAAGGAACTTATAGAAATTTACAAGAAAAAACAACCCCATCAAAAAGTGAGCAAAGGATATGAACAAACACTTCTCAAAAGAAGACATTTATATGGCCAACAAACTTATGAAAAAAAGCTCATCATCACTGGTCATTAGAAAAATGCAAATCAAAACCACAATGAGACACTGTCTCAAGCCAGTTAGAATGGTGATCATTAAAAAGTCAGGAAACAATAGATGCTGGAGAGGATGTGGAGAAATAAGAATGCTTTTACACTGTTGGTGGGAATGTAAATTAGTTCAATCATTGTGGAAGACAGTGTAGTGATTCCTCAAGGAACTAGAACTAGAAATACCATTTGACCCAGCAATGCCATTACTGGGTATATACTCAAAGGATTATAAATCATGCTATTATAAAGACACATTCTACTATAAAGACACATGAACACATATGTTTATTGCAGAACTCTTTACAATAGCAAAGACTTGGAACCAACCCAAATGTCCATCAGTGATAGACTGGATAAAGAAAATGTGGCATATATACACCATGGAATACTATGCAGCCATAAAAATGAATGAGTTCATTTCCTTTACAGGGATGTGGATGAAGCTGGAAACCATCATTCTCAGCAAACTAACACAGGAATGGAAAACCAAACACTGCATGTTCTCACTCATAAGTGGGAGTTGAACAATGAGAACATATGGGCACAGGGAGGCAAACAGCACACACCAGGGCCTGTCAGGAGGTGGGAGGCAAGGAGAGGGATAGCATTAGGAGAAATACCTAATGTAGATGACAGGTTTATGGGTGCTACAAACCACCATGGCACATGTATACCTATGCAACAAACCTGCACATTCTGCACATATATCTTAGAACTTAAAGTATAATTTAAAAAAAAAAAACCCTAACAAAAAGCAACACAAAATCACAAATCCTAGGGCACAAAATTTTAGAACGATTATCCTAATGGCCCAGGTGCAGTGGCTCACACCTGTAATCCCAGAACTTTGGGAGGCCAAGGCAGGTAGATTACCTGAGGTCAGGAGTTCAAGACCAGCTGGCCAACATGGTGAAACCCTGTCCCTACTAAAATTATAAAAATTAGCTGGTTATCATGGTGGATGCCTGTAATCCAAGCTACTTAGGAGACTGAGACAGGGGAATCAGTTAAACCTAGGAGTTGGAGTTTACAGTAAGCCAATATCGCATCACTGCACTCTAGCCTGGGAAACTCCGTCTGGAAAAAAAAAAAAAATTGACTTGATGTTGGGAAACTAAAAGCTCTCCTGTAAGGTCAAGGAGCAAGACAAGGATGTGCCCTCTCACCACTTCTTTTTAATATACTGGAAGTGCCAGATAATACAATAAGACAAGAAAAGAAAATAAAGGCATACAGGTTGAAAAGAAAGAACTAGGACTGACTTTATTCACAGATAACATGATTGTCTACATAGAAAACCCAGAAGAATTAGCAAAAAGAGGGAAAAACCCTCTAGGAACTAATAATTGATTACAAGAAGTTTGCAGGATTCAAAGTTAATACACAAAAGACAATTATTTTTCTATATAAGAGCAAAGAGCAGATGAAATTTAAAATTAAAAGACTATATTATTTACATTAGCACTCCCAAATGGGCACATTAGCAGGATCTATATAAGGAAGACCACAAAAATCTGATAAGAAAAATAAAAGACTTAAATAGAGAAATAATCCATGTTTATGGATAGAAAACAATATTGTCAAGATGCCAGTTCTTCTCAAGTTTATAGATTCAATGCAGTGCCAGCCAAAATTACAAGTGATTTTATGTATATTAACAAAATAATTCCAAAAGAGTGTCAAAAGACTTAGGGTAGTCAATACAATATTAAAGGAGTTATAAAGTTGAAGGACTGACACTACATGACTTCAAGATTTATTATAAGACTACAGTAATCAAATTGTGTGGTATTAGTGAAAGAATAGACAAATAGATTAGTGTAATGAAATAGAAAACCTAGAAATAGACCCACAAAAATACAATCAACTGACTTTTAACATAGTGCAAAGACAATACAAAAAAGAAAATCTTTTAAACAAATGGTGGTGCTGAAATGACTGGGTATCCTCATGCAAATGAAAAAAAAATGAATCTAGACACAGACCTTACACTCTTCATAAAAATTAACTCAAAGTGGATCACAGATCTAAATGTAAAATGCTATAAATCTCCTAGAAGATAATGTAGATAAATATTTATATAAGTTTAGTTTGGTGATGACTCCTTAGAGGCAACACTAAAGGCACAAGACATGGGAGAAAGAACTGATCAGCTGGACTTTATGAAAATTTATTTTCTGTGAAAGACACTGTCTAGTGAATAAAAAGACAAGCCAAACACTGGGAGAAAACATTTGCAAAAGATATATCTAATAAAGATCTGTTATTCAAAATATACACAGAACCTTTAAAACTCAAAAATAAGAAAACAACCTGACTAAACACTGGGCCAAAGACCTTAATAATGGAAGTACTAAAAGGCATGAATGACTTTTTTTTATAATAGAGGAGAGGGAAAACTTTACAAGCTATCACTCAAAATTAAGAAGCTCCCAGCACTTTGGGAGGTCAGGGAGAGAGGATTGCTTGAGACCAGGAGTTCAAAACCAGCCAGGGCAACATAGCAAGACCCCTCTCTACAAGAAGAGTTTTTTAAAAAGTATCTGGGCATGATGGCATGCGCCTATAGTCCTAGCTACTTGGGAGGCTGAAGTGAGAGGATTGCTTGAATGCAGGGGTTCAAGGCTGCAGTGAGCCATGGTCACACCACTGCACTCCAGCCTGGGCAACTGAGTGAGACTCTTTAAAAAAGAAAAAAGAATCCATAAAAAACACAAGTGATGTCTCTGTATATAAAATTTAAAACATTTTTATGAGGAAAAAACACAGTAAAGAATGACAACTTGGAAGAAATATTTATAACATATTATTAGATGACTACTATTTTTCCTAATATTTCATTATGAACATTTTGAAACATAAAAAGTTTTATAGGCAATACCCAAAATCCATCACATAGATTCTCCCATTAATATTTTACTCTACTTAATTATATAGAATTTATCCATTTATGAATCCATTTTTATGCATTTCTAAGTAAATTACACACATCAATGTACTTCCCTCTAAGTATTTCTCTATGTATATCATTAACCAGAGCTCAATATTTGTTTACAGGTTTTTCTTCTGTGTAAAATATAAATACAATGAAATGCAAAAATCTTAAGTGTGCATTACTGATTTTTGACAAATGCATACATCTATCAAACCCCTATCCAGAGGGATGATTTTTTTCAGTGGTTTATACAATATCCAAGTTTATTTCTTTTTCACATAAATTGGGTCATCCAGGTGTGTTTGATGATGTTAGGGGCTTAAGGACCTTTCTATTTTATTGTTCCTCCATTTTCAGCAACACAGCTAAAACCTTAAACCATCACCTCTGCATTCCAGCTACCAGGAAGAAAAAAAAGTGCAGAGAAGGACCTACCTCCTCCTTTCAAGATCATTTCTAGAAGTTGCATGTGCTGCTCTGGTTATATCCTAGAACATAATCATATAGTCAACCAAGTTGCAAAGGAAGCTGGAAAATGTTGACTTTATTCTGGTCAGCCAAATTTCCAGCTAAAAATAGGTGATTCTATTAATAAGGAAGTGTGGGTGACTGGCTATTGGGTAACAAGTAGTAGTCTCTATCATAAACATTTTTATTTAGTTTTTTTTCCCCTTCATGTTCCCTATATCCAAAGGGCTGATATTAATAAAATATAGAGAGCTCTAAAAATGTTGAGAAGAAAAAATACCAACAGTACAATAGAAAAATGGGTAAAACAGCTACTTGGGAGACTGAGGCAGGAGAATTGCTTGAACCTGGGAGGCTGAGGTTGTGGTGAGCCAAGATCACGCCACTGCACTCCAGCCTGGGAGACAGAGCAAGACTCCATCTCAAAAAAATAATAATAATTAAAAAAATAAAGAAAAGTGCATAAAAGATATGAATGGACAGTTCTGCAGAAAACGAAATGGACCCGAAACATATACAAAGATGTCAGACCACACACAGTGGCTCATGCCTGTAATCCCAGCTCTTTGGGAGGCTGAGCTGGGAGGATTACTTGAACCCAGGAGTCTGAGACCAGTCTGGGCAACATAGAGAGATCTCATTTCTACAAAGAAATTTAAAAATTAACTGAGTGTGGTGGTACATGCCTGTAGTCTCAGCTAGTTGGGAGGCAGAGGTGGGAGGATCACTTGGGCCCAGAAGGTCAAGGCTACAGCGAGCTATGATTATACCACTGCATTCCAGCCTGGGCCACAAAGGGAGACCCTGTCAAAAAAAAAAAAAAAAAGAAGGAAGGAGGGAGGGAGGGAGGTAAGGAAGGAAGGAAGGAAGGAAGGAAGGAAGGGAGCCCAGCCTGCTCATAATAAAAAAATAATGCTTAATAGTGACCAACCCAAAAGGAGGTTAAGAAAAATACCATTTACAACAGCATCAAGTAGAATAAAATACTTTGCCTCCATGGAGGCGAAAGACTTGTGCACTAAAAATGGTAAAACGTTACTGAAAAAAAAATGAAAGCAACATAAATAAATGGAAAGATATCCCATGTTCATGAATTAAAGACTTAATATTGGTAGGATAAGTTAACTACAGATTAAATGCAATCCCTCGCAGAATCAAACTATAGTTTTTGCATAAATAGAAATATCCATTCTAAAATTTACATAGAATCTCAAGGGGCCCTGAAGAGAGCCAAAGCAATATTGAAAAAGAGTAACAAATTTGGAGGTCTCACACTTATTACAATTCTAAAAGTAATCAAAACAGTGTGGTACTGTCATAAAGACAGACATATGGACCAACTAAACAGCATAGGGAGCCCAATAATAATCCCTAGCATATATGGTCAAATAATTTCCAAAAAAGTACAAAGATTATTTGTGGGGAGAGTAGAATCTTTTCAACAAATTATACTGGGAAAACTGGATATCCACATGCAAAAGAATGAAGTTGGACACTTAACACCATATACAAAAATTAGGTCAAAATGGATCAAAGGCCTATATATAACCACTAAAACTGTAAAACTCAGAAAAAAAATTTGGGAGGAAACCATGATATTGGTTTGACAATGACTTCTTGGGTATGACCAAAGGTACAGGCAACAAAAGAAAAAAAATAGACAAACTGGACTTCGTCAATATTAAAAATCTTTTCGGCATCAAAGGACACTATGAATGGAGTAAAAAGATAGCCCTCAGAAAAGGAGAAGATATTTGCAAATCATATATCAGATAAGGAATTAATATCCAGAATATATACACAACTCCTAAAACTAACAACAGCAACAACACAACCCAATTTAAAAAGTAGACAAAGTCTCTGGTTGTCTAGTGTCTAGGAAACAAACAAATGGACAAAGGACTTTAATTGATATTTCGTCAAAAAAAGATATACAGATGGCCAAACAGGACATGAAAAGATATTCAACATCACAAATTCTTAGAGAAATGCAGATCAAAACCTCAATAAAATATCACTTCAGATCCACTAAAATGGTTACGATAAAAATAAAAATTCTTGGTGTAGATGTGTACAAACTGAAAGCCTTGTGCAATGCTAGTGGGAATGTAAAATTATGCAGCCACTAAGGAAAATAGTATGGTGGTTCCTCAAAAAATTAAACAATTACCATATGATCCAGCAATTTTACTTCTGGGTATACACACAAAATAATTGAAAGCAGGAATGTGAACAGATATTTGCTCATTAATGCTCATAATAGCATTATTCACAATAGCCAAAAGGTGGAAACAACTCAAATGTCCATCAACAGATAAATGGATAAATAAAATGTGATATTTACATACAATGAAATATTAGCCTTAAAAGAAATTACAGTCTAATATATGACACAATATGGATGAACCTTGAAGACGTAATGGCAAGTGACATAAAGCAAACACAAAAGGATACATATTTTATGATTTCACTTATATGAGCTACCTAGAATACTTAAATACATGGAAACAGAAAGTAAAACAGTGGTTACCCAAAACTGAGGGGAGAAGAAATTGAGTTATTGTTTAATGGGTTTGGAGTTTCAGTTTGGAATGATGAAAAAGTTCTGGATGTGGGCTGTAGTGATGGTTACACAACATTGTGAATGTACTTCATGCTGCTGAACCGTACACTTAAAAGTGGTTAAAATACTAGGTCTCAGGTATATTTTACCACACTAATGTTTTTAAAAATAAATTTTAAAAAGAAGGCCAGGTGTAGTGGCTTGTGTTTGTAATCCCAATATTTAGGGAGGCCAAGTCAGGAAAATAGGTTGAATCTAGAAATTTGAGACCAGCCTGGGCAACAAAGTGACACCCTATCTCTAAAAAAAAAAAAAAAGAAAACAAAACAAAACAAATTAGCTGCGTGCAGTGGCTCATACCTATAGTCCCCTGATGCAGTGACAACTCTTGCACCTGTAGTCCCAGCTACTCAGGAGGCTGAGGCGGGAGGATTTAATGAGCCCAGGACTTTGCGGCTTCGGTAAGCTATGATTATGCCACTACAGTGCAGCCTGGGTGACAAAGCAAGACACCATCTGTAAAAAAAAAGTTTGTTTTTAGACTGGACTCAGTGGCTCATTCTTGTAATCCTAGTGCTTTGGAAGGCCAAGGCAGGAGGATTACTTGATGCCAGGAATTCAAGACCAGCCTGGGCAACATAATGAGACCTTCATCTCTACAGAAAAAGAGAGATAAATACTAATTAAAAGTGTATTGTGGCCGAGCACAGTGGCTCACACCTGTAATCCTAGCATTTTGGGAGGCTGAGGCAGGTGGATCACCTGAGGTTAGGAGTTCGAGACCAGACTGGCCAACATAGTGAAACCCTGTCTCTACTAAAAATATAAAAATTAGCTGAGCTTGGTGGCAGACTTCTGTAATCCCAGCTACTTGGGAGACTGAGGCAAGAGAATTGCTTGAACCCGGGAGGCAGTGGTCACAGTGAGCCGAGATTACACCACTGCGTTCTAGCCTGGGCGACAAAGCGAGACTCTGTCTCAAAAAAAAAAAAAAAAAAAAAAGTATATTGAGATGTTATTTTTCAGCCATCAGAATGACAAGAATCCAAAAGCTTGGCAATGCAAGGCTGTGGGGAAACAGGCCTCTCTTGTTGCTGTGGGGAGGTAAAAATGTATACTCACTGTGATGGGGAATTTGGCAATGTCAAGGAATATTAGGTGAGAATTTATCCTTTGATCCAACAATCCCATTTCTAAGATGTCTCCCAAAGATACACTTGCAAAAAAATATATAAAATTATAGGCACAAAGTTATTTATGGTGACCTTATTTGCTATAGTAGAAAACCAGAAACAACCAGAATGTCCAGTTGTAGGTACTGGTTTAATAAACAGTGGTACATTTAAACAATAGAGAATTATACTACTGTAAAAACAAATGAGGAACACTTCTATATGCTAGTATGGAACAATTGCCAGGATATATTATTAAGTGAAATAAAGCAAGATGCAGAACAATGTTTATGGTGTGCTACCTTTTGTGTGAAGGAAACAAATATATAAACAAATATATAAACATATTTGTTTATGTTTTTCAAAAAAGCAACAATGAAATGACATACTAACAAATGGACAAAAATGGTCTCTTCCATTTGGAGAGAGGGTGCAGGATGAAGAAGCAAGTACAGAAGGAAAAATTCTGTGGGTCCATCTTTTTATGTAGTTTTGACTTTGGAACCATATAAACGAATCATGTAATTATACAGTGGGAAAGACCCCTGAAATTGAAAACAAAACAGAAACAAATGATTCTAACTATACATAATTTTGGCACCAAAACTGTGTAGAGAAAGTAATTATTTCATTTTGAATTTCAGTACCAGTACACCTCTAGTAGGATATATTCTAAAGGAAAAAGAACCACAAAAAAAACTTACACTGCATTCAGTTGTCTTATTATAGTACTAATAATAACATGATACAGAAAAAGAAAAACAAATATTTGTTTTAATCCCATTAGGAACTGAGATTTTCAGTATAAGAAAAAAGAGATCCAAGTATAAAATCAAAGAAGTTACATAAAAATTTTAAAGAATAATGACTGCAATGGATTAAAACATCAACTGTATGCAAATTTGTGAGCTCATTGTGATACTTTAAAAAATGCGTTGGTGTCCATGGGAGGTTGCTGGATCACTAAGTGACTACGTATTGATAAATAAAGTCGGAGAGGGATAAATAATTCTACCTTTTCTGTATAAATAAAATAATGAGAGAAAGTTTGGTTTTTGTTTTATTTTATTTATTTATTTATTTTGGAGACAGGGTCTTGCTTTGTCTGCTCTGTCACCCAGGCTGGAGTAACTGGATCATGGCTCACTGCAGCCTTGAACTCCTGGGCTCAAGTGATCTTCCCACCTCAACCTTCATCTCCTGAATAGCTGGGACTTTAGGCTCGTGCCACAACCCCTACATTGACCAGCCTGGCCTCAAGTGATCCTCCCACCTTGGCCTCCTAAAGTGCTTGAATTTCAGGTGTGAGCCACTGTGCCAGCTCCATCCTCTTTTTTGTAGATGAATTACAGTCAATAAAAAAAAGAAGCAGTAATAAAATAGCCCACTACCATTTGCATATTAAAGTTACCCACCAACATTTTACCCATGTCATTAGAAGTTGCAAATGACAACTTCTAATGACATGGGTAAAATGTTGGTGGGTAACTTTAAAATGGAGGAAACTAGTTGACATCACCAGAACCCAGTGATCGACTTTGCAACAATAAAACTAGGCAACCAATAACTTGTATCTCCTGGTGTGATAATTTGAGGTATACAACACCATCAGTGAAATATTCTTGAATGAAAATCTGACCCTGCATCTAATCAAACTTGTAAATCTCACTTCCATTTTACAGGAAATATAGATGATAGAGGAACAACTAAAGCAGGGATAAGAGGAAAATCAATAGCCTTAAATAGTTTCAGAAGGAATGGTACCAGCTCCTCCTTGTATCTCTGGTAGAATTCAGCTGTGAATCCGTCTGATCCTGGACTTTTTTTGGTTGGTAGGCTATTAATTATTGCCTCAATTTCAGAGCCTGCTATTGGTCTATTCAGGGATTCAACTTCTTCCTGATTTAGTCTTGGGAGAGTGTATGTGTCCAGGAAATTATCCATTTTTTCTAGGTTTTCTAGTTTATTTGCGTAGAGGTGTTTATAGTATTCTCTGATGGTAGTTTGTATTTCTGTGGGGTCGGTGGTCATATCCCCTTTATCATTTTTTATTGCATCTATTTGATTCTTCTCTCTTCTTTATTAGTCTTGCTAGCGGTCTATCAATTTTGTTGATCTTTTCAAAAAACCAGCTCCTGGATTCAACCTAATAAAACTAGTTAAATAAACAATGGTGCATGCAAACTATAAATGTACTATGTAGCAAAAATCTTTATGAACTGATAAGGAATCTTTTCAAGGATTTTTTTTTTTTTTTTTTTTTTTTTTTTTTTTTTTTTTTTTTTTTGAGACAGAGTCTTGCTCTGTTCCCCAGACTGGAGTGCAGTGGCACCATCTTGGCTCACTGCAGCCTTTGCCTCCGAAGTTCAAGCAGTCCTCCCACCTCAACCTCCCAAGTAGCTGGGACTACAGGCATGTGCTGCTATTCCTGGCTGATTTTTGTATTTTTTGTGTGTGTAGAGACGGGGTTTCACCATATTGCCCAGGCTGGTCTCGAATTTCTGGGCTCAAGGGATCCTCCTACCTTAGCCTCCCAAAGTGCTGGGATTACAGGTGTGAGCCACCACACTCAGCCTCAAGGAAATTTTATTAAAAGAAATATGTAAAAGAGTATATATAACACGAACATTTTGTAAGAAAAAGGAGAAAATACAAGTCCATGTATAATTGCTTATTCTTAAAAAAGAAATATAGGAAGAATAAACCAGAAACAAATGAAAAAGCACAAAATGAAGGTGCGCAACTTCTCTGAATTTACCTCTTTAGTGCAGTTTTTTCTTTTGAATTACATAAACATTTTGCATATTAGATCAACAAAAATTAAAAGCAAAACCTAATGTAGAACACAAACAGCCACAATTTAAGCTAACTAAAGACACTCTCAATTTGATACCATAACAATTCAGAAATAGAATTAATTCAAGTAACTTTTGAACACAGCACTCCCTTAACAGAATGTATTTTCAGTGCAAAAAGAATTGCAAAAAAATATTGAACTTTCCCTAGTAGGTTTTTAAAAAATTATTGTTGTTTTTAATTGATACATAATTGTACATATTTATGAAGTATAGTGTGGTATTTCAATACATGTATACAATGTGTAATGCTCAAATCAGGGTAATTAGCATATCTATCACTTCAAACATTTATCATTTCTTTGTGTTGGGAGCAATTCAAAATCTGCTCTTCTAGCTATCTGAAAATGTAAAATAAATTGTTGTTTATTATAGTAACTCTGTAGGGCTGTAGAACACTGGAACTTATTTCTCCTAACAAGCTATACTCTTACATGCGTTAACCAACAGCTGTCTATCCCCTTGATCTCTCCCAAACCCTTTCCCAGCCTCTAGTAACCACTATTCTATTATCTACTTATTTTGTTTGTTTGTTTTGAGATGGAGTTTTGCTCTTGTTGCCCAGGCTAGAGTGCAATGGCATCACCTCAGCTCATTGCAGCCTCTGCCTCCTGGGTTCAAGCGATTCTCCTCCCTCAGCCTCCCGAGTAGCTGGGATTACAGGCGCCTGCCACCATGCCTGGCTATTTTTTGTGTTTTTAATAGAGATAGGGTTTCACCATCTTGACCAGACTGGTCTTGAACTCCAGACTGGTCTTGAACTCCTGACTTCATGTGATCCACCCACCTTGGCCTCCCAAAGTGCTGGGATAACAGGCAGGAATCACCACGCCTGGCCACGGTATTTATCTTCCTATGCCTAGCTAACTTCACTTATCAGAATGTCCTTCAAGGTCATCCATATTGCCATGAATGACAGAATTTTATTATTGTAAATTGCTAACTAGTATTCCATAATGTATATATACCACATTTTCTTTTATCATTCATCTGTTGATGGACATGTAGGTTGATTCCATATCTTGGCTATTGTGAAAAATGCTTCAATAAACATGAGGACAGATGTCTGTTTGAAATACTGATTTCCTTTCCTTTGGCTCAATACCCAATAGTGGGATTGCTGGATCATAGGGTAGTTCTATTTGTAGTTTTTTGAGGAACCTCCATACTTTTCTCCATAATGGTTAAATTTGCCTTCCCACCAACAGTTTATAAAAGCTCCCATTTCTCTCCATCCCTGCCAGCATTTGTTATTTTTTGCCTTTTTGATAGTAGTTATTTTAACTGGAGTGAAATGGTATCTCATTGTGGTTTTGATTTGTATTTCTCTGATGTTTAGTGATTTTTTAATAATAATATCAGTGAAGAAATTCTAAAGTTATTTTGAATGTATTATAGGTAGAGAAAATTGTGGGAAACCAGGGTTCTTTCCTCAATATGGGAGAAGGGAGTAAGAAAAAAAATATACAGCTCAGAGCAGTCTGAGTTATGTGAGGAATACAAAATTTATCAGGCCCAGAGAAACATAAGTATGGCATTTCAACCATGCTGGAGCCCCACTTCCCTCCTACATTCACACCTGGGGCAGTTCTTTAAAGGTATTTTGTTTCTAATTTGCTGTTTCACCCACCTATTATGTTCATATTCCTGGGAGGTGTGATGCAAGGAACAAAGATAGTTAATAGCTTATGTTATTTTAATGCAAATTCTTGGTAAAAAAAAATTAGAAACTGACTCTTCTTTTTTCCTTTAAAAACTCATTTGTTACTGCTGCTAATCGGAGTATATATCCAGGGCAACTTAAATCTATGCTCCTGAGTTGCAGTCCTCAAACTTGGCCCAAATAAACTCTCTACTTTGCCTCAGCTTCTTCTTGTAGGTTGACATTGGAATTAGAGGTATCAGTATTAACTCATGATTCTTTAAAGTTTTGGATTTCTAACTTTGTCTCCCAAAGAAGCATAGAAGCAATAACATTCCAATAGCTAATTTCAAGTCTGGGAAAGGGGAGGCTCACAGTAAGCTGGAAATGTCTTATGCACCAAAGTAAGAAAGTGCGCAAAATTAATGGGAACATGTCAAAAGGACACGAGAGTTGACTTGAAGCTGTTCCCACTGGCTAAATTTGTGACAAGCTGAACATCAAAAAGAATAATAAAGGTAATGGATTGTATTATCTCAAAATAAGAAAAGAACCCATGAATCCATAGTGACACTCAAAATAAAAGTGGAAGTGGAAGTGAGCTCTCTTCTTTCAAAGACTGCAACCTACAAAATATAGAAGAAATTATAGAATTAGAAAAATCGCCATTTTGCGTCCACCATTGGAATAATTCGGGCAAGAACACCTGTAGATGCTAAAACTATTGAATGAAAGGTTTTTGAGGATTATTGGGCAATATGATATTTACAGTATTGTATCTTACCCACAGATTACTTATTTTTATTTATTTATTTTTTGAGACAGGGTCTTAACACTGTCACCCAGGCTGGAGTGCAGTGGCACAATCATGGCTCACCACAGCCTCAACCTCCCGGAGTCAGGTGATCTTTCCACCTCAGCCTCCTGAGTAGCTATGACTATAGATGCCTGCCATCATGCCTGGCTAATTTTTGTATTTTTTGTAGAGATGGGGTTTTGCCATATTACTCAGGCTTGTCTTGAACTCCTGGGCTCAAGCAATCCACCCTCCTGGACCTCCCAAAGTGCTGGGATTATAGGCGTGAGCCACCACACCTGGCCCATGGATTACTTATTAATTCCATGAACCAAATAGTATTATTTGAGGCAGGTCTCAATCAATTTAGAGATTTTGCCAAGGTTAAGGACATGACAAGTGACACAGCCTAAGGAGCTTCTGAGAACATGTGCCCAAGGTGGTTGGGTTATAGTTTGGCTTTACATATTTTAGGGAGACAGAAGTTAACAGGCAAAGACATAAATCAATACATGGAAGGTATATATTTGTTCAGCCTGGAAAGGCAGGACATCTTGAAGCTGAGGGAGGAGTCTTCCAAGTCATAGGTGGATTCAAATATTTTGTCATTGGCAATTGGCGGAAAGAGTTAAGCTCTCCCTGTTGAGTTGAAGTCAGAATAAAGAAATGCTTGAGTTAGATAGGGGAGTTGTGGAAGCCAAGGTTCTTGTTATGAAGATGAAGCGTCTAGGCTTGAGAGAGAATAGATTATAATTATAATCTATAATTACAAAATGGTCTCTTCTCTGGAGACCTTACTCTCCAGGAAAAACCTAGTAGCAAAGGAAGGAGATTCTCTACAGAATACATATTTCCTTTCTAATGACTTGTGATGTAGAAAAAAGAAAAATGCAAATTTCCCCTACCAGGACCTCTTTGCAGGGCCATGCCACAATATGTCAAAGAAATATATTTAGGGCCAGTTATGGTGACTCATACCTGTAATCCTTGCACTTTGGGAGGCTGAGGCAGGAAGATGGCTTGAGGCCAGGAGTTTGAGACCAACCTGAGCAACATAATGAGACACCCATTTCTACAAAAAATTTTTTAAAATTAATTGAGCATGGTGGCATATGCCTGTCCAACTACTTAGGAGGCTGAGGTGGAAGGATCTCTCAAGCCCAGGACTTTGAGGGTTCAGTGTGCTATGATCATGCCACTGCATTTCAGCCTCGGTAACGAGAGCAAGATACTGTCTCTAAAACATAAATAAATAAATGAAAAATAAAATAACAAAGGAAGAAAGAAATTAAAAAATATATTTAGGGCCTATTATCTGTCATGTGATGCTGTACCAGGGTCAGGCAGGTTGGAGTTCAGTATCTTATTGCTACAAAGAGTTTGTCTTGTTCGTCTTAGATCTCTATTTTTATGTTAATGCTGGTCAGTTGTACCTAAGCTCCAAGGGGAGCCATGTACTACCCCCCATTCCCATCATAGCCTGAAATGGTTTTTCAGCTTTCTCTTGGATCCCCTTGGTCAAGAGGGGATCCATTCAGTCAGCTGTCAGGCTTAGAATTTTATTTTTGGTTTACAATTACAATATAGTACACACTCACATGCATGTGCATATGCACACATGTGCAAAATATGTTGAGATTGTATGCTGATCTTGATGAACATGTAATAGCCCAGAAATGGGAGAAATTCTTTTTAATGAGATTTTTCAACCATAAATCTTTATTGAAAGAAGAGACTTCTGTCTATCTTGGGTATATTTCTTTTGGGACACTCCTACCTCTAGACACCAAAAACAATTATTCCTGAGAAAAAGTGAAGTCACCAGAGTAGAGGTGCTTAGGTTGAGAAGCTAAGCCACGTGCTTTATTTTGTAATGTAAATCCATGTCTGGCAGCAGCAAAGCCAAGTCCCTGCAGCTTTGTATCTTCCACAGGAGAAAGAATTATTTTCTACATTTGGATTTTTATTGCTTTTGGGTTGGTTTTTTATTGCCGGAGATGTGTATATGTTCTTTGTGTAGTAAATCATAGAGAATCAGGAGCAGAAGCCCTAAAGCTACTATAGAGATAGGCATGCCTGATCATACTATGGGGCTTTAAAAAAGTGACCTGGACTTAGCCCGGTTTAGCACAGCATGGGTTGTGGTTATGCCCACTAAGATTGGATAACTCAGAATGTTGTTATTGATTTGGCTGTCGTTATTTGTAATTGTCCTGAGAGGTAGAGCTCAGGATAACCACAGCACTGAGGGTTAGGGTGGGGCATCTTTTAAAAGGAGACATCATTCCACAATCATCCACCTGAAAGGTAGTTATAAATTACTGGTGTGCAAAAATTGTGGATGGAGGAAGAGCAGAAACCAGAGGGAAAGGAGACCCTTTTTCTTGTTTAGGTCCTTATTGAGAGTCTGCAAGAACCTTGAGGCATGAAGATATATGAGAGTCAAACAGGGGGGCAATCGAGATTGGTCTCAACTACAGAACTGGGAGTGGAGCATCTGAGCACAGTAATTTTTTTTTTTTTTTTTTTTTTGAGACAGAGTTTCACTCTCATTGCCCAGGCTGGAGTGCAATGGTGCGATCTTGGTTCACTGCAACCTCCGCCTCCCATGTTCAAGTGATTCTTCTGCCTCAGCCTTCCTGAGTAGCTGGGATTACAGGCATGCGCTACCATGCCCAGCTAATTTTGTATTTTTAGTAGAGAGGGGGTTTCTCCATGTTGGTCAGGCTGGTCTCAAACTCCCGATCTCAGATGATCCGCCTGCCTCAGCCTCCCAAAGTGCTGGGGATTACAGGCGTGAGCCACCGTGCCTGGCCCTGAGCAAACTCATTTTTAACAGCAATTGGAAGTGACTCATTGTGCTGAGCTTCCTGCCAACCAGTTTCAGATATGCCTGGGAAATTAAGAAATGGGCCTGCCCATGCTTGGGGGACAACAGTAAAGGGCAAAACACTGCCTCCCCTGAGGCCAAAGGGGAGAAAGCAGGTATGTCTCCAGTTATCAAAGATATAAAAATAGTTTCCAAAGGGTAGAGGTCATCAGGCATAAATTCTCTATAAGTCAATTCATTAACAAAGTATGTAGTCAGTCCTCACTTGTCTGTCTCCTTATAATTGGTTCACATTATTACTTATAAATAATTCTGAAATCCCAATGCTTTTGGAAACTTATTTTTTTCATAAATTTGTAACTATCTCATTTGGTGGCAAAACTTGACTAGAACTTACTTGAGTTTTTTATACTTTTTAAAAATTATACTTTAAGTTCTGGGGTACATGTGTACAATGTGCAGGTTTGTTACATAGGTATATATGTGCCATGTTGGTTTGCTGCACCCATCAACTCATCATTTACATTAGGTATCTCACCTAATGCTATCCCTCCCCCAGCCCACCACCCACTGACAGGCCCTGGTGAGTGATGTTCCCTTCCCTGTGTCCATGTGTTCTCATTGTTGAACTCCCACTTATGAGTAAGAACATGCAGTGTTTGGTTTTCTCTTCTTGTGTTACTTTGCTGAGAATAATGGTTTCCAGTTTCATCCATGTCCCTGCAAAGACACAAACTCATCCTTTTTTATGGCTGCATAGTATTCCATGTTGTATATATTTTTTTAATGCTCTTATGTCACTTGAATTCTGAATACTTATATATTTTGCTTCAGAAATATCAATGTGTTTATTAATAAGGTGCTGCCTCAGAGTTCTCTTAGCATGCTACATGGCATGGGCCCCATAGATCTAAAAAGTTTAAAAAATCTGCAACTTCTGAATCCCAAAAGGGGTCCCAAGGGATTTGGACCTGTATTAACCTTTATCCTAGCTGGAGGCCTGCCTAAGGCTCCTTAAGCAAGCCAGGGTCTGTTTTCTTTGATCCTTGGATATAAATGACCCACCCTCATGTTCTAAGATAGAGCTTGCAGACTGGTATGTATTACTTGGTCACATACCTTGTCTGGTCCACACTGGTTTAAAAATATATGAATGTGTTAAAAGTCAGGAGTTTACATATAAAAGCATAAATTTCTAATGTCTCTTGGAAAATTGGAAAAGCTAGCAATATTGAATCTACATTCTTGCAGAACATAAATTTGCTACAACTGAGCAGCAGCTGCTTTTTTAAGATGGGAACATGTCTATAAAATTGTCAGAGGCGTTTGAACCAGAGTGACTCCATTTTGAACAGGGACTCGGTAAAATGAGGCTGAGACCTGCTGGGCTGCATTTCCAGGAGGTTAGGCATTCTTAGTCACAGGATGTTTACTGTTAAGGGAACAGGTTAATAATGTTTGCTGAACAGACCCAGGGCTTAACAGATCGAGGAAATAACAGGCCCAGGAAATGTCTTGATGTCCTGATATCTTAAGAACAAAAGCATTTATAGTTCTAAGAATAAGTTTTGTGTTAAAGATAATAATACAGATTTTTACAGAATGGACAGTAGTTACACAAAGATTAACAATTCTTTGTCACAAGCCCTTGTAGTGGAGCATATTTCTCCCAAGACTTTTTGCTTTATTATCTTATATATAAGCAGGCATTGTACCTAAGGTGGATGTGGTTCTTCCTCTCACTTTCAGGAATGCCCTCCTCTGTCTGTGGAGTGGCCACACTTTTATTCCTTTACATTCTTAATAAACTTTCTTTCACTTTACTCTGTGGACTCACCCTGAATTCTTTCTTGCAAGATCCAGGAACTCTCTCTTGGGGTCAGGATCAGGACGTTTTTCTGGTAACATCTTCCATGGTGAACTGCAAAGGGACCATACTGAAAAGATCCCCCACCCAAGGGAAATAGACTGCAGCACCAATTGGCCAACTTTGGGGAATTTGTGGGGTACATTTTATCTTGGGACAAAGTTGGGTTAAAGGTCCAACTTAGGAGGGTTAAACCCCTCGTAAGACATAGAGGGTTAAAAGGCCCCTCTTGGTAAAGCACAAGGATGCTGGTCTGAACTTGGGTTAGAGGCCTAACTTAGGAAGGTTAGAGTCCCTCCTAAGACATGAGGGGTTAGAGGTCCTCCTTGGTGAGGCCCGTCTTGGTTAAGAATGGATTGGCTCTATGGTATGTTAACTGCCATTCTCTTTGAATTAATCCATCTTGTGTTCTTTGCCGCATGAATCAATTTCCTGGTTGCTGTTTGTCTTTACTCCCATTTTCAAGAAAGCTCACTTAACTGATCCTGGGACATTTTAACTTCCTCTTCCCCCATGCCTCTACCCATTTTTGTATGTTTGCTTGTCTGACAGGATTGGGCATGTGCAGGATTACAGGACATGAGGAACATTTTTTACCTCCCCTAAAAGGGGAAACTTGAGAGCTGATGGAACTGCTGGAAAAGATCCCATTCATGACTCACCGGTGGCCACCTGAACTTCCAATTCAGTGTCGCTACAATGAGTGGGTCTTTTTCCGGCCTCTCTGAGCTCCTTGCTTCCCCCTCCTCACCGCAGGCAATGCTTTTCTCCCCTTTCCTCTGTCTCTTCTTCTTTCCTTTCCCTTTCCTATCTTCTGTCACTCAGGGCAACTGTCTGATCTTCTGTCTTGCTCAGAGACCACATGTTGAAACTCCTGGTCGGAGGTCATTCCACCTCACTTGGAGTGGGTCAAAGCAGACAACAACAGGTGAAAATGGGTGCAAGTTTGAGCCTTATCAGTTTGATATTGGGCACTGAACAGGGTGGCTAAAGTTTATGTGTTGTCACATGTATTTTGCTCTGGCTGAAATGGAAAATGTTAATTCTGTTCCCCCATGCAGCCTGTTGGCATCTTGCAAAATTGAGAGGCTTTTGCACATGATTCCATAAAAAAGATAATTTTTTTTTGTAATACGGTTGGTCTTACAGCTATGACACAGGAAGCAGGGTCATCAAAGCCACTCAGAGAGAGAGAATCCAGAAACCTGGTATACTGGCAAAAGGGTAAGAATTTCTTACTAGTCAGGCTTTTTCTTTTCTTTTCTTTCTTTCCTTTTTTTTTTTTTTTTTTTGAGACAGAGTCTCTCTCTGTCACCCAGGCTGGAGTGCAATGGTGCCATCTTGTCTCACTGCAACCTCCTCCTCCCAGGTTCAAGCAATTCCCTGCCTCAGCCTCCCGAGTAGCTGAGATTACAAGTGCCCACCACCACACCTGGCTAATTTTTGTATTTTTAGTACAGATGGGGGTTTCACCATCTTGGCCAGGCTGGTCTTAAATTCCTGACTTCGTGATCCACCCTCCTCGGCCTCCCAAAGTGCTGGGATTACAAGCGTGAGTCACTGCGCCTGGCAGTCAGGCTTCTGACCTCTCTCTCTCTGTGCAAACTGGTTGAATGATAAAAATCACTGTTTGCCTCTCCTGCAAGGTTTTGATTAATGGAAAAGAGAATTTGTGAGGCCAGTCTTAGGCTGTAGTAAATCTGGTCTACTTTATATTATGAATTTGTTTCTGTGTTGTTCTGTCATAAAAGGGGGTACCATAGTATAGAATGCAGGCCTAGAACCCATATAAGCCCACCATTCAAACCGGCCTAGCAAACTGGTCCATTGCAAACTTTGCTGAAGGTCCCTGAAACAAAAACTAGATGAGGTTTTCCTCTTGTCTTGCTTTATGTCCTTTGGAGCTTGACATGATGATGATGTGGGAGGTACTTTCTCTTGGTTTCTGCCATTCAGAGAGTAGAAATTTGGGGGTTCATGTCATAGTCCTAAAAATTATCTTGGGCAGTTATAAGTCTTTGCAAGCTTGAAATTGGATGCTCTAGACTCTTAAGAAGAACAGCAGATACCCTGATACTGTAGCTCAGCAGCTAAGGATTTTGTCTTTTCACAATGGTGGTCCAGGTTTAATTCCCACTATAGGGAATGAGTCCTTTCTGGTTTGATATTTGTGTTACCTGTGTCATTTATTGATTCTTTTCCCCATCATGAGCAATTTCTGACTTCCTATCTTGAATTTTCCTTTCTCTGAGCTACCTTTGGACATTCTGGATCTTATAAAAACTACTTACCACCTCTTAGAAAATCTCTCATAACCTGTAATTAAGTCATAACCTTAGTTAAGACTTATTGGCTTCATCTGGGAACTTACCTTCAGTAAAGTTCAGAAGCCAGAAATATTGGCTGTCTGTCTTGGCTGGAGTCTGGTACTAAGATATTTAGTTAAAAGTCAGCTTAATTAAAAGCAGATATACAAGCTGCATGCGTATTTAAATGGATTTTATGGTTGTTTTTTTTTTTTTTCTCTTCTTGGATCTTGTTTTTCTGAAAAAAAGTTTTTTTCTTCTCAGTCAACTGAATTATTTTTCTCCACTTTGTCTTCTTTTCATTCTTGATGCCCACATGAGAGGACCTAAAATAATTCTTATAATTCTTTTTTTTTTTTTTTTTTTTGAGATGGAGTGCAGTGCTGTGATCTTGGCTTACTGCAACCTCCATTTCCCACATTCAAGTGATTCTCCTGCCTCAGATTTCCAAGTAGCTGGGATTACAGGTGCATGCCACCATGCCCAGCTAATTTTTGTATTTTTAATAGAGACAGGGTTTTGCCATGTTGGCCAGGCTGGTCTTGAGCTCCTAACCTCAGGTGATCCTCCTGTCTCAGCCTCCCAAAGTGCTGGGATTACAGGCATGAGCCACCGCACCTGTCCTAAAATAATTCTTAATACCCTGAGACTCTTTGGGTAAAACAGAAGAGTCTCTACAGACCGCATTTTGGGAAAAACCTCTGTTTTCCTCTTGGAATCCCAGACAATTGAAAGCATCTAGGTCCCTCTCAAAATCTAAAACTCTTCTCTGTTTTGCCTTGCATTACCTGACATTTTTTACTTTTGGGGGCATCAGAAATTACTTTGCATTATGAGAGAGTTTTTAGCCTTGGTGTGTAATACTTAGGTAGGCAATCATATTAGTCTGTTTTCACACTGCTATAAAGAACTGTCCAAGACTGGGAATTTGTAAACAAAAGAGGTTTAATTGACTCACAGTTCCACATGGCTGGGGAGGCCACAGGAAACTTACAATCATGGCAGAAGGGGAAGCAGGCACGACTTACATTGTGGCAGATAAGAGCAAGATAAGGGGAAACTGCCATTTATAAAACCATCAGATCTCATGAGAATTAACTCACTATCATGAAAACAGCATGGGGGAAATCACCCCCATGATTCAATCATCTCCCACCAGGTTCCTCCCTTGACACCTGAGGATTATAATTTGGATTACAATTCAAGATGAGATTTGGGTGGGGACATAGAGCCAAACCATATCAGAAATACACTTTTAGTGATGACTAATGGCTGTGATGAGGGAATACTCAGATCCTTACACATGTGGATCAGAGAAGCATACTTTTAGCCATCTGGAAAGAATGAAAACATCCTCTCCCCTACCCATAGAGGTAAAACTCCCATGGAGGATGGGCTGATTGGCTTTGGGTTGCCCACAAGTCTCAAGCCTTGGGGGAATGTCCTTGCAATGAAATGCATGGTAAAAGTATTGCACTGTCTTGTGCCATAGAGTTTCCCTCTTTTAAAGAATCCAGGATTTGGTATACAAATGGGATGCTTAATTTTGGGTGATCAGTTTTGCTCTCCAGCTCTGCCTGTTTGTTAGGCCCTGGAAACTGCATGCTTACCTGGCCCTATATTTCAAAGGGCTCCACCCTGATGCCAGTAATCCAATTAAGAAACTTTAAAACTGGCTAAAATGAAAAAACCTTACAACTACTGGATCTTCTTCTGTCTATGTATTTATATGTGTTATGTATGTGAGGTTTATATAAAACAGCTCTGATTAATTTGATTAAAAATAATAAATGCTTAAATCAAATGTTTTTGTTAGAAAAATAGAAACCGTAACACTTTTTGGTTCATGTGACTGTAGTAATCTTTGGGAAATAAAGATGGTTTTAAAGATTATTGATAAAATAAAAATGTGAAAATTTAGACCTCTGGTCTAAATTAAGCAGGTCAGATACTGTGTTTACTGAACTACTTAAACTGCTTTTTTGACTTTTGATAGTTATTCGACTTACCTGCTTTGGAGTCGTTTGGTTCTAGGTAAGGCCTGGAGACATGTGGAGTTAACTAATGCCCCCTGGCTATACTGGAAATAGTTAGACCTTACCTGCACTTCTGTCTGGCATCCTGGACTCCACATCTGGTACATAATTAAAATCACCTACTTACCAGGTTTTTCATCAAAAATAAAAGTTGCTAAGAGTTAACACTATAACACATGTAATTGAGAGTACTGGAGAAACAGTTTTACATACAAGGTGTGTAAAGAAAGTAGAAAGTGTTTTTGGTTAAAAAAAAAAATTATAAGAAAGCATAAGAATGTGGGTTTTTTCCTGCTTAGTTTATAGGGTTAAATGATTGTTTTGGGTTAGATAGAATAAAGCTGAAATTCTGAGCAAGTTCTAGAAGGTTTGTGAAAGATTAATCTTATAAAAGAAATCCCTGGTTGGGTACAGTGGCTCACACCTGTAATCCCAACATTTTGGGAGGCTGAAGTGAGAATGATTGCTTGAGCCCTGGAGTTTGAAACCAGCCTGGCAACATAGCAAGACTCTCATCTCTATTAAAAAAAAGAAAAAAAAAAAAAGAAAAAAAGGAGAAGTAGAAGAAATTCTATGGTGAGCATATTGCCTAGAGTTTAAGGGATATTCAGTTTTTCTGTAAATTGAATATTGGAATAAAAGCACAACAGGGTTTTCTTTGGAGCATTAATCTGTTCATTAACAAAAAAATTGTGAAGGTGAAAGAAATCAGGCACATTCCTCAGCCCTGGGCTCAACACAAACAGGCCCAGTACAAACACATCCCACCATATATCTCTCAACTTCCTGAGCCCAGTACAAACACATCCCACCATATATCTCTCAACTTCCTGAGCCCAGTACAAACACCACCTGGAAAATCCCCGATAAGGACACAGCCGTTTGTAGTTTTACTGAAAGCTCGGGAACCAATAGAAAAACTACTAAATGTATAACTTAAAATGTAAACCAATTGTAATGCTGTAACCAAAAGAATTCCCTTGTTCCTCTGTAACTTTACTATCCTATTTACCTCGGGCTATAAAAGGCAAGCACTCGCATTGTTCGGGGCCCTCTTGTATGCTGTGGAATGGAGGGACTAAGTTTGAACTTGCAGTAAAAGATCCTTGCCGCTTGGCTTTGACTCTGGACTCTGGTGGTCTTCTTTGGGGAACAAACGGTCTGGGCATAACAAAGGATTATAAAAGGTTTGTGAGAATGTTACCTAATGGTCAAACTATTTAAAATTGAATAGATTTGCCTATAAGGTTTTATTAAGAATTGGGTTTGACATTAATGCAAAGGTGAAATTTGGCTTTCTCTTGAACAATATTTTCATGTAATATTGAGAGATAATAAAAGATTTGGGTTTGCCTTTTGAATAAACTACAGGAAAATGAAGGGAGAGAAAAGAGACAACTTGTTTGGAAAGCTAAGGCTTCCTTCTATCAATGAGTAAAGGGTTTTGCCTTTAAAAAATCTTTGAGTTATTATTTTGTCTAAATAAATGACTTGAGATTCTATTTTTAATGTCAAGTGTTTTAAAAATTTGATATTTGACAAACATCCCAAAATCAAATTCTAAATACAGTCATTTTGCAACCTGATTAATCCTTTTAGATGTTAGGTCCTGAAAGTCCAAAAATGATATATTTTGCTTATTTGATATATTAAGGTCATACAGAAAGCACAGTCAAATATAAAATAATGTTTGTCTTTCTTTGGGCTGTATTTGTATAAATGTATTATTGGTATGTGTTCCAAAATTATGCAAAACTCCTATAATTCTAATATGATTTAGTGTACATTATCAGTAATAAAATTATAATTGTTATGCTGAATTATTGTGTGCCACAGAGGTAATCAAATTTTCTCATCAATTGTATCTGACTGTGGCTTCCCTAAGACTCTTTGTCATCTATAGACAATTGTCTTGTTTTAATCCTTTTCAAAAGGCAGTTTATAATCAGCTATAGGACTCTGAAGAGTAGTCTTAAAATGCAGGTCTCTGATACTATGAAAAATGTGCCATTAAAATATAGAGGAAAAAACCTTCCAAGACTCTCTTGGAAAATTAATGTGTTCATAAATATCAAGCAAAACAGGAATTAATTGCATACATTGAACAAATAAAAGACAAAATTATATTTTTATGACATTTTGTTTAAAACATTGCTGATTCTGTTTTGTTTTTCAGAGTCAAGAAAAATTTTCTTTTGATTGATTTATAGCTTTTGACAATTGGGTAAAGTATAATCCAATTAGGAACATATTTCTTTCTCTCTACCCAATTCTTCCAAAATTTATGAGTATTCATTTGTAAACCAAAAAGTATCTGAGGCAAGTCTCAATCAACTTAGAAGTTCATTTTGCTGAGGTTAAGGACATGCCCATGATACAGCCTTAGGTGCTCAAGGTGGTCAGGCTACAACTTGGTTTTATACATTTTAGGGAATCGTAAGACATCAATAAATACAAGTAAGATGTACATTGGTTTGCTCCAGAAAGGCAGGACAACTGCAAGCAGGAGTTTCCAGGTAATAGGCAGATTTAAATATTTCCTGATTGGTAGTTGGTTGAGTTACTATCTAAAGACCTGGAATCAATAGAAAGGAATGTCTGAGTTACAATAAGGGGTTGTGGAGACAAAGGTTTTATCATGTAGATGAACCTCCAGGTAGCATGCTTCAAAGAGAATAGATTGTAAATGTTTCCTGTTAGACTTAATGAGTCTGTTCTACAAGTCTTAAGGTCTATGTCGATGTTAATGATAATGAGGCATGTCTGACTCCCACTTCTTCATGGCCTGAACTAGTTTTTCAGGTTAACGTTGGAATGCCCTTGGCTAAGAGGAGGGGTCAATTCAGATGGTTGAGGGACTTATCATTTTATTTTTGGTTTACACTTAACTTATGGCAATATAGTTATTTGCATAAGTGCAATACAAATCTGTTTTCTTTTATAAGAAGACACAATTAGAGACACTGGTTAGTTTACCAAGGCTTTGACTGGAAGGCCATGCTTTCAAATATAAACAGACTGCTATAAGGAATCAAAGTTGACTTACAGGGCCAATGAAAGACCCTGGGGAAAACCTGGCCTCATATCTTGTCTATACAGTCCCTGTATAGGATTCCTGACCTGTGGTAAGTAAAGAATGTCACTTTCTTACTGGCCCAGGAGCCCCAAGTTATATTGGGACCTCAAGAAGAGAGAAATTGACCCAACTCATACAGGTATTTTCAAGCACAAACCCATGGCTGGACTCAAGGTTTTAAAAGGTCTATATGGGATTTTGTATAAAACAAAGTTTCATCAAAGGCATTTTAAAAAGAAGCCTATATGGCAAATAATTATTCTTGTTGCACTTTATGAAAGTAATCCCATCAAGTATAATATGACTAAAGGTTGTTTTGCAAACAAACCAGTCCTACTATGATTTGTTTTTAATAAAAATGAGTACTGGAAAGAGAGAAATTATGTTTCAAAAACTGTGGTACACCTGTTGTTAAATTCTAGTTTTGTCCATTGTTTTTGTGTATTTTTCCGAAACATAGACTGACCCTGCTTATTCCCATGATCTCTGCCAGCTGCATAGAAGAAACAAGAGGGATGGGTAATGTAAAAATCTGTATCATTATGCTAATTCTGAGCATATATTGAAATTGGCTAGCAACCCCATATCAGCTTGGTGCCCAATTCATGGAAAGCCTTCTTATTCAGTTTACTTGGGTTACTTAGTTTGTTTACTGTTGTTGAGTATATTGCTGTTATACTCTTTAAGTAAGAATGCAAGATAAGCTTACTCGACATTTTCTATAATTGAACACTTATTAATCTTCCAGATATTACCTTTTGTCAGGACCCAGAATTATGAATGGCCCTCACTTTACTGATGCTTCCTGACTGAGCTCCTTTCTACCCTAAATACAAGAGATCCTAAGAGTTAGGCAGGGATATCATCGCCCCTGCGCAGCCCAAAGAAGCTGTAGAAAAATGAATCTTTGTCCTTCTGCAACCCTTAGGATTAAGTATCCCCTTGTAAAAGGGAGTGGAGAATATGTCAGTGGTGTTTAATCCAGAATGACCCCTTCTTGAATAGGGGATGGGTAAAATAAGGTTGAGACCTGCTGGACTGCATTTGTATGAAGTTAGGCATTCTTAGTCAAAGGATATTTGTGGTTACGAACAGGTTAATAATGTTTACTGAACAGACCCAGGACTTAACAGACCCAGGAAATGTCCTGATGTTACAATATCTTAAGAATAAAAGCATCCTTAGTTTAAGAATAAGTTTTGTTTTAAAATAATAATATATGTTCTTATGGAAGACAGTAGTTACACAAAGATTAACCATTCTTTGTCACAAGCCCTTGTAGTAGAGTATATCTCATTATTTTTTGCTTCGTTATCTTGTAAACAAGCATTGTACCTAAAGAGTGCATGTTCTTCCTCTTGCTTTCAGGAGTGCCCTGCTCTATCTATGGAGTGGCTATACTTCTATCCCTTTACTTTCTTAATAAACTTGCTTCTACTTTATTCTATGGACTCACCCTAAATTCTTTCTTGTGTGAGAGCCAAGAACCTTCTTTTGGGGTCCGGATCGGGACCCCTTTATGGTAACACAATCAGTAGTACTTTTTTTATAGCCTTATTGAAGTATAATTGATATAAAATAAAAAACTGCATGTTTAGTATATACAATTTGGTGAGTTTAACATTTTCATATGCATATGGTTTTGGAGAGGGATGAAAATGGGTGGTGGGGCAAAGGTGTGTATTCACCCAGCTCACTTTATTTATTTTTCTTACCCTGCTAGACACTGTAGATATTTCAGTTTGTAGTCTCTGCTGTTGAGCAGTCTGGCTCTGTGAGCCATGCAGATAATGTCTCCAGAGAGCCTTTAGCATGGGACTTTAGCCATACCTCCCCAGCCATGCCATGAGGGAATTGCTTAAAGTCATTTTGTTTCTGATTAGATGCCTCACTCATTATCTTCCTGTTCCTGAAATTTGTGACACAAAGAACAATGTATAGCCAATCAGTAGCTAATATTATTTTAATGTAAATTCTTAATAAACAACTTAGGAACTGCCTCTTCTTTTTCTTTAAAACCTACATATAACTCTTACTACTCTGAGGGTATATTCAGGGCAACTTGAATCTATGTTGCTAGTTGCAATCCTCAAGCTTGTCCAAAAAGAGTTCATTTTGGACAAGTTTGAGGATTGCAACTAGCAACTTATATTCATTTGGTCTCAGCTTATTTCTCTTAGGTTGACACTGTACACCCAAGTCAAATCCATTTTCCTCAAAGTCTCTTGGCATCCTACTTGGGTTACCATCCTAGCTGTAGCTCTGACCAAGCAGTTCCCTTAAATTAACCTTGGCACTGGCACAGTGCTCAGGACCTTTTCTGTAAGGGGCTTGCTCCTCTGACTCACCCCTCCTCATCAATTCTTTTCTCCAGGGAAATCTTCCTGAGAACTGGCTGCATTATAGAACCAGTCTGGGATCCACTCATCTGGTACAGTAAAACCAGATATCTACACCAAGTTTTTTGCACAGTAGAAAGAAAGGCATTTATTTGCAGGGTGCCAAGCAGGAGGACCAGGAAGCTAAATGCTCAAATCCTGACCTCCTTGATGACTTGCAAGGAAGAGGTTTTAAAGGTAGGAGTAAATCTCAGGGTATCAGATGCTACATGCAAAATCGTATATCAGTACATGAAGGTTTTAGCTTTATAAAGGTAGAATATCTTGGAGTTGGGGCCTGGAGGGTGACTTATAGGTCATAGGTAGATTCAAAGATTTTCTAATTTGCAATTGGTTAAGTATGCAAAGCTTCATTTAAAAATTTGGAGTCAGGGCCGGGCATGGTGGCTCACGCCTGTAATCCCAGCACTTTGGGAGGCGAGGCAGGCAGATCATGAGGTCAGAAGATCAAGACCATCCTGGCCAACATGGTGAAACTCTGTCTCTACTAAAATACATAAAAAAAATTTAGCTGGGTGTGGTGGTGCACACTTGTAGTCCCAGCTACTTGGGAGGCTGAGGCAGGGGAATCGCTTGAACCTGGGAGTCTGAGGTTGCAGTGAATGAGATCGTGCCACTGCACTACAGCCTGGCAACAGAGTGAGACTCCACCTCAAAAAAAAAGAAAAATGGAATCAGTAGAAAAAAAGCGTTAACTTGCTGGGAGAGGGGGGCGACTTTCCCAAAGCCCCTTGAGAGGAAATTTAGAACAAAAAATTATGGTCAAAGTTCAGTCTTCAATTCTCCCCTATCTGAAGTCTGCGTACCAGAGGATCCATTCAGTGGGGGTCCTCAATGGGTATCTGACTTTCTAGAAGACAACTCAGACACAAATGTTAAGATGTTATCCTTAGTTTGCATAAGGAAAGGGAACATCTCAGGAACTCTAGCTTTCTTGGCTATTGTTTTAAGCTACTATTACCTTCTTGTTTAATAAGTTCCTGTTTAATAAGTTCTTGTTTAATAATTTACTTCTGAGGCTAGCTTGGTGCTTGGAATTTCACTTGAAGGAACTCAGAATTTTCCTTTATTTCCATGCTTGGAAGTCTGCAGGTGCCTTAAAGGGGGCCCCTGCTCCACCTCAGCTTCTTTTTGCAATAAGTCCCTTTCTTTTTATCTGCCCCATAGCTTTTCAGCCTATGC